>NC_135488.1:119904950-120249387 GCF_052094955.1 Ictidomys tridecemlineatus | reverse complement strand
AACAACCCTAACAACCCTAACCCTAACCCTAACCCTAACAACCCTAACAACCCTAACCCTAACCCTAACCCTAACCCTAACAACCCTAACCCTAACCCTAACCCTAACCCTAACCCTAACCCTCTAACCCTCTAACCCCCTAACCCCCTAACCCTAACCCTAACCCTAACCCTAACCCTAACCCCAACCCCAACCCCAACCCGAACCCCAAAACCCTAACCCTAACCCTAACCCCTAACCCCTAACCCCTAACCCTAACCCTAACCCCTAACCCTAACCCTAACCCTAACCCTAACCCTAACCCTAACCCTAAACCTAAACCTAACACTAACCCTAACCCTAACCCTAACAACCCTAACCCTAACCCTAACCCTAACCCCAACCCTAACCCTAAACCTAACACTAACTCTAACCCTCTAACCCTAACCCTCTAACCCTAACCTTCTAACCCTAACCCTCTAACCCTAACACCCTAAACCTAACACTAACCCCTAACCCCTAACACCTAACACCTAACCCTAACCCTAACCCCTACCCCCGACACCCGACCCCCGACCCCCGACCGTGACCCTGACCTTGACCCTGACCTTGACTCTAACCCTAAAACCCTGACCCTGACCCTGACCCTGACCCTGACCCTGACCCCTAACACTACACTAGGTTAGTATTGTGATGATGGGGAAAAGGCACAGTAAAAATGTTCAAGTACACACCAGGTAAGAGTACCTATGACAGTATGTCACTAGGTAAGTATTTCCATGCTATGATGAAAAAAATGCACAGTAAAGATATTCAAGTACTCACCAGGTGAGAATACCAATGACAGTACATCGCTAGGTTAGTATTCCCATGATGGGGAAAAGGCACAGTAAAGACGTTCAAGTATACACCAAGTGAGGGGACCTATGACAGTACATCACTAGGTTAGTATTCCCATGCTATGATGGGGCAAAGGTACAGTAAAGATATTCAAGTACTCACCAGGTGAGATTACCTATGAGAGAACATCAATATGTTAGTATTCCCATAATATGATAAGGAAAAGGCACAGTAAAGAAGTTCAAGTACACACCAAGTGAGGGGACCTATGACAGTACATCACTAGATTAGTATTCCCATGCTATGATGGGGAAAAGGCACAGTAAAGATATACAAGTACTCACCAGGTGAGATTACCTATGAGAGTACATCAATATGTTAGTATTCCCAGGCTATGATAAGGAAAAGGCACAGTAAAGAAGTTCAAGTACTCACTAGGTGAGGGTACCGATGACAATGCATCACTAGGTTAGTATTCCAATGCTATGATGGAAAAAAGGCACAGTAAAGATGTTCAAGTACACACCAGGTGGGAGTACCTATGACAGTACATCACTAGGGTAGTATTCACATAATGGGGAAAAGGCACAGTAAAGATATTCAAGTACACACCAAGTGAGAGTACCTATGATAGTACATCATCTAGGTTAGTATTCCCATGCTATGATGGGGAAAAGGCACAGTAAAGATGTACAAGTACACACCAGGTGAGGGTACCTATGACAGTACATAACTAGGTTAGTATTCCCATGCTACGATAGGGAAAAGGCACAGTAAAGATGTTCAAGTACACACCACGTGAGGGTGCCTATGACAGTACATCACTAGGTTAGTATTCCCATTCTTTGATGGGGAAAAGGCAAAGTAAAGATACTCAAGTACTCACCAGGTGGGGGTACCTATGACAGTACATCACTAGGTTAGTATTCCCATGATGGGGAAAAGGCACAGTAAAGATATTCAAGTACTTACCAGGTGAGAGTACCTATGACAGTACATCACTAGGTTAGTATTCCCATGCTATGATGGGGAAAAGGCACAGTAAAGATGTTCAAGTATACACAAGGTGGGGGTACCTATGACAGTACATCACTAGGTTAGTATTCCCATGATAAGGAAAAGGCACATAAAGATATTCAAGTACTCACCAGGTGAGGGTACCTATGACAGTAGATCACTAGGTTAGTATTCCAATGCTATGATGGGGAAAAGGCACAGTAAAGATGTTCAAGTACACACCAAGTGAGGGGACCTATGACAGTACATCACTAGGTTAGTATTCCCATGCTATGATAAGGAAAAGGCACAGTGAAGGTATTCAAGTACTCACCAGGTGAGATTACCTATGAGAGTACATCAATAGGTTAGTATTCCCATGATATGATAAGGAAAAGGCACAGTAAAGAAGTTCAAGTGCACACCAGGTGAGGGTACCTATGACACTACATCACTAGGTTAGTATTCCCATGATAAGGAAAAGGCACATAAAGATATTCAAGTACACACCAGGTGAGGGTACCTATGACAGTACATCATCTAGGTTAGTATTCCCATGATGCGGAAAAGGCACAGTACAAATGTTCAAGGACACACCAGGTGAGAGTACCTATGACAGTACATTACTAGGTTTGTATTCCCATGATGGGGAAAAGGAACAGTAAAGATATTCAAGTACTCACTTGGTGAGGGTACATATGAAAATACATCACTAGGTTAATATTGCCATGCTATGATGGGGAATAGGCACAGTAAAGATGTTCAAGTACACACCAGGTGAGAGTACCTATGCCAGTACATCACTAGGATATTATTCTTATGCTATGATGGGAAAAAGGTACAGTAAAGATATTCAAGTACACACCAGGTGAGAGTACCTATGATAGTACACCATCTAGGTTAGTATTCTTATGGTATGATGGAGAAAAGGCACAGTAAAGATGTTCAAGTACACACCAGGTGAGGGTACCTATGACAGTACATTACTAGGTTAGTATTCCCAAGCTATGATGGGGAAAAGACACAGTAAAGATGTTCAAGTACACACCAGGAGAGGGTACTTATGACACTACATAACTTGGTTAGTATTCCCATGATGGGAAAAAGGCACACTAAAGATATTCAAGTACTCACCAGGTGAGAGTACCTAAGACAGTACATCACTAGGTTAGTATTCCCATGCTATGATGGGGAAAAGGCACAGTAAATATGTTCAAGTACACACCAGGAGAGGGTACTTATGACACTACATCACTTGGTTAGTATTCCCATGATGGGAAAAAGGCACACTAAAGATATTCAAGTACTCACCAGGTGAGAGTACCTAAGACAGTACATCACTAGGTTAGTATTCCCATGCTATGATGGGGAAAAGGCACAGTAAATATGTTCAAGTACACACCAGGAGAGGGTACTTATGACACTACATCACTTGGTTAGTATTCCCATGATGGGGAAAAGGCACAGGAAAGATATTCAAGTACTCATCAGGTGAGGGTACCTATGACAGTACATCACTAGGTTATTATTCCCATGCTATGATGAGGAAAATGTACAGTAAAGATGTTCAAGTACACACCAGGTGAGAGTACCTATGACAGTACATTACTAGGTTAGTATTCCCATGATGGGGAAAAGGCACAGTAAAGATGTTCAAGTACACACCAGGTGAGAGTACCTATGACAGTACATCACTAGGGTAGTATTCCCATGATGGGGAAAAGGCACAGTAAAAATATTCAAGTACACAACAGGTGAGAGTACCTATGATAGTACATCACTGGGTTAATACTCCCATGCTATGATGGGGAAAAGGCACAGTAAAGATGTTCAAGTACACACCAGGTGAGGGTACCTATGACAGTACCTCACTAGGTTAGTATTCCCATGCTATGATGGAGAAAAAGCAAAGTAAAGATGTTCAAGTACTCACCAGTTGAGAGTACCTATCACAGTACATCACTAGGTTAGTATTCCCATGCTATGATGGAGAAAAAGCAAAGTAAAGATGTTCAAGTACTCACCAGGTGACGGTATTTATGACAATACATCACTAGGTTTGTATTCCAATGATGGGGAAAAGGCACATAAAGATATTCAAGTACTTACCAGAAGAGAGTACCTATGACAGTACATCACTAAGTTAGTATTCCAATGCTATGATTGGGAAAAGGCACAGTAAAGATATTCAAGTACACACCAGGTGAGAGTAAATATGACAGTACATCATTAGGTTAGTATTCCCATGATGAAGAAAAGGCACAGTAAAGATGTTCAAGTACACACCAGGTGAAAGTACCTATGAAGTACATCACTAGGTTAGTATTCCCATGATAAGGAAAAGACACAGTAAAGATGTTCAAGTACACACCAGATGAGAGTACCTATGAAGTACATCACTAGGTTAGTATTACGATGATGGGGAGAAGGCACAATAAAATGTTCAAGTACACACCAGGTAAAAGGACCTATGACAGTACATCACTAGGTTAGTATTCCCATGCTATGATGGGGAAGAGGCACAGTGAAGATATTCAAGTACTCACCAGGTGAGAGTACAAATGACAGTACATCACTAGGTTAGTATTCCCATGATGGGGAAAAGGCACAGTAAATATATTCAATTACACACCAGGTGAGGGTACCTATGACAGTACATCACTAGGTTAGTATTCCTATGATGAAGAAAAGGCACAGTAAAGATGTTCAAGTCCTCACCGGGTTATGGTACCTATGACAGTACATCCCTAGGTTAGTATTCCCATTTTGAAGAAAAGGCACAGTAAAGATGTTCAAGTCCTCACCAGGTTAGGGTACCTATGACAGTACATCCCTAGGTTAGTATTCCCATTTTGAAGAAAAGGCACAGTAAAGATGTTCAAGTACACACCAGGTGAGGGTACTTTGACAGTACATCACTAGGTTAGTATTCCCATGCTATGATGGAAAAAAGGCAAATTAAAGATATTCAAGTACTCATCAGGTGGGGGTACCAATGACAGGACATCACTAGGTTAGTATTCCTATGATGGGGAAAAGGCACAGTAAAGATATTCAAGTACACACCAGGTGAGAGTACCTATGACAGTACATGGTCTAGGTTAGTATTCCCATGATGGAGAAAAGGCACAGTACAGATGTTCAAGTACACACCAGGTGAGAGTACCTATGACAGTACATTACTAGGTTAGTATTCCCATGCTCTGATGGGGAAAAGGAACAGTAAATATGTTCAAGTACACACCAGGTGGGGGTACCTATGACAGTACATCACTAGGTTAGTATTCCCATGATAGGGAAAAGGCACAGTAAAGATATTCACGTACTCACTAGGTGAGGGTACCTATGAAAATACATCACTAGATTAATATTCCCATGCTATGATGGGGAAAAGGCACAGTAAACATGTTCAAGTACACACCAGGTGAGAGTACCTATGACAGTACATCACTAGGATAGTATTCCCATGATGGGGAAAAGGCACAGTAAAGATGTTCAAGTCCTCACCAGGTGAGAGCACTTATTACGGTACATCATCTAGGTTAGTATTCCCATGCTATGATGGGGAAAAGGCACAGTAAAGATGTTTAACTACTCACCAGGTGAGGATACTTATGGCAATGCATCACTAGGTTTATATTCCCTTGATGGGGAAAAGGCACAGTAAAGATGTTCAAGTACACACCAGTGAGAGTACCTATGACAGTATATCACTAGGTTAGTATTCCCATGATGGGGAAAAGGCACAGTAAAGATGTTCAAGTACACACCAGGTGAGAGTACCTATGACAGTTCATCATTAGGTTAGTATTCCCATGATGGGGAAAAGGCACAGTAAAGATATTCAAGTACACACCAGGTGAGAGTACCTATGACAGTACATCATCTAGGTTAGTATTCCCATGCTATGATGCGGCAAAGGCACAGTAAAGATGTTCAAGTACACACCATGTGAGGGTACCTATGACATTACATCACTAGGTTAGTATTCCCATGCTATGATAGAGAAAAGGCACAGTAAAGATGTTCAAGTACACACCAGGTGAGGGTACCTATGACAGTATATCACTAGGTTAGTATTCCCATGCTTTGATAAGGAAAAGGCAAAGTAAAAATATTCAAGTACTAACCAGGTGGGGGTACCTATGACAGTATATCACTAGGTTACTATTCCCATGATAAGGAAAAAGCACAGTGAAGATATTCAAGTATTTACCAGGTGAAAGTACCTATGACAGTACATCACTAGGTTAGTATTCCCATGCTATGATGGGGAAAAGGCACAGTAAAGATGTTCAAGTACACACCAGGTGGGGGTACTTATGACAGTACATCACTAGGTTAGTATTCCCATGCTATGATGGGGAAAAGGCACAGTACAGATGTTCAACTACTCACCAGGTGAGGGTACCTATGACAGTACATCAATAGGTTAGTATTCCCTTGCTATGATGGAAAAAAGGCACAGTAAAGATGTTCAAGTACACACCAGGTAAGAGTACCTATGACAGTATGTCATCTAGGTTAGTATTCCCATGATGGGGAAAAGGCACAGTACAGATGCTCAAGTACACACCAGGTGAGAGTACCTATGACAGTACATTACTAGGTTAGTATTCCCATGATGGGGAAAAGGCACAGTAAAGATATTTAAGTACTCACTAGGTGAGGGTACCTATGAAAATACATCACTAGGTTAATATTCCCATGCTATGATGGGGAATAGGCACAGTAAAGATGTTCAAGTACACACCAGGTGAGGGTACCTATGACAGTACATCACTAGGTTAGTATTCCCATGCTATAATGGGAAAAGGCACAGTAAAGATGTTCAACTACACACCAGGTGAGGGTACCTATGACAGTACATCACTAGGTTCGTATTCCCATGCTATGATGGGGAAAAGACACAGTAAAGATATTCAAGTAAACACCACGTGAGAGTACCTATAATAGTACATCATCTTGGTTAGTATTCCCATGCTATGATGGGGAAAAGGCCCAGTAAAGATGTTCAAGTACACACCAGGTGAGGGTACCTATGACAGGACATCACGAGCTTAGTATTCCCATGCTATGATGGGGAAAAGGCACAGTAAAGATGTTCAACTACACACCAGGTGAGGGTACCTATGACAGTACATCACTAGGTTAGTATTCCCATGCTATAATGGGAAAAAGACACAGTTAAAATATTCAACTAAACACCAGGTGAGAGTACCTAGGAAGTACATCACTAGGTTATTATTCCCATGCTATGATGGGGAAAAGGTACAGTAAAGATGTTCAAGTACACACCGGGTGAGTGTACCTATGACAGTATATCACTAGGTTAGTATTCCTACGATGAAGAAAAGGAACAGTAAAGATGTTCAAGGCGTCACCAGGTGAGAGTACCTATGACAGTACATCACTAGTTTAGTATTCCCATGCTATGATGGGGAAAAGGCACAGTAAAGATGTTCAAGTACACACCAGGTGGGGGTACTTATGACAGTACATCACTAGGTTAGTATTCCCATGCTATGATGGGGAAAAGGCACAGTACAGATGTTCAACTACTCACCAGGTGAGGGTACCTATGACAGTACATCAATAGGTTAGTATTCCCTTGCTATGATGGAAAAAAGGCACAGTAAAGATGTTCAAGTACACACCAGGTAAGAGTACCTATGACAGTACGTCATCTAGGTTAGTATTCCCATGATGGGGAAAAGGCACAGTACAGATGCTCAAGTACACACCAGGTGAGAGTACCTATGACAGTACATTACTAGGTTAGTATTCCCATGATGGGGAAAAGGCACAGTAAAGATATTTAAGTACTCACTAGGTGAGGGTACCTATGAAAATACATCACTAGGTTAATATTCCCATGCTATGATGGGGAATAGGCACAGTAAAGATGTTCAAGTACACACCAGGTGAGGGTACCTATGACAGTACATCACTAGGTTACTATTCCCATGCTATGATGGGGAAAAAACACAGTAAAGATGTTCAAGTAAACACCAGGTGGGGTTACCTATGACAGTACATCACTAGGTTCGTATTCCCATGCTATGATGGGGAAAAGGCACAGTAAAAATATTCAAGTACTCACCAGGTGAGAGTACCTATGACAGTACATCACTAGGTTAGTATTCCCATGCTTTGATGGGGAAAAGGCACAGTAAAGATGTTCAAGTACACACCAGGTGAGGGTATCTATGACAGTACATAACTAGGTTAGTATTCCCATGCTATAATGGGAAAAAGGCACAGTAAAGATGTTCAACTACACACCAGGTGAGGGTACCTATGACAGTACATCACTAGGTTCGTATTCCCATGCTATGATGGGGAAAAGACACAGTAAAGATATTCAAGTAAACACCACGTGAGAGTACCTATAATAGTACATCATCTTGGTTAGTATTCCCATGCTATGATGGGGAAAAGGCCCAGTAAAGATGTTCAAGTACACACCAGGTGAGGGTACCTATGACAGGACATCATGAGCTTAGTATTCCCATGCTATGATGGGGAAAAGGCACAGTAAAGATGTTCAACTACACACCAGGTGAGGGTACCTATGACAGTACATCACTAGGTTAGTATTCCCATGCTATAATGGGAAAAAGACACAGTTAAAATATTCAACTAAACACCAGGTGAGAGTACCTAGGAAGTACATCACTAGGTTATTATTCCCATGCTATGATGGGGAAAAGGTACAGTAAAGATGTTCAAGTACACACCGGGTGAGTGTACCTATGACAGTATATCACTAGGTTAGTATTCCTACGATGAAGAAAAGGAACAGTAAAGATGTTCAAGGCGTCACCAGGTGAGAGTACCTATGACAGTACATCACTAGGTTAGTATTCCCATGCTATGATGGGGAAAAGGCACATTAAAGATGTTCAAGTACTCACCAGGTGAAGGTACCTATGACAAACATCACTAGGTTTCTATTTCCATGATGGGGAAAAGGCACAGTAAGATGTTCATGTACACACCAGGTGAGGGCACCTATGACAGTACATCATCTAGGTTGGTATTCCCATGATGGGGAAAAGGCACAGTAAAGATGTTCAAGTACACAAAAGGTGAGGGTACCTATGACAGTACCTCACTAGGTTAGTATTCCCATGCTATGATGGGGAAAAAGCAAAGTAAAGATGTTCAAGTACACACCATGTGAGGGTACCTATGAAAGTACATCATCTAGGTTGGTATTCCCATAATGGGGAAAAGGTACAGTAAAGATGTTCAAGTACACACCAGGTGAGAGTACCTATGACAGTACATTACTAGGTTAGTATTCCGATGATGGGGAAAAGGCACAGTAAAGATATTCAAGTACTCACTAGGTGAGGGTACCTATGACAATACCTCACTAGGTTAGTATTCCCATGCTATGATGGGGAAAAGGCACAATAAAGATGTTCAAGTAAACACCAGGTGAGAGTACCTATGAAAGTACATCACTAGGGTAGTATTCCCATGATGGGGAAAAGGCACAGTAAAGATATTAAAGTACACACCAGGTGAGAGTCCCTATGATAGTACATTATCTAGGTTAGTATTCCCATGTTATGAGGAAAAAAAGGCACACTAAAGATGTTCAACTACACACCAGGTGAGGGTACCTATGACAGTACATCATCTAGGTTACTATTCCCATGCTATGATGGGGAAAGGCACAGTAAAGATGTTCAAGTCCTCACCAGATGAGACCACTTATGGCAGTACATCATCTGGGTCAGTATTCCCATGCTATGATGGGGAAAAGGCACAGTAAAGATGTTCAAGTACTCACCCGGTGAGGGTACCTATGACAATACATCACTAGGTTTGTATTCCAATGATGGGGAAAAGGCACATAAAGATGTTCAAGTACACACCAGGTGAGAGTACCTATGACAGTACATAACTAGGTTAGTATTCCCATGATGGGGAAAAGGCACAGTAAAGATGTGCAAGTACACACTAGAGGAGAGTACCTATGACAGTACATCACTAGGTTAGTATTCCCATGCTATGATAGGGAAAAGGCACAGTAAAGATGTTCAAGTACACACCAGGTGAGAGTACCTATGACAGTACATTACTAGGTTGGTATTCCCATGCTATGATGGGGAAAAGGTACAGTAAAGATGTTCAAGTACTCAACAGGTGAGAGTACCTATGACAGTACATCACTAGGTTAGTATTCTTATGCTATGATGGGGAAAAGGCACAGTAAAGATGTTCAAGTACACACCTGGTGAGAGTACCTATGACAGTACATTACTAGGTTAGTATTCCCATGCTATGATGGGGAAAAGGCACAGTAAAGATGTTCAAGTACTCAACAGGTGAGAGTACCTATGACAGTACATGACTACATTAGTATTCCCATGCTATGATGGGGAAAAGGCACAGTAAAGATGTTCAAGTACACACCAGGTGAGAGTACCTATGACAGTACATTACTAGGTTAGTATTCCCATGTTATGATATGGAAAAGGCACAGTAAAGATGTTCAAGTACACACCAGGTGAGAGTACCTATGAAGTACATCAATAGGTTAGTATTCCCATGCTATGATGGAGAAAAGGCACAGTAAAGATGTTTATGTATACACCAGGTGAGAGTACCTATGAAGTACATCACAAGGTTAGTATTCCCATGATGGGGAAAAGGCACAGTAAAAGTGTTCAAGTACACACCAGGTGAGGGTACCTATGACAGTACATCACTAGGTTAGTATTCCCATGCTATGATGGAGAAAAGGCAAAGTATATATCTTCAAGTACTCAACAGGTGAGGGTACCTATGACAGTACATCACTAGGTTAGTATTCCAATGATGGGGAAAAGGCACAGTAAAGATATTCAAGTACGGGGCTGGGGATGTGGCTCAAGCAGTAGCGCGCTCGCCTGGCTTGAGTGCAGCCCGGGTTCGATCCTCAGCACCACATACTAACAAAGATGTTGTGTCCGCCGAGAACTGAAAAATACATGTTACAAATTCTCTCTCTCTCTCACTCTCTCTCTCCTCTCTCACTCTCTCTTTAAAAAAATATATATTCAAGTACTCACCAGGTGAGAGTACCAATGACAGCACATCACTAGGTTAGTATTCCCATGCTATGATGGGGAAAAGGCACAGTAAAGATATTCAAGTACACACCAGGTGAGTGTACCTATGAGAGTATATCACTAGGTTAGTATTCCCATGATGAAGAAAAGTCACAGTAAAGATATTCAAGTACTCACCAGGTGAGAGTAACTATGAGAGTACAACAGTAGGTTAGAATTTTCATGCTATGATGGGGAAAAGGCACAGTAAAAATGTTCAAGTACACACCAGGTGAGGGTACCTATGACAGTACATCATCTAGATTAGTATTCCCATGATGGGGAAAAGGCACAGTACAGATGTTCAAGTACACACCAGGTGAGAGTACCTATGACAGTACATTAGTAGGTTAGTATTTTGATGATGGGGAAAAGGCAAAGTAATGATATTAAAGTACTCACTAGGTGAGGTTACCTATGACAATACATAAATAGGTTAGTATTCCCATGCTATGATGGGGAAATAGCACAGTAAAAATGTTCAAGTACACACCAGGTGAGAGTACCTATGACAGTACATTACTAGGTTAATATTCCCATGATGGGGAAAAGGCACAGTAAAGATGTTCAAGTACACACCAGGTGAGAGTACCTATGACAGTACATTACTAGATTAGTATTCCCATGATGAACAAAAGGCACAGTAGAGATATTCAAGTACTCACTAGGTGAGGGTACCTATGAGAGTACATCACTAGGTTAGTATTCCCATGCTATGATGGGTAAAAGGCACAGTAAAGATGTTCCAGTACTCACCAGGTGAGAGTACCTATGACAGTACATCACTAGGGTAGTATTCCCATGCTATGATGTAATTAAGAACAGTAAAGATTTTCAAGTACAAACCAGGTGAGAGTACCTATGACAGTACATTACTAGGTTACTATTCCCATGCTATGATGGGGAAAAGGCACAGTAAAGATGTTCAAGAACACACCAGGTGAGAGTACCTATAAAGTACATCACTAGATTAGTATTCCCATGCTATGATGGAGAAAAGGCCCAGTAAAGATGTTCATGTACACACCAGGTGAGAGTACCTATGACAGTACATCACTAGGTTACTATTCTCATGATGGGGAAAAGGAAAATAAAAGTGTTCAAGTACACACCAGGTAAGAGTACCTATGACAGTACGTCACTAGGTTAGTATTCCCATGCTATGATGGGTAAAAGGCACAGTAAAGATGTTCAAGTACACACCAGGTAAGGGTACCTATGACAGTACATCACTAGGTTAGTATCCCATGCTTTGATGGAAAAAGGCAAAGTAAAGATGTTCAAGTACACACCAGGTGGAGGTACCTATGACAGTACATCACTAGGTTAGTATTCCCATGCTATGATGGGGAAAAGGCACAGTAAATATGTTCAAGTACACACCAGGTGAGGGTACCTATGACAGTACATCATCTAGGTTAGTATTCCCATGATGGGGAAAAGCACAGTAAAGATGTTCAAGTACACACCAGATGAGAGTACCTATGACAGTACATTACTAGGTTAGTATTCCGATGATGGGGAAAAGGCACAGTAAAGATTTAAAGTACTCACTAGGTAAGGGTACCTATGACAATACATCACTAGGTTAGTATTCCCATGCTATGATTGGGAAAAGCCACAGTAAAGATGTTCAAGTACACACCAGGTAAGAGTACCTATGACAGTACATCATCTAGTTTAGTATTCCCATGATGGGGAAAAGGCACAGTAAAGATGTTCAAGTACACACAAGGTGAGAGTACCTATAATAGTACATCATCTTGGTTAGTATTCCCATGCTATGATGGGGAAAAGGCACAGTAAAGATGTTCAAGTACACACCAGGTGAGGGTACCTATGACAGTACATCACGAGCTTAGTATTCCCATGCTATGATGGGTAAAAGGCACAGTTAAGATGTTCAAGTACACACCAGGTGAGGGTACCTATTAGGTACATCACGAGCTTAGTATTCCCATGCTATAATGGGAAAAAGACACAGTTAAAATATTCAACTACACACCAGGTGAGAGTACCTAGAAAGTACATAACTAGGTTAATAGTCCCATGCTATGATGGGGAAAAGGTACATTAAAGATTTTCAAGTACACACCAGGTGAGGGTACCTATGACAGTACATCACTAGGTTAGTATTCCTAGGATGAAGAAAAGGCACAGTAAAGATGTTCAAGTCCTTACCACGTGAGAGCACTTATGACAGTACAACATATAGGTTAGTATTCCCATGCTATGATGGGGAAAAGGCACAGTAAAGATGTTCAAGTACACACCAGGTGAGGGTACCTATGACAGTACATCATCTAGGTTAGTATTCCCATGATGGGGAAAAGCATAGTAAAGATGTTCAAGTACACACCAGATGAGAGTACCTATGACAGTACATTACTAGGTTAGTTTTCCGATGATGGGGAAAAGGCACAGTAAAGATATTAAAGTACTCACTGGGTGAGGGTACCTATGACAATACATCACTAGGTTAGTATTCCCATGCTATGATGGGGAAAAGCCACAGTAAAGATGTTCAAGTACACACCACGTGAGAGTACCTATGACAGTACATCATCTAGGTTAGTATTCCCATGATGGGGAAAAGGCACAGTAAAGATGTTCAAGTACATACCAGGTGAGAGTACCTATGACAGTACATTACTAGGTTAGTATTCCCATGATGGGAAAAAGGCATATAAAGATATTCAAGTACTCACTAGGTGAGGGTACCTATGACAATACCTTACTAGGTTAGTATTCCCATGCTATGATGGGGAAAAGGCACAATAAAGATGTTCAAGTAAACACCAGGTGAGAGTACCTATGAAAGTACATTGCTAGGGTAGTATTCCCATGTTGGGGAAAAGGCACAGTAAAGATTTTCAAGTACACACCAGGTGAGAGTACCTATGATAGTACATCATCTAGGTTAGTATTCCCATGCTATGAGGAAAAAAAGGCACAGTAAAGATGTTCAAGTACACTCCAGGTGAGGGTACCTATGACAGTACATCATCTAGGTTACTATTCCCATGCTATGATGGGGAAAGGCACAGTAAAGATGTTCAAGTACACACCAGGTGAAAGTACCTATGACATTACATCAACTAGGTTAGTATTCCCATGCTATGATGGGGAAAAGGCACAGTAAAGATATTCAAGTACTCACCAGGTGAGGGTACCTATGACAGTACATCACTAGGTTAGTATTTTCTTGCTATGATAAGGAAAAGGCACAGTAAAAATGCTCAAGTACACACCAGGTGAGAGTACCTATGACAGTACATCACTAGGGTAGTATTCCCATGATGGGGAAAAGGCACAGTAAATATATTCATGTACACACCAGGTGAGAGTACCCTAGATAGTACATCACTGGGTTAGTAGTCCCATGCTATGATGGGGAAAAGGCACAGTAAAGATGTTCAAGTACACACCAGGTGAGGGTACCTATGACACTACATCACTAGGTAAGTATTATTATGATAGGGAAAAGGCACAGAAAAGATGTTGAAGTCCTCACCAGGTGAGAGCACTTATGACGGGACATCATCTAGGTTAGTATTCCCATGCTATGATGGGGAAAAGGCACAGTAAAGGTGTTTAAGTACTCACCAGGTGAGGGTACTTATGACAATACATCACTAGGTTTGTATTCCCTTGATGGGGAAAAGACACAGTAAAGATGTTCAAGTACTCACTAGGTGAGGGTACCAATGACAGTACATCACTAGGTTAGTATTCCCATGCTATGTTGGAGAAAAGGCACAGTAAAGATGTTCAAGTACACACCAGGTGAGAGTACCTATGACAGTACATCACTAGGGTAGTATTCCCATGATGGGGAAAAGTCACAGTAAAAATATTCAAGTACACACGAGGTGAGATTACCTATGATAGTACATCATCTAGGTTAGTATTCCCATGCTATGTTGGGGAAAAGGCACAGTAATGATGTTCAAGTACACACCAGGTGAGGGTACCTATGACAGTACATCATCTAGGTTAGTAATCCCATGCTATAATGGGGAAAGGCACAGTAAAGATGTTCAAGTACACACCAGGTGAGAGTACCTATGACATTACATTACTAGGTTAGTATTCCCATGCTATAATGGGGAAAAGGCACAGTAAAAATGTTCAAGTACACACCACGTGATAGTACCGATGAAGTACATCACTAGGTTAGTATTCGTAGGCTATGATGCAAAAAAGCACAGTAAAGATGTTCAAGTACACAACACGTGAGAGTACCTATTAGGTACATCACTAGGTTAGTATTCCGATGATGGGGAAAAGGCACAGTAAAAATGTTCAAGTACACACCAGGTAAGAGTACCTATGACAGTATGTCACTAGGTAAGTATTCCCATGCTATGATGGGAAAAAGGCACAGTAAACGTATTCAAGTACTCTTCAGGTGAGAGTACCAATGACAGTACATCACTAGGTTATTATTCCCATGATGGGGAAAAGGCACAGTAAAGATGTTCAAGTACACACCATGTGAGAGTACCTATGAAGTACATCACTAGGGTAGTATTCCCATGATGGGGAAAAGGCAAAGTAAAGAAATTCAAGTACACACCAGGTGAGAGTACTTATGATAGTACATCACTGGGATAGTATTCCCATGCTATGATGGGTAAAAGACACAGTAAATATGTTCAAGTACAAACCAGGTGAGGGTACCTGTGACAGTACATCACTACGTTAGTATTCCCATGATTTGGAAAAGGCACAGTAAAGATGTTCAAGTCCTCACCAGGTGAGAGCACTTATGACAGTACATCATCTAGGTTAGTATTCCTATGATGGGTAAAAGGCACAGTAAAGATGTTCAAGTACACACCAGGTGAGAGTACCTATGACAGTACATTACTAGGTTAGTATTCCCATGATGGGGAAAAGGCAGAGTAAAGATGTTCAAGTACACACCAGGTGAGGGTACCTATGACAGTAAATCACTAGGTTAGTATTCCCATGATGGGGAAAAGGCACAGAAAAGATGTTCAAGTACACACAGTAAAGATGTTCACATAGGTGAGAGTACCTATGACAGTACATTACTAGGTTAGTATTCCCATGATGGGGAAAAGGCACACTAAAGATATTCAAGTACTCACTAGGTGAGGGTACCTATGACAATACATCACTAGGTTAGTATTCTTATGCTATGATGGGGAAACGGCACAGTAAAGATGTTCAAGTACACACCAGGTGAGAGTATCTATGACAGTATATCACTAGGGTAGTATTCCTATGATGGGGAAAAGGCACATAATGATGTTCAAGTACACACCAGGTGTGAGTACCTATGACAGTACATCAACTAGGTTAGTATTCCCATGATGGGGAAAAGGCACAGCAAAGATGTTCAAGTACACACCAGGTGAGGGTACCTATGACAGTACATCACTAGGTTAGTATTCTTATGCTATGATGGGGAAAAGGCACAGTAATGATGTTCAAGTACACACCAGGTGAGGGCACTTATGACACTAAATCATCTAGGTTAGTATTCCCATGATGGGGTAAAGGCACAGTAAAGATATTCAAGTACACACCACGTGAGAGTACCTATGAAGTACATTACTAGGTTAGTATTCCCAAGCTATGATGGGTAAAAGGCACAGTAATGATGTTCAAGTACTCGCCAGATGAGAGTACCTATGACAGTACATCACTAGGTTAGTATTACCATCCTATGATGGGAAAAAAGGCACAGTAAAGATGTTCAAGTACACACCGGGTGAGGGTACCTATGACAGTACATCAACTAGGTTAGTATTCCCATGATGGAGAAAAGGCACAGTAAAGATGTTCAAGTACACACCAGGTGAGGGTACCTATGACAGTACATCGTCTAGGTTAGCATTTCCATGATGGGGAAAATGCACAGTAAAGATGTTCAAGTACACACCAGGTGAGAGTACCTATGAAGTATATCACTAGGTTAGTATTCCCATGATGGGGAAAAGGCACAGTAAAGATATTCAAGTACACACCAGGTGAGAGTACCTATGATAGTACATTACTAGGTTAGTATTCCCATGATGGGAAAAAAGGCACAGTAAAGATGTTCAAGTACACACCAGGTGAGAGTACCTATGACAGTACATCACTAGGTTAGTATTCCCATGCTATGATGGGGAAAAGGCACAGTAAAGAGGTTCAAGTACCCGCCAGGTGAGAGTACCTATGACAGTATATCACTAGGTTAGTATTCCCATCCTATGATGAGGAAAAGGCACAGTAAAGATGTTCAAGTACACACCGGGTGAGGGTACCTATGAGAGTAAATCATTTAGGTTAGTATTCCCATGATGGGGAAAAGGAACAGTAAAGATGTTCAAGAACACACCAGGTGAGAGTACCTATGACAGTAAATCACTAGGTTAGTATTCCCATCCTATGATGGGGAAAAGGCACAGTAAAGATGTTCAAGTACACACCAGGTGAGAGTACCTATGACAGTAAATCACTAGGTTAGTATTCCCATCCTATGATGGGGAAAAGGCACAGTAAAGATGTTCAAGTACACAGCAGGTGAGGGTACCTATGACAGTACATCACTAGGTTAGTATTCCCATGATGGGGAAAAGGTACAGTAAAGATATTCAAGTACTCACTAGGTGAGGATACCTATGACAATACCTCACTAGGTTAGTATTCCCATGCTATGATGGGGAAAAGGCACAGTAAACATGTTCAAGTACACACTAGGTGAGAGTACCTATGACAGTACATCACCAGTTTAGTATTCCCATGATGGGGAAAAGGCACAGTAAAGATATTCAAGTACACACCAGCTGAGAGTACCTATGAAGTACATCACTAGGTTAGTATTCCCATGCTATGATGGGAAAAAGGCACAGTAAAGATATTCAAGTACTCACCAGGTGAGAGTACCTATGACACTACATCACTAGGTTAGTATTTCCATGCAATGATGGGGAAAAGGCACAGTAAAGGTATTCAAGTACTCACCAGGTGAGAGCACTTATGAGAGTACATCATCTAGGTTAGTATTCCCATCCTATGATGGAAAAAAGGCACAGTAATAATATTCAAGTACTCACCAGGTGGGGGTAACTATGACAGTACATCACTAGGTTAGTATTCCCATGATGAAGAAAAGGCACAGTAAAGATATTCAAGTACTCACCAGGTGAGGGTTCCTATGACAATACATCACCAGGTTGGTATTCCCATGCTATGATGGGGAAAAGGCACAGTAAAGATGTTCAAGTACACACCAGGTGAGAGTACCTATGACAGTACATTACTAGGTTAGTATTCTTATGATGGGGAAAAGGCACAGTAAAGATGTTCAAGTACACACCAGGTGAGAGTACCTATGACAGTACATCGCTAGGGTAGTATTACCATGATGAGGAAAAGGCACAGTAAAGATATTCAAGTACACACCAGGTGAGAGTACCTATGATAGTACATCATCTAGGTTATTATTCCCATCTATGATGGGGAAAAGGCATAGTAAAGATGTTCAAGTACACACCAGGTGAGGGTACCTATGACAGTACATTACTAGGTTAGTATTCCCATGCTATGATTAGGAAAAGGCACAGTAAAGATGTTAAAGTACACACAAGGTGAAAGTATTTATGAAGTACATCACTAGGTTAGTATTCCCATGCCATGATGGGGAAAAGCACAGGAAAGATGTTCAAGTCCACACCAGGTGAGAGTACCTATGATAGAACATCATCTAGGTTAGTATTCCAATGGTATGATGGGGAAAAGGCACAGAAAAGATGTTCAAGTACACACCAGGTGAGGGTACCTATGACAGTACATCACTTGGTTAGTATTCCCATGCTATGATGGGGAAAAGGCACAGTAAAGATATTCAAGTACTCACCAGGTGAGGGTACCTATGACAGTACATCACTAGGTAAGTATTCCCATGATGGGTAAAAGGCACAGTAAAGATGTTCAAGTACACACCAGGTGAGAGTACCTATGACAGTACATCACTAGGGTAGTATTCCCATGATGGGGAAAAGGCACAGTAAAGATGTTCAAGTACACACCAGGTGAGTGTACCTATGACAGTACATTACTAGGTTAGTATTCCCATGCTATGATTGGGAAAAGGCACAGTAAAGATGTTCAAGTACACACCAGGTGAGAGTACCTATGAAGTACATCACTAGGTTAGTATTCCCATGCTATAATGGGGAAAAGGCACAGGAAAGATGTTCAAGTACACACCAGGTGAGAGTACCTATGACAGTACATCACTAGGTTAGTATTCCCATGCTATGATGGGGAAAAGGCACAGTAAAAATATTCAAGTACTCACCAGGTGAGGGTACCTAAGACAGTACATCACTAGGTTAGTATTCCCATGCTATGATAAGGAAAAGGCACAGTAAAGATATTCAAGTACTCACCAGGTGAGGGTACCTATGACAGTACATCACTAGGTTAGTATTCCCATGCTATGATGGGGAAAAGGTACAGTAATGATGTTCAAGTACACACCAGTTGAGGGTACCTATGACAGTATATCACTAGGTTAGTATTCCCATGATGGGCAAAAGGCACAGTAAAGATGTTCAAGTACACACCAGGTGAGAGTACCTATGACAGTACATTACTAGGTTAGTATTCCCATGATGGGGAAAAGGCACAGTAAAGATATTCAAGTACTCACTAGGTGAGGGTACCTATGACAATACATCAATAGCCCTAGCCCTAGCCCTATCCCTAGCCGTAACCCTAACCCTAACCCTAACCCTAAAACCCTAACCCTAACCCTAACCCTAAACCCTATACCCTAAACCTTAACCCTAAACCCTAAACGCTAAACCCTAATCCTAACCCTAACCCTAAACCTAACCCTAAACCTAACCCTAACCCTAACCCTAACTAACCCTAACCCTAACCCTATCCCTAACCCCAACCCTAAACCCTAAACCTTAACCCTAAACTGTAAATTCTAACTTCTTACTCCTAACCTCTAACCCCTAACCTCTTACCCCTAAACTTTAACCCTAACCTTTACTCTTACCTTAACCCTATTTCCAACCCTTATTCCTGGCCTGCCTGCTCTTAGAGGACCCAGCAAGTTGGAAGCCTGCACTCACCTTTGCGGAGGTGCTCATGATGGTCAGAAGGGAGATCTCGGCATCCTCTTGAGCTAGTGTTGTGCACAGGAAGAGCAGATGAAGAATAGCAAGAATAGTGGTGTGGCAGAGGGTGGGGAGCATCTACTATTGTGCATGTGTGCCCGTCCTCTCACCCCCCTGAGCCTCAAGGGCAGGGTGTCTTTCCTGGTGGCACTTTGGGGTCCCTCATTCCGAGCTGGGGTTCCCTGGAAAGCACCCCTCGGTCTCTGTTGCTGGCCCAAGTTGTATTAGATATCATACTAAAGATGTTACATGGGGCTGGGGATGTGGCTTAAGAGGTAGTGCGCTCGCCTGGCATGCATGTGGCCCGAGTTCGATCCTCAGCACCACATACCAACAAAGATGTTGTGTCTGCTGAGAACTAAAAAATAAATATTAAAATTCTCTCTCTCTCTCTCTCTCTCTCTCTCTCTCTCTCTCTCTCTAAAAAAATAAAATGAAAAATAAATAATAAAAAATTCTCTCTCTCTTTAAAAAAATAAAGGCATGTGTGTCCATCTACACCTAAAAAAATAAATATTTAAAAAAAAATTTAATAAAATAAAGATGGTACATTAGTATAAAAGTCAAAAGGCATATATCAGTTTTGTATGCTACTATATGATATCACATTATTATTAAATGTCACAAGCCACTTATTATATTCGTTTTAGAAACTATAATATGACTATTATATCAAAATGAAAGACCACAGAGCAGCTATTATATTGTATTTCAGATGCTGGAATTAAAAGCCAAGGATATTTTGTAATTTCCAATGTTAACATTAAAGACCACAGGGTAGTTAATATATTAGTATCAGAAGCTACACTATCCTAAAGGCCAAAGTGCACCAATTATTATTTAGTTTTACATACTCTAGTAGGATGTCACAGTAATAGTAAAGAAAACACAGTAGCTATTAAATTAATTTTAGATAGCATACAATGAATATCATATTTATATTACTTGCCAGAGAGCAAGTAATATTGATTGTAGGGCAAATAGTTAATTGATGATGCCACGGTATTGATATTACATGAGTACTCAAGGCCTCAGTGCAGCTATGTATTAATTTTAGATACTATATTGTGTGTATTATGCAAGCAAGAAATGAATTTATTACATTATTTCTAAAGGCAACACTATGGCTACTATATTAATGTTAAATGACATAGAATAGGAATTAAATTACTTTTTGAGGTCACAGTATAGGTACTATATTAATAAAAAAGGAAACAGGTCAGTTATTAAATTAATTAGTTCCTATAGTATCTATATCATATTAATATTAGAGGCCATGGGGTAACTATCATATGAGCATTAAATGCTATATTAAAGATGTTAGGTTAATATTAAAAGCTACAGAACATTAATATATCAGTTTCAATGCTGTTGTATTGATATCATGTTAGTACTAATGGTCACAGGTCAGTCATTATATGAATTTTAGATGCTATAGTATGGATATTAAAAGTAAAGTCAAAGAGCACCTGTTACATTAGTTTTAAAATGTATAATACCTATATTGTATAAATTATAATTGCCACTGGAAAGCTATATACTTTAGTATGGATATTATATTAATATAAAAAGCCACATTGGTGCAGTTATATTAGTTTTAGATTGTACAGAATAGATATCATATTAGTACAAAGTTCCACAGGTCAGCAATTGTATTACTTTTGGAATCTATAATACATGTAATATATTTATTATAATCACTATGGGCCAGCTATTTTGTTAGTTTTGAATACTATGTTATAGATATCATATTTGTCCTAGAGGTCACAGGACAGCCATTATATTATAAAATAGGCCACAGTATATGTATTATATTAATATTAGAGACCACAGGGCAGCTAATATCTTAGTTTTAGAGGCCAAATTATGCATATTATGTTAATATTAAAGACCACAGGGCAGTTATTATTTCAGTCTTGTGACCAAAGTATGGATATTATATTAATATTAAAAGCCAAAGGATGTTTATCACATTGGCTTTAGAGGCTGTAATATGTATATTATATAAGCATTAAGGGCCACAAGGAAGATAATATATTAGCTTTAGAAGCTATAGTGTGGATATCATAATAGTCTTTAAGGCTACAGGGAAGCTATTTTATTAGCTTTAGATGCCACATGTGGATAACATGCTACTAATAAGGACAAATGAACAGCTAGTATGCTAGTGTTATATGTTACACTATGGATATCATATTAGTATAAAAGACCACAGAACAGCTCTTACATCCATTTTTGATGCTACAATATGAATATGATGTTAGTATTAAATGCCACAGGGCAGCTACTATATTGATTTTAAATGATATATATCACATTAAATTAAAAGCTAGAGGATAGTTATGGTATCGGTTTTCAATGCAAGAGTATGATTATCACATTAATATGAAAGACCATAGAGCAATTATAATATCAGTTCTGATGCTATCGTATGAATAAAATATTATTAAAAGACAGGACAGCTCCTAAATTTGTTGCAGATGCACTAGTATGAATGTTATATTAATACCAAAGGCAACTGGACAACTGTTACATCAGTTTTAGATGCTACACAGGGCAGTTTTAGATGCAATAGTATGGATATTATAGTAATACTGAAGTTTCAGGGTAGCTATTTTTCAAGTTTTGATGTAGGAAATATGTTACATTAACACTAAAGGACATAGGGCTGCTATTACATCAGTTTTAGAAGCCAGATTATGGATATAATAGTAAAGGCAACAGGATGGCTCTCATAGTAGTTTAAGATGCTATAGTATACATATTATGTTAGTATTGAAGGCCAAAAGTCAACTTTTTTTTAAACTTTTGATGCTGTAGCATGAATATCATATTAATATTAATGGCCATAGTGCAACTAATATATCAGATGTCAGATGCTGCACTGTGGATATTAGTAATAAGGACTCAGAGAATATATTACATTTGTTTCAGAGACTGAAAAAAAAATATATATATATATATATTTCACATTAAAAGGTTAATGTTATATTAACCTTTAATTAATATATAAAATATATTAACATGTTAATAAATACATCAATATATTACTATATTATTATATGTTAATATATACATATATATTTCACAAAAAGTTCATCTATCTTATTAGCCTTAGATTCTGTAATATGGATATTACATTAATATTAAAGGCCACAGAGCAGCTGTTTGAACACTTTGACATGCTAAAGTGTACATGTTTTTACAAGTATTAAAGGCCAGAGACTCTCCATTATATTAGTTTAAGAGACTTTAGTATGGACAGCATGGCTATTGCATAATTATTCAACATCACAGGGCATATATTATATCAGCTTTAGTTGCTACAGTATGAATATATAACTATTAAAATCACAGTACACTTAATGTATAATATTTGATTCTATAATATGGGATACCATATTGGTGTTAAAGTACACAGGACAGCAAGTAGTTTTAGGTGCTACAGTTTGCACGTTGTTTTAATCTTAAATTCTTCAGAGCAGCAATTATATTAATTTTAGATACTATAGTATGGAAATCATATTAGTTATAAAGGCCACAAAGCAGCTATTATTTCTTATATCAATTTTAGGTACTACAGTATGGATTCTGTGTTTGTATTAAAAGAACAAAGGACAGCTATTATTTTAGTTTCATAAGCCAAGTATGGATGTTATATCAATATTAAAGGCCATGGTGCAGCTATTATCAATTTTAGATGCTAATATCCTCACATCATATTATTATGAAAGGCTGAAGGGTAGCCATTATTTTATTGGGTATAGCATGAATATTGTATTAGTATTCAAGGCACAAGGCAGTGGTTATGTCGGTTTTAGATGATATGATGTGAATATCATGTTTGTATTGGAAAACACTAAGCAGCTATTACATTACCTTTAAATGATATAGTGTGAATATCATATTAATACTAAAGGCACAGGGTAGTCATTATATCAGTTTCAGATACTCTGATATATACATTATATTAGTATTAAAGGCCATAGGGAAACTATTATGTCTGTTTCCAATGCTATATTTTGGATTTTATGTAAGTATTAGAGGTCATAAATATTAGTATATACACACCCACCCAGTCACATTTAATACCAATAGAATAGCTGAACTGTGGCCTTCAATATTAATATAACATACATAATGTGATCTTTAATACCAATGGAAATACAGTATTAGTATTAAAGGTATATTAGTTCTAGATGTTCTGTTATGGATATACTATTAATATTAAATGCCAAAGGGCAACAATTATGTAAGCTTTAAATGATATAATTTGGATATCATCTTAAAGACCACAAAGCAGCTATGATATTAGTTTTATATGCTATAGTACAGTTTATATATTAATATTGAAGATCACAGGGCAGCTAGTATATTTTTTTTGAGTTCATAATATGGATATTATATTAATATTCAAGGCTACCTATCATATTAGTACTAGAAGCCACAGGATACTTCTTTTATAAATATTAATGGCCACAACAAGCTATTAGTTTAAGGAGTTATAGAATGGAGTTTGAGTTAATAATAAAAGCCACTTTGCAGCTATTACATTGCAGTTATACACTATTTTATAGATATTATATTAGTAGTAATTAGATATTATTATATATTATATTAGTAATAAAGGCCACAAGACAATTATTATATCAGATTTAGATGCTAAAAGACGAGTATTATATTAGTAATAAAGGAGGCAGTGCAGCTATTCATTTCACATACTATAATATGAATATCTTATTATTAAAAGCTTCATGGCATCCATTATCTTAGGTTTTGATCCAATAATATGCATATCATACTAGAATTAAAAAACACAGGCAGTTACTATATTCAATTTTGATGCTATAATATGAATATCATATCAGTATTTAAGGCCACAGGACACCTATAATGTTAATTTTAGGTTCTATTGTATAGATATCTTATTAGTATTAAAGATCACAAGGCAGATATTGCATTAGATTTAGATTCTATATAATTAATATTATATTGGTACTAAAACCCACAGGAAACCTATTAAATTAGTTTTAGATGCCATAGTAAGGATAAAATATTAACACTAAATCCACAGGCAGGTGATATATCAATTTTCAAAGCTATCATATGGATAAAGTTAGTAGTAAAGGTCACAGGACAGCTGTTGTATCAGTTTTACATGCCATTATGTGGCTAACATGTTTGTGTTAAAGATTCACAGTGCAGCTATTTTGTCAGTATTCTCTAATAATATAAATCAGATAGTATGTAAGGCCATAAGATAGTAGCTATTCTATTTGTTTTAGATGCTGTAGTACTATATTACATTATTATTAAAGACTCCAGGGAAGCTATTTTGTTATATTTAGATGGTAGAGTATGGATATCATGTTGGTATACTATTAAAAGCTGCAAGAAAACTATTATGCCACTTTTAATAGCTATAGTATGGATGTTTTATTAGTATTAAAGGCCATAGAAGAGCTATTCAGTTTTAGATACTATAGGAAGGATGTTATATTGATATAATAAATAATAATAATATAATGATAATATAATGATTATATTAATATAATACACAGGGAATTTACAATATTAGTTTTATGGGTTATATTATTATTAAAAGTTATGGATGTTATATTATTATTAAAAGTCACAGGGTAGTTGGTCTGGGGTTGTGGCTCATTTGTAGAGAGCCTGCCTAGCACATGTGAGGCACTGAGTTCAATCCTCAGCACCACATTAAGAAACATAAATAAAGTAAACGTATTGTGTCCATCAACAACTAAAACAATATTTTTAAAAATTCACAGGATAGCTATTATATTAGTTTTTTATGTCACAGTATGAATATTATATTAATATTTAAGGCCATAGGCAAGTTCATGTATTGCTTTTGATGGTATATGTGAATATCATATTAGTATTAAAGGTCACAGGCAAATATTTTATTAGTTTTAGATGCTAGTTTATCAATATCATATTAATATTAACGGTCCTTGGCAAATGTTATAATTTGGATATCATATTAGTTCTAAAAGCTACAGGGCAGCTATTATATTAGTTTTAGACGCTATAATATGGATATTGTATTAATATGAAAGACCACAGAAAAGGTATGTGATTAGTTTTAGGTCCACAGTATGGATATAATATTAACACTAAATTACACATTTCAGCTACTATGTCAATTTTTGATGCCTTAATATGGATACCATATTAGTTATAAAGTTCACAGGGGAGCTATTATATCCATTACAATTTCATAGTATGGATGACATGTTTGTATTAAAAGGTCACAGGCAGCTCTTCAGTTTTAAAACTAATATTATATCCACATTATAGCATGTAAAACTGATATAACAGCTTTCCTTTGGCCTTAAAGCTTCCCTTTGGCCCACAAGGGTTCTGTGTTTGGGACTGGGGTCTCTGATGGCTTCATAAATGTGGCATGCTTGGTGGCTAGGAAGTTTCTGTGCCAAGTCGAGAAATGCCTGGATGCTAGGAAAACTTCTGTGCAAAGACACGGGATGCCTACCTGCTATAGCAATGTCCTGCATTAGAAGGCTTTGTGCTGGAGTCTTATCAGCTTTGGCCTTGATCTCAGGCACACAGCTCCTGGGAATAAAGAAACACTCTTGTTATACAATAAAAATGTTTCACCAAGCTTCCATGCTCCTGGACCTGTCCACCTAACAGTAATTGTAAACAACAAACTTTATTGATAGCTACACAAAGCTTCTAACATTGCATATTGTAACTGTAGAAGGTAACTGAGGAATAAGCTGCATAACGATGCTAACTCCATAACCTTCCAAATGACACAATAAACAATAGTATATTACTGATGCCAATGACCTAATGCAACTTATTGATATAAATAAAGCTGGCAGCTTGACCATTCTGCCATTCTGTCATTCTGACTCTACATCTTCTATGTCTCTTTTTTTTCCTTACATTTAATATTAATATCCATACAGTGATCTATAAAAGTAATATAATAACTACCCTGTGACCACATTATTCATATTACATTAATGTCAGAGGACACAGAGAAGCTATAATATTAGTTTTACTTGCAATATTATGGATATCATAGTAGTATTAAAGGTCACTGCAGGTATTATCTTAGTTTTGGATGCTATATGATTAAATGCCACAGGGTAACTATTAATTTTAGATGCTATATTACTGACAGAAGAGGACAAAGGGCCACTATTATATTATTTATAGATAGTACAGTATTGTTTTAGTAAGATTTTTTGCCATTGTGTCTAAAATTCCTGACAAGAACAATTTTTAGAGAATTAAAATTTTATTTGACACTTATATTTTCCAGGTCTCAGTCCATAGAAGACCAACTCTACAGCTCTTGCCCAAATGGTATAGAGGTAGGAAGCAAATCAGAACATGGCAAAGAGGAAGCAGATAGAGAGTTCTGCTCACCAGAGACAAATATATACTCCAAAGAAATGCCCCCAGTGACCCACCTTCTCCAGCTACACACTACCTTCCTACAGTTACCAACCAGTTAAACACTATCAGTGGATTAATGCACTCACTAGGTTAAGGCTCTCATAACTAAATAATTTCACCTTTAAATCTTTCTTACCTTTTCTCACACATGAGTTTTAGAGTAATACTTCATATCTAAACCATAATATTCTGCCCTTGGCACCCAAAAGTTCATGTCCATCTCAGGATGCAAAATACATTGAGTTCATATCCAGGAGTCCACATGTTCTTAACAGTTCCAGTATTCCCCAAAAGTCTAAGTCCAAAACCTCTTCTAAAACTTAAGGAAAAATGAGCATGAGACCCCATAACAATCAAAGCAAGCTATATAATCCAATATATAATGGCATGGATTAGACATTTCCATTCTACAAGTGATAAATAGGGGCATAGAAAGAAGAGATGGGACCAAAAAAAGACCAAAATCCAGCTGGGCAAACAAGATCTGTAGTTCCACATCAAGCATATTTTGGGCAAATAGCATTGTAATGTTCTCTCCAAAAAACTTGTGCATCTCCATTCCTATGGCTTTGTTACTAGCAGTCCACATGGCCTAGCTTGACTTGTGTCTGTTCAATTCCTATGGAATTCAATTCCTTGGAAAATGATCCATATTACTAGCATCTTTTAATCTCAGGAATAGCCACTATAGTTTTCTTCATCCTCTCAGGGGCTGCCTGCTGGTATTGCAACTCTAATACATTTTTCCTGACCTTTCAGGTTTGCCTTTGAAATCCCAGTGGGAGCCTCCATGAACCCCTACTGCCAATGTCTTGCAAACCTAAAAAAACAGCACCATGTAGTTGATACCAAGATCTGCCACCATCTCAAGCAGTAGACATACCTCCTAAGACCATGGCTACAGCAACTGCTGAGTGCCTGGGCAGCTAAGCATGGTGAAATAACCTCTTAGGCCCTTCTCTTCATTCATGGTGCCTCACTGGTCTCTTCTCAAAGGAATTTTTATTTTTAAAACTTTGAGCAGGGCAAGATGGTGCCTGAATGTAATCCCAGCAGCTTAGGAGGCTGAGGCAAGAGGATTGCAAGTTCAAAGTCAGCCTCAGCAATTTAGCAAGGCCCTGAGCAACTCAGTGAGATCCTGTCTCTAAATAAAATATTTTAAAAGGCTGAGGATGTGACTCAGTGGTTAAGTACCTCTGGGTTCAATTCCTGGTACAAAAAAGAAAAATTAAATCTATAAGCCTGAAACTGGGGTGGTTTTGCCAATTCCTGAGATGCATTCAAGTCTTCTTTCCTATTGTCTCTGGGCAAAGTATTTAGCAACTCTTTAGTGGTCATGATGTTTTAACAATCACACCTTCCTAAGCTCCAGTTTGACTCACACATTTAATTTGACTCTGAACAAATTAAAAGATGTTCTTTTTTTAAGATGGACACAATATCTTTTTTTTATTTTATTATCTTATGTGGTGCTGAGAATCAAACCCAGTGCCTCACATGTGCAAGGCAAATGCTCTACCACTGAGGTATAAATCCAGCTCCTACAGATATCATATTACTATTAAAGGCCATGTGGCAGCTACTACATTTGTAATAGATGCAAAATATGGTTATCACATTAGTATTAAAGGCTATAGGACATATATTATATATATATTAATATGGTATAGTAATGAGTAGTTCATTTATATTAAAGACCACAGGGCATCTATCATATGAGTTTTAGAATCTATAATATAGACAGTATATAAAGGACAAAATAGCTATTAAATTTGTTTTACATGCTATAGTATGGATATCACATTATTATTAATTTTAATATTTTTAGGTTTTGATGCACAGTAATATTAAAGGCCATAGTATAGCTATTATATTAGCTGTAGATGCTATAGTGTGGGTATTATAATAGTATTAAAGGCCACAGGGCAGCAATTGCTTTAGCTTTAGATTATATAATGTGAATAATATATTAATTTTAATCAACAATGGACTGCCAGTGTATTAGTTTTAAATGCCACAGTATGATATCATATTAGCATCAAAGGCCACAGAATAGATATTACTTTCAGATCAATAGTATGAATATCATAGAAGTATTAAAAGTGACAGTGCAGCTATTAAATCAATTTCAGAAGGCATACTATGAATATAATAATAGTATTACAGGCTATAAGGCACGTATTGTTTTAGTAAGGATTCTACACTAGGGATATCATATTAGCATAAAACACCACTGTGTAGTTTTTAAATTATTTTCAGATGCTACAATATGGGTATTATATTAGTATTAAAGGCAATAAGACAGCTCTTGTATCAGTTTTAGATGCCACACGTATATCACGATAGAATTAAAAGACACAGGGCTGCTATTATATCAGTTTTCAATACAATGCTATGGTTACATTAATACAAAAGGCCACAGAGAAGCTATAATATTCATTTTCAATACTATAGTACAGATATAATAATAGTATTAAATACCATTATGCAGCTATTATAATTAATTAATTAATTTATTTATTTATTTATTTACTTATTTATTTATTTGTCAGGCATTGAAGTCAGGGGCACTTGACCTCTGAGCAACATCATCAGCCCTATTTTTCAGTTTCTTTAGAAACAGGGTCTCACTGAGTTGCTTAAAGACTCACAGTGGCTGAGGCTGGCTTTGAACTCACAATTCTCCTGTCTCAGCCTCCCAAACCACTGGGATTACAGGCATGTGCCACTGCAGCTGGCTTATAATGTTTATAAATGCTTTAGTAAGAATGTCATATTAGCTATGAAATGCGCATTGCAGATATTATATCAGCTTTGGGCACTATATTATGGATATCATATTAATATTAAAGGCAGCTATCAATTTTAGATGCTGTAATAAGAATGTCGTATTACTAATAAAGCCACAGGGAAGCTACTCTATCAGTTTTTAATGATCTAACATGAATATAATATCAGTATTAAAGACCACATGATAGCTATTATATCACTTTTAGATGTAATTGTAAGAATATTACATTAGTATTAAAAGCTACAGAGATATTATACTACATTTAGATGCTATGGTAAAAATATAGGAATTAAAGGTCATAAGAGAACAATTGTATTAGTTTAGATGCTATAATATGAATATCATAACAGTACAAAGGTAAGAGGACTTCTTTTTGATCATTAACAGATGCTATAATATGGATATCATATTAGTACTAAAGGCCATAGGGTAGGAATTATATTCATATAATTGCTATAAATGAATATTCTGTAATATTAAAAGGCCACAGGAGAATTATTATTTTAGTATTAGGGGTCACAGTATTGATACTGAATTAGTATTAAAGGCCATAGGGAATCTCTTATATTACCATTAGATGCTATTGAATGTATATTAATATGAACAGCCACAAAGAGCTATAATATTCCATTAACAGGCCACAGTATGGATAAAATATAAATAGCAAATGCACAGGATGCACAGGGATGTTCTTTCAGTACTTTGAGATGTTGGAGTTTACATATGACATTAATATTAAAGCTCCAAAGTTCAGTTATTATATTAGTTTTATATGCTATGCAATGACTATCCTATTAGTAAAAGGAATTATATTAGTTTAGGTACTATACTTTGGATAACAGATTACTATTTTTTTAAAGAGAGAGAGAAAGAGAGAGAGGAGAGAGAGGAGAGGAGAGAGAGAGAGAGAGAGAGGAGAGAGAATTTTTTAATATTTATTTTTCAGTTTTCAGTGGACACAACATCATTATTTTATGTGGTGCTGAGAATCAAGCCCAGCACCCTGTGCATGCCAGGTCAGCGCTTACTGCTTGAGCCACATTCCCAGCCCAACAGATTACTATTAAATGCCAGAGGTCAGCTTTTATGTTAACTTTATATGCTATCATATGGATATGCTATATCATAAGGTTTATTGCTATCATATGGATATTTTACTTAAAATGTCAAGAGGGCTATTTATTAGTTTTAGAGGGCATAATATGGGTAAAATATTAATGTTAAATGCCACAATCTGGCTATTATATTGGTTTTAGGAGACATAGTTTGGATATCATATTACCTATAAGGGCCACAGGGCTAATATTTTAACAGTTTTGCATGCTATTATGGGTATCATATAAATATTAAGGCCAAAGAGCAACTATTTTATCAAGTTAAGATGCTATAATAAGGATGTCTATTGATATTAAAGGATATAGAGCAGCTATTATATCAATTTTAGATGCAATAGTATGTATTACATTAGCTGTAAGGGCCACAGGGAAGATATTATATTAGCTTGAAATGCTATAATATGGATATTACTTTATTCTAAAAGTCTATAGGGAGGCTATAATGTTAGTTTTGAATGTTATGGAATGAATATTATATTAACATTAAATGTCACAGGGAAACTATTATATATCAGTTTTAGATGTTACACTCTTAATATCATATTAGCATTAAAGGCATCAAGGCAACTATTGTATTTATTTTAGATCTATGACATGTATGTTATTATTTCAGTCATCTTTTTCGCTGCTTTGACCAAAGGACCTGACAAGAACAATTATAAAGGAGGAAAAGTTCATTTAGGGGCTCACAGTTTCAGAGATCTCAGCCAATAGATGGCCAACTCTATTCCTTGGGGCTTAAGGCGGGGCAGAAGAGTGTGATGAAGGAAAGTGGTGATCAGAAAGCAATGAACATAAGCTCAGCTCACCAAATATGTACCCCAAAGGCCCAATGACCCACCTCCTCCAGCTACACACTATCCGTCTGCAGTTTCCACTCAGTTAATTCCTGTCAGAGGATTACTAATTTGGGTTAAGGCTCTCATAACCCATCATTTCACCTTTAAACTTCCTTACATTGTCTCACACATGAGCATATCCAAACCGACTATATGGTATTAAGGCCACAGTGCATCTATTATTTTAAATGCTGCAGTATGGATATTATATTAATATTAAAGGCCACAGGTAGCTAATATATTTTATTAGCTTTGGATACTATAGGATGGATATCATAGAAATATCAAAGGCCACAGGACAACTATTGCATCAGTTTCAGATGTTCCAATATGAATATCATTTTAGAATTAAACACTCCAGGTCAATAATTATGTACTATTAGATACTCAAGTATGGATATCATGTTAGCATTAAAGTCAACATGACAGTATATTGATTTTAATACTATCCTATAAATATCATATTAGTTTAATGGCCACAAAGCTGATATTATATTAGTTTAAGGTGATACAATATCATATTAATACTATAGGACCTATTCACCAGTTTTATATGAAGCACATATTTATCACATATTTATATTTATCAGTTTTAGATTTATAATATGGATATTGAATGAATATTAAATTTCATAAGAAACTTATTAAATTGGCTTCACAGGTTATAGGAATGATGTAACATTAATATTAAAGGCCACAGGACATCTATTACATCAGTTTTAGAGATTATAATATTAGTATGAAAAGCTACAGGAGAGCTATTAGTTTGACATGCTTTAGCATGGATGTCACTTAGTATTAAATTCTATTGCACAGCTACTTACATGTTATAGATATTATAGTTTGCATCTATGAGTAATAAAGACCTCCGATATCATTTCTTGCTATAATATGGAAATCATATTAATATTAAAGATGACAGAACAGTTATTTAATCAGTTTTCCATGTTATAGTATGAATAACAAACCAGTAATAAAGGCCACAAGACAGCTATTGTATTAAATTTATACGTCACAGTATGAATATTATGATATTAAAGTCTAGAGGGCACCTATCATATTAGTTTTAAATGCTATACTATCAATATTAAAGGACACAAGGAAGTTATTACATTAGTTTTTCATAGTATATTATATTAGCACTAAAGGCCATAGAGCAGTTATTACTTTAGGTTTAAAGAGCAAAATATGTTTATCATATTACATATCATATTAAAGGGCCCAAGCAGCTACTATATTAAGTTTAGGAGCTACAGTATGGATAGCATAGTATTAAAGTCCACAAGGTATCTATTATACTAGTTTTAAATCCAACAGTATGGATATAATATTTGTCATAAGGACACAGGACATATGTAATATTAATTTAAGATGCTATATTATAGATATAATATTAATATTTAGAGCCAGAAATCATCTATTATGTAATATATGCTATTATGTGGATATTATAGTAAGATTAAAAGACATAAATCTTCTATTATGTTAGCTTGAGTTGCAGTAGCATGGATATCATATTAGTATTTAAAGCCACATTGCCACTATTTTATTACTATTGGATATACTGTAGCACAGATATCATATTAATATAAAAGCCACTGGAAAGCTATTATATTAATTTTGATGCTATACTATAAAAATTGTAATAGTTTTGAAATTACAGGGCAGCTACTATATTACTTTTAGATGATAAATTAGCTATTATATCAGTTTCAGACGCTACAGTACAAATATCATATTAGTATTAAAGTGAACAGGTTAGATAATATATTGGCATATAAATGTCATAGGGAAGCTACTAAATTAGTTCAATATGCTATAATATTGACATTGTATTGATATGGAAGACCACAATTCAGCTATTGTATCAGCTTTAAATACTGTAGTATGAATACCTATTAGCATTAAAGGCCACAGGGCACTATTATTCTAGTTTTAGAAGCTTTGGTGTGGATATTATATAGCTATTATAGATTACAGGCAGCCATTTCATCAGATTTAGATCAACAGTATATTTTATTAATATTAAAGTTTTATATTCTGTTATAATTATTGTATTACTATGAAATTCTACAGGGCTGCTATATTATCAGTTTTGGTGCTATAGTGTGTATGCACTATCAGTATTAAAACATCACTTGACAGCTATTACATTAATTTCAGAGGCCACAGTTTTTATCTCAATATTAAAGGCTACCAGGTAGCTATTATGTTAGTTTTAGATGCTACACTATGGATATTATGTTTATATTACAGGTCACAGAGCAGCTATTATATTAGTTTTTGGAAGGTATAATAAGGACATCTTTAATATTAAACACAACAGGCACCTATTAGTCTTAGGGACTATAGCATGGATATCATTAGTATTAAAGACCACAGGGAAGCTATTATAATATTTTCTAGACACCATAGTGCATATCATATTACTCTTGAAGGCCAAAAGGAAGCTATTTTATTCATTTTACAGTCTCACCTATGCCCACTGGGCCCAGCTGGCCCTTTGAGAAAGTGACCATAGAACAAGCTTGGAGTAATCCAAGAGAAAGTCAGATAGGTGGAAGGGAAGGGGGGCTGGCGATCAGTATGCTGAGAGTAGACACCTTTCCCCATAGGGCTGAGCACAGAAAATAAGGAGGGGCTTCCTGCCTCCATCCAGATGACCTCTGGACACTGCGCATGTAACCCTTCCCGGGAGGTCCTGTCCTAGTCAAGAGTCAACTGCAGGGTGGTGCCTGATTCTAATCCCAGCAGCTTAGGAGGCTGAGATTGCAAGTTCAAAGTAAGCCTCCGCAATTTAGCAAGGCCCTGAACAACTCAGTGAGATACTGTCTCTAAATAAAATATTTTAAAAGGCTGAGGATATGACTCAGTGGTTAAGTACCTCTGGGTTCAATTTCTGGCACAAAAAAGAAAGAAAATTTAAATCTTTCAGCCTGAAACTGGGGTGGTTTTGCCAATTCCTGAGATGCATTCAAGTCTTCTTTGCTATTGTCTCTGGGCAAAGTATTTAGCATCTCTTTAGTGGTCATGATGTTTTAACAATCACACCTTCCTAAGCTCCAGTTTGACTCACACATTTAATTTGACTCTGAACAAATTAAAAGGTGTTCTTTTTTTAAGATGGACACAATATCTTTATTTTATTTTATTATCCTCTGTGGTGCTGAGAATCAAACCCAGTGCCTCACATGTGCAAGGCAAATACTCTACCACTGAGGTATAAATCCAGCTCCTACAGATATCAAATTACTATTAAAGGCCATGTGGCAGCTACTACATTTGTAATAGATGCAAAATATGGTTATCACATTAGTATTAAAGGCCATAGGACATATATTATATATACTAATATGGTATAGTATGAATAGTTCATTTATTTTAAAGACCACAGGGCATCCATCGTATTAGTTTTAGAATCTATAATACAGACAGTATATTAAGGACAAGACAGCTATTACATTTGTTTTACATGCTATAGTATGGATAGCACATTATTATTTTTTTAATATTTTTTAGGTTTTGGTGCACTTTACTTATTTATTTATTTATTTATTTATTTATTTATATGTGGTGTTGAGGAATGAATCCAGAACATCACACATGCTAGGCAAACACTCTACTACTGAACTACAACCCCAGTCCCTGAATATCACATTATTATTAAAGACCATAGGGAAGCTATTATGTCATTCTTTCATGGTATAATATCGACATCATATTAATATAAAGGGCACTAGGATACGTATTTGATTAATTTTATTATTTTTAGATGCAATAGTACATATATTAGCATTAAAGGCCTCGGGGAAGCTATTAATTTTTTATGTTAAATATGAATATTACATTAATATAAAAAACATGATGCTACAATATTAATGTCAAAACAATTAAAGGCAAAAAGGTAGTTGTATTTAGTTTTAGATGCTATACTAGGATATCACAGTAATATTAAAGGCCACAGTAGAGCTATTATATTAGCTTTAGATGCTATAGTATGGGTATTATAATAGAATTAAAAACCACAGGGCAGCAATATGATATGAATATCATAACAGTACAAAGGTAAGTACAATTGCTTTAGCTTTAGATTATATAATGTGAATAATATATTAATTTTAATCAACAATGGACTGCCAGTATATTAGTTTTGAATGCCATAGTATGATATCATATTAGTATCAAAGGCCACAGAATAGATATTACTTTCAGATAAATAGTATGAATATCATAGAAATATTAAAAGTGACAGTGCAGCTATTAAATCAATTTCAGAAGGCATACTATGAATATAATAATAGTATTAGAGGCTATAAGGCACCTATTGTTTTAGTAAGGATTCTACACTAGGGATATCATATCAGCATAAAACACCACTGTGTAGTTTTTTTAAATTATTTTTAGATGCTACAATATGGATATTATATTAGTACTAAAGGCAATAAGACAACTCTTATATCAGTTTTAGATGCCACATGTATATCACAATAGAATTAAAAGCCACAGGGCTGCTATTATATCAGTTTTCAATGCAATGCTATGATTACATTAATACACAAGGCCACAGAGAAGCTATAATATTCATTTTCAATACTATAGTATAGATATAATAATAGTATTAAATACCATTATGCAGCTATTATATTTTGTGTATTTATTTATCTATCAATCAATCAGGGATTGAACTCAGGGACACTTGATCACTGAGCAACATCATCAGCCCTATTTTATAGTTTGTTTAAAGACAGGGTCTCAGTGAGTTGCTTAATGCCTCACAGTGGCTGAGGCTGGCTTTGAACTCACAATTCTCCTGTCTCAGCCTCCCAAACCACTGGGATTACAGGCATGTGCCACTGTGCCTGGCTTATAATGTTTTTAAATGCTTTAGTAAGGATGTCATATGTTTTTAAATGCTTTAATAAGGATGTCATATTAGCTATGAAATGCACATTGCAGATATTATATCAGCTTTGGACACTATTATGGATATCATATTAATATTAAAGGCAGCTATTATATCAATTTTAGATGCTGTAATAAGAATGTCATATTACTAATAAAGCCACATGGAAGCTACTCTATCAGTTTTTAATGATCTAACATGAATATAACATCAGTATTAAAGACCACATGGTAGCTATTATATCACTTTTAGATGTAATTGTAAGAATATTACATTAGCATGAAAAGCTACAGAGATGTTATACTATATTGAGATGCTATTTTAAAAAAAATATAGGAATTAAAAGTCTTAAGAGAACAATTATATTAGTTCAGATTCTATAATATGAATATCATAACAGTACAAAGGTAAGAGGACTGCTTTTTGATCATTAACAGATGCTCTGATATGGATATCATATTAGTACTAAAGGACATAGGGCAGGAATTATATCCATATAATTGCTATAACTGAATATTATGTAATATTAAAAGGCCACAGGAGAATTATTATTTTAGTATTAGGGGTCACAGTATTGATACTGAATTAGTATTAAAGGCCATAGGGCATCTATTATATTAGCATTAGATGCTATTGAATGGATATTAATATGAACAGCCACAAAGAGCTATAATATTCCATTAACAGGCCACAGTATGGATAAAATATTAATGGAAAATACACAGGATGCACAGGAATGCTCTTTCAGTACTTTGAGATGTTTAGAATACATATGACATTAATATTAAAGCTCCAAAGTTCAGTTATTATATTAGTTTTATATGCTATGCGATGACTATCCCATTAGTATAAGGAATTATATTAGTTTAGGTACTATACTTTGGATCACAGATTACTATTTTTTTAAAGAGAGAGAGAGAGAGAGAGAGAGAGAGAGAGAGAGAGAGAGAGGAGAGAGAGAGAATTTTTTAATATTTATTTTTCAGTTTTCAGTGGACACAACATCATTATTTTATTTTATGTGGTGCTGAGAATCAAGCCCAGGACCCTGTGCATGCCAGGTCAGCGCATTACTGCTTGAGCCACATCCCCACCCCAACAGATTACTATTAAATGCCAGAGGTCAGCTATTATGTTAACTTTGTATGCTATCAGATGAATATGCTATATCATGAGGTTTATTGCTATCATATGGATATTTTACTTAAAATGCTAAGAGGGCTATTTATTACTTTTAGAGGGCATAATATGGGTAAAATATTAATGTTAAATGCCACAATCTGGCTATTATATTGGTTTTAGGAGATATAGTTTGGGTATCATATTACCTATAAGGGCCACAGGGCTAATATTTTATCAGTTTTGGATGGTATTATAGGTATCATATAAATATTAAGGCCAAAGAGCAACTATTATATCAAGTTAAGATGCTACAATAAGGATCTCTATTGATATTAAAGGATACAGAGCAGCTATTATATCAATTTTAGATGCAATAGTATATATTACATTAGTTGTAAGGGCCACAGGGAAGATATTATATTAGCTTGAAATGCTCTAATATGGATATTACTTTAGTATAAAAGGCTATAGGGAGGCTATAATGTTAGTTTTGGATGTAACGGAATGAATATTATATTAACATTAAATGTCACAGGGAAACTATTATATATCAGTTTTAGATGTTACACTCTTAATATCATATTAACATTAAAGGCATCAAGGTAATTATTGTATTTATTTTAGATCTATGAGATGTATGTTATTATTTCAGTCATCTTTTTCACTGCTTTGACCAAAGGACCTGACAAGAACAATTTTAAAGGAGGAAAAGTTCATTTAGGGGCTCACAGTTTCAGAGATCTCAGCCAATAGATGGCCAACTCTAATCCTTGGGGTTTAAGGTGGGGCAGAAGAGTGTGATGAAGGAAAGTGGTGATCAGGAAGCAGAGAACATAAGCTCAGCTCACCAAATATGTACCCCAAAGGCACAGCCTCAATGACCCACCTCCTCCAGCTACACAGTATCCGTCTGCAGTTTCCACTCAGTTAATTCCTGTCAACAGGATTACTAATTTGGGTTAAGGCTCTCATAACCCATCATTTCATCTTTAAACTTCCTTACATTGTTTCACACATGAGCATATCCAAACCGATTATTTGGTATTAAGGCCACAGTGCATCTATTATTTTAAATGCTGCAGTATGGATATTATATTAAAATTGAAGGCCCACAGGGTAGCTAATATATTTCATTAGCTTTGGATACTATAGGATGGATATCATAGAAATATCAAAGGCCACAGGACAACTATTGCATCAGTTTCAGATGTTCCAATATGAATATCATATTAGAATTAAACACTCCAGGTCAATAATTATGTATTATTAGATACTCAAGTATGAATATCATGTTAGCATTAAAGTCAACATGGCAGTATATTGATTTTAATACTATCCTGTACATATCATATTAGTTTAATGGCCTCAAAGCTGATATTATATTAGTTTAAGGTGATACAATATCATATTAATACTATAGGACCTATTTACCAGTTTTATATGAAGCACATATTTATCACATATTTATATTTATCAGTTTTAGATTTATAATATGGATATTAAATGAATATTAAATTTCATAAGAAACTTATTAAATTGACTTCACAGGTTATAGGAATGATGTAACATTAATATTAAAGGCCATCGGACATCTATTACATCAGTTTTAGAGGTTATACTATTAGTATGAAAAGCTACAGGGGAGCTATTAGTTTAACATGCTTTAGCATGGATGTCACTTAGTATTAAATTCTATTGCACAGCTACTTACATGTTTTAGAAATTATAGTTTGCATCTATTAGTAATAAAGACCTCCGATATCATTTTTTGCTATAATATGGAAATCATATTAATATGAAAGGCCACAGAACAATTATTTAATCAGTTTTCAATGTTATAGTATGAATAACAAACCAGTAATAAAGGCCACAAGACAGCTATTGTATTAAATTTATAGGTCACAGTATGAATATTTTGATATTAAAGTCTTTAGGTCAGCTATCATATTAATTTTGGATATTATACTATCAATATTAAAGGACACAAGGAAGTTATTACATTAGTTTTTCATAGTATATTATATTAGCACTAAAGGCCATAGAGCAGTTAAAAGAGCAAAAAAAAAAAAAAGGTTTAAAGAGCAAAATATGTTTATCATATTACATATCATATTAAAGGGCCCAGACAGCTACTATATTAAGTTTAGGAGCTAAAGTATGGATAGCATAGTATTAAAGTCCACAAGGTACCTATTATACTAGTTTTAAATCCAACACTATGGACATAACATTTGTCATAAGGACACAGGACATATGTAATATTAATTTAAGATGATATATTATAGATATAATATTAATATTTAAAGCCAGAAATCATCTATTATGTAATATATGCCATTATATGGATATTATAGTAAGATTAAAGGACACAAATCATCTATTATGTTAGCTTCAGTTGCAGTACCATGGATATCATATTAGTATTTAAAGCCACAGTGCCACTATTTTATTAGTATTCGATATACTGTAGCACAGATATCATATTAATATAAAAGCCACTGGGAAGCTATTATATTAATTTTGATGCTATACTATAAAAATTGTAATATTTTTAAAATTACAGGGCAGCTACTATATTACTTTTAGATGATAAATTAGCTATTTATCAGTTTCAGAGGCTACAGTACAAATATCATGTTAGTATTAAAGTGAACAGGTTAGATATTATATTGGCATATAAATGTCATAGGGAAGCTACTAAATTAGTTCAATATGCTATAATATTGACATTGCATTGATATGGAAGACCACAATTCAGCTATTGTATCAGCTTTAAATACTGTAGTATGAATACCTATTAGCATTAAAGGCCACAGGGCACTATTATTCTAGTTTTAGAAGCTTTGTTGTGGATATTATATGGCTATTATAGATTACAGGCAGCCATTTCATCAGATTTAGATCAACAGTATATTTTATTAATATTAAAGTTTTATATTCTGTTATAATTATTGTATTACTATGAAATTCTACAGGGCTGCTATATTATCAGTTTTGGTGCTATAGTATGTATGCACTATCAGTATTAAAACATCACTTGACAGTTATTACATTAATTTCAGAGGCCACAGTTTTTATCTCAATATTAAAGGCTACCAGGTAGCTATTATGTTAGTTTTAGATGCTACACTATGGATATTATGTTTATATTACAGGTCACAGAGCAGCAATTATATTAGTTTTTGGAAGGTATAATATGGACATCTTTAATATTAAACACAACAGGCACCTTTTAGTCTTAGGTACTATAGCATGGATATTATTAGTATTAAAGACCACATGGAAGCTATTATAATATTTTCTAGACACCATAGTGCATATCGTATTACTCTTGAAGGCAAAAAGGAAGCTATTTTATTCATTTTACAGTCTACAGTATGAATATAATAGTAGAATAAAAGGCTACATGGATACTATAATGATGCTACATATGGATAAAATTAGTATTAAAAGGCTACAGGACAGCTATTCTGTTAGTTTCAGAGGACAAAATATTGATATTATACTAAAGTCAAAGGTTACAGGGCAGCTATTATATTAGTATTAGATGCCATAGTATGGTTAATGTATGACATTTATAGGCCACAGAGCACCTATTTTATTACTTTTAGATGCCATAATATGGATATTAGTAGTAAAGACCAAAATTCAGACATTATATTTAATTTATGTGCTGTAGTATGAATATTATAAAGGTATTAAAGACCACAGGGCAGCTGCTATAGTACTTTAGGATGCTATACTATGCATATTACATTAATATTAAAAACCAAAGTCAGCTACTGTTACTTTTAGATTGCATATTATAGATATCATATGATCATGAAAAGACACAAAACAGCTCTTATATTAAGTTTATGTGCTTCTCTGTGGAGAGTTTATTATTACTGGAATTCACTGGGCAGATAGTAATATTAGTCTTAGATTCTATAATCTGGATATTACATTATAATATCAATAGTATGGGTAAATATTAAAGGTCACAGGGAAGATATTATTATATTAGCATTAGATGCTACAATATGGATATCATGTTGGTATGAAGTCCACGGGACAGGTAATATATTACTATAAAATACTATAGAATGGATATGACATCAGTATTAAAGGCTACAGTAAATCTATCATATTTATTTTACATGGTATACTAGGATATTATATTAGTATTAAATTCCACAGGGAATCAATTATATTAGTTTGTCATGCTATACTATTGATACCACATTGATGTTACATGTAACTTTCCTGCTACAATATTAGCTTTAGATTCCAGAATAAGGATATTACATTAGTATTAATTGCCACAGGGAAGCTATTTTATCAATTTTATAATGGATGGTATCATGTAAGTATTTAAAGTCACAAGATAGCATTTATATCACTTACATTTTATAGTATTGATTTTATACTAGTATTAAAGTCCACAGGGCAGTTATTATATCACTTTTTGATGCAATAGTATGAGTAAATATTAATATTAAAGGCCAAAGGATTAGGGTTAGCGCCCATGGATTTAATCCCAAGTACTCTCCCCCGAAAAAGATTAAACTATTCTAAAGTAAAACCTTAGGACATGGTTATATTTTCTCAAACTTGTTTAATCATTCAGACAGTTAATTAATAGTAACTGACACTCTTAGCTGTATTTTATTATGAACATTTATAACACAAAAATCAAATAGTTCAAACTAATATAAAATTCAAAGTATGTGGGCTGGGGTTGTAACTCAGTGGTAGAGCACTTACCTAGCATGTGTGAGGTGGTAGGTTTGAGCCTGAGCACCACATAAAAATAAATAAATAAAAATGAAGGCATTGTGTCCAACTACAACTAAAAAACTTTAAAAAAATTGAAAGTATGTGCCTCTTTTACATATTTCATGTTGAAGTAATAACATATGTTAACTTATTATATTTTTATGCTGTCACTATGTTCTAGGTATTCCTTCTTAAAACATGATCACTACAGGGGAAAAAATGACATTTTAGAGATTCTATTTCAACTCATGTTTTAACTTTCCCTAAAGAATGACTTTATTTAAAAAAAAAAAAAAGTGCTAATACAAATTGACTCACCGGGACTGAATCACTTATCCCAAAGAATCCTTGTCTCTATTTTATTTCTATGCATACCTTTTAGCAACAATATAATCAAATATTTGTCACTGGGACAAATAGTCAAAGAAATAGTCATCTCCTCCAACACCTCTGCAGGAAGTGGTGAGCCAAGAGAAGCAAAGGTGTCAGCTCAGTCCAGGAGTGATAATAGATGCTGCTGTGTTGTGGGAAAACACGCTACCTTTTAGAAATCACAAGGAGCTATGAATGCTCAAAGTCTTCATGAGTCTAAATCTAGTTGAAATTCTAAGTAATTTTATTGTCACTAGCTCATCATGAAGCTAATGACAACTAAAGGATCTATGGGGCTAGGGATGTAGCTAAGTGGTAGAAAGATTTCCTAGCATGCAGGAGGCCCTAGGACCAACCCCCAGAACCACAAAAGGAAAAAAAAAGAATTTGTATCTTATTTGTGTAATCAAATAGAAAATGAACAATCATTCCTCTTAAGGAAACATGTTGGACCTAAAACACTTGAGACTCTCAGAATCAAAATACTCTCCTTATAGTGTATTGCATACCTAGACCATCATGAACAGTGGTGTCACATCATAAAGCATGTTCGCATTAAGAATACCAACAAAACAACAAAAAAGGCTTTATTGACTGTTGATAAGAAAAATGAACATAATCTAGCTTAGAAAATTATTAACAAAACATTAGGATAACATTAGGATACAATGTAATCATGGCATTTCCCACATGAAATAACCCTAAATACTAATAAATATATAATTTCTAAAGAAAGTCAAATTTCTGAAATCAAAAGCAAATTGATACATTTTTAAATAATATTTTGAACAGAGGCAAAACACTTAAAGAGTTCTCCCACAAGAATTCCTTACAACATAAAGTATCATGCTTTGTATGTAAGGAAAAAGAGAACTTTCTGATGAATATAGAACTTTAATAGGACATATGGACATGCTTTCGACATTTTAAAAAAGAAAAAATATCTTTTTTTAAAAAAACCTTATTTTTAGTAAATGTATCTGAATTACAAAAAAGCAGATACTAACTTGTCTCTTACATTTTGTAATGATTTGCATCTCTGGAAATTTCATCTATAGTGGTTTTAAATATCATGAAATATCAATAGTTGACATTAAAAATATCATCATCCCTCTTCTCTTTTAAAACTGATTTGAAATTTTCTTAGAATAATTTCATATGAATTTGGAAGAGGCACTGTGATATATATATATATAACCTTTTTTAAAAATTTTTTATTTTTAGTTGTAGTTGGACACAATACCTTTATTTTATTTACTGATTTTTATGTGGTGCCAAGGATCGAACCCAGGTCCTTGCATGTGGTAGGTGACTGCTCTACTACTGAGCCACAACCCCCGCCCCAATATATGCTCTTTTTAAAGCATACCTTTCATGCTTGAGTCCTGTCAAAGATATCTTCTGTGTATATGGTGCTGGGATGGACTCCATGGCCTCTCACATGCCAGGCAAGTGATTTGCCACTGAGCTGCACATCCAGTCTCCAAAGATACCTTAAAAAGTGGAAATTAATTAAAATCATTTGATTATGAGCATTTTCAAACAATATAATTCTCTCAAACAAAACAATTCTCTCAATCAAAAACAAAGTAAGCTAAAAGTAATTTTTAAAATATTCCTTATTAAAAAATAGAAGTTCACAGAATTAAAAATTCTATAAAAGGCTAGATTTGTGATACAAAGGCAGATCGTTTGTCTGGCATGTGTTAGGCCCTGGGTTCAATCCTCAGCACCACATATAAATAAACAAAATAAATAAAATAAAAAGATCCACTGACAACTAAAAAAAAATTTAAAAATTCTGTAGAAAACTGAAAGAATATTAATCAAAAACTGAATTGGAAAAACCTACTGACCAGAACTGCATACCTGAAGGATATAGGGAATTTCTTTACAAAATAACTCTAAAATAAGAAAATGAATCAATTAGCATACAAAACCTTGGACTGGTACTTAGAGTCCTCCCACTGGATGGAATCCTGGGATCATCAGAACTCAAGGCTGACTGTCATCTGTCCTTTAACAAATTCTGATTTTATTTCAAATGTTCACAATCTATAGAGAAAGGTGACTTTTCTAAAGTTATTTTATGGTATATCGAATTCTGATACAGTCAAGATAATTCATCCAATGCAGGATGTTAATGTTTATACAACGGTCGCTATTTGTGCACCATTACAAATATACTGCCAATTAGCATATCAGCCAGGAAGTTGCTCATCCTAGACTAGCAGGAACAGAGTCTGGAAGCGTTGGAGGGAAGGTCAGGAGGAGGAGGGGGCCTGGAAGATGGATGGGGTTTGGAGAAGAGGCAAGGTCTTAAAAAGGAGGAGGATTGGGCTGGAGTTATGGCTCCGTGGTAGAGCACTTGCCTAGCATGTGTGAGGCACTGGATTCAAGCTTTAGCACCACATAAAAATAAATAAACAAAATAAAGGCATTGTGTAAAATGTGTGTAAAACAAAAATGAAAAAAAGAGAGAGAGAAAGGTGAGGTCTGCAAGAGGAGCAGGACAGGAAGAAGGGAAAGATCTGGAGGAGAAAAAGGGTCTGAAGGAGAGGGAGAATGAGTCACAAGAGGGCAGGGCTTGGCAGATGGATGGGACCTGAGGGAGGAACAGGCCCTAGAACATGAGTAGGACCTAGAGGAGAGGCAGGGTAGGAAGGAGGGGGAAGGTGGTTCAGGAGGACAGGCAGGGCTGAAGAATATATGTGGAGTCTGGAGAAGAGGCAGGGTCTGGAGGGGGAGGCCTTAGCAAGAGGGTCCTGGAGGGGTGGCTTCTTGCTAATTAAACTTTGCACCAAAAGAAAAATGTGTGGCAGTGGTAGCTCAGTGGTAGAGTGCTTGCCTAGCATGTGTAAGGCACTGGGTTTGATCCTCAGCACCACATGAAAATAAATAATATAAATGTATTGTGCCCTTCTACAACTAAAAAAAATTTTTAAACTACACTAAGCAAAGATTAAAGAAAAAAATGTGGTTCATTATTAAAAATACAGGGGATGTATTTTTAATAAATTCTGGCTTTGTTAGAAGTAATATATTTAAACTTAAGCGGCTCAGAAGGCTGAGGCAGAAGGATCTTGAGTTCAAAACCACTCTCAGCAAAAGCAAGGCACGAAGCAACTAAGTGAAACCCTGTTTCTATAATACAAAACAGGGCTGCCCAACACCAGGCATCTCCTTCAGCTTGCTCTGAGGAGAATGGAACCCCGGAAGTCCCCAGAGACACGACCCATGAGGCTCCCCAGACCAGGAGTCTTCCTCAGACCACTCTGAAGAGAAAAGAACCCCGGGCATCCCTAGAGATGTGACCCACACTGGCGTCTCCTCCAGACTGCTCTGAGAAGGGAACCCTGCACCTACTTAGAGACATGACCTGTGAGGGTCCCCAACCCTGGCATCTCCCTCAGGAAATCCTGGAATCCCTAGAAACATGCCACATGAGGGTCCCCAAGATATGCGTCCCCCTCAGGCTGTTCTGAGGACAAAGGAACCCTAGGCATTCCTAGAGCCTTGACTCACGAAGTCTCTAAGCCAAGAGTCCCCTGAGGCTGCTCTGAGAAGGGAGCTCCAGGAGTCCATGGAGGCAGGACCCACCTGGGTGTCTCTCTCAATCTGCTCTGAGAAGGGAGCTCTGCCCCTCTCTGTGGAGTGACCCAACACTCCAGTGAGCTGGGGCTCTCCCGGGTTGGTCCTGAGTGGGAAGCCAGCTCTCCTCACTCTCAGGGAAGCAGCATTAAAGATGGCGGTGAGGGCCCACTCCTTCTTGACCACACCCCTTACAGTTCCCTGGTGAATGTCAGCACATTCTTCCACCCTCAGCAGTTACTAAATAAAATCCATTCCCACTGCTGTAACTAGATCTGGATGTGGCATCATTTAGACTAGAATCTCAGGAGAGGAGAAATGGAGTCCAGCAGACCCCCTCCCTGCACTCCACTAGGCCAAGGGCTGCAGCAGTCTGAGTCAGGTGGGCAGAGGAAGGCTTCCACAGGGATTCTAGACCCTCACTCAGGCACCCAAGAACAGATGCCAGAAACAGACCACCACAAAGGCTTCTGGGACATGTAGTCTTTGAGAAAGAGTGACTTAGCCAGGGTCTGCCCCATTTTAGAATCAGAGATTTTAAAAAACTCTGTTAATTCCCAGCCCAGGGTGAACACTGTAGGAGGGCAGAAGAACCTGAGCTCAGACCAAATTCCCAGTAGCCTCTGAGAGCATTCTAGATCATTCAGTCTGTCCTGCCTCTCCAGCTCTCACCATGGATGCCTCTGGGAGCTGCAGGATACACAGATTCAGGGTTCTCAGGGATTATGGACAGTGTAGTCTGGTGCTCTGCTCACACAGTCTTTGCCTTTCAAAACGATGGAAGCTGTATGCCATGTGCTGGCCCAGGCACCCTGGAGAACCCTCAAAGTGGATTCTGGTGTTCTACCCATGCAGCCCTCACCCCAAAAGCCTAGACGATACAAGTAGCACATTTACCCTCATACCCCCAGAATTCTGGGTAGTGCAGTCTTGTATTCTACAATGCAGCCAAGCTGCAAGGTCTCTGTGAGCTGCAGGCTACTCAGGCATCCCTAGTGATTCTGAACAGTGTAGTCTTGCATTCTGGCCATTCAGCCCACACTCCAGAAGCCTATGGGGGCTTCAAGTAGCAAATTCACCCTCATACACCCACACAGAATTCTGGGCAGTGTAATCCAGTCTTTATACTGCAGCCCCCACTCCCTACAGAGGTCTCTAGAAATCGCAGGCCACACAGTCACTCAGGCATCCCTAGGTATTTTGGACAGTGTAGTCTGGTGTTCTGCCAATGCAGCCATCACTACAGTGGATTCTGGGAGCTGCAAGCCCCCAAGGATCATGGATATTAGAGCAAGGTACTATGTTCAACTCTACAGTGACTATTTAGAGCTCAGAGCCCCCAGGAATTCTGAGTATTGTAGTCATTTCTACTAAGTCAGCCCTGACCACAGAGGTCTCTGAGAGCTGTGGGCCATTGATTATTCTGGGTTGTGCAGTCCATCCTACCTAAGTGGACTTCACCATCAAAGCTCTTAGATCTGTGTAGCACAAGCCTGCCTAGACACCCCTGGGAGTCTGTGTAGTGCAATACAAAGCTTTCCCCAGCAGTATTCAAAAGGTAGGTGTCTGGGAGCTGCAGGCCTCCAGAGATTCTGGGTAGCATAGTCCTGTCTTCTGCCTCCATAACCCTCACTGTGGAAGCCTCTGAGAGTTCCAAGCCACATGGACACGGGCACCTCCAAGAATTCTAGGTAGTGTAGTCCAGCTCCCTACCCTGTAGCCCTCACTATTGCAGATACTGAAACTGTGATTCCCCCCTGAGGATTCTGAATAAGGGGGGAATTTTTTGCCTACATGCCCCTACTGCAAGGGGTATGAGAACTGAAGGCCACATGCTTGCCTTGGTAATAAAGACCTCACTGTGAAAGCCTCCTGGAATTGCAGGAAACACATTCACTAGTCTGTCCCCAGGAATCATAGGTATTGTAGTCTGACCTGCGTAATGCACAGATCTCACTTGGGAGGCCTCTGGGAGTTACAGGCTGCATACTCACCTGGGCAACACACCCCAACAAGGATTCTGGATACTGTAGTTAAGCTCTCAGTCCAACAGTCCTCACAACAGAGGATCCTGACAGCTGCTGGCACTGAGATTTGTGGGTAATATAGTCCTGTGTTTTTCCTACTCACTGCAGAAAATTCTGAAACTCAAATTCCCCCTTAGGATTGTCGGTAATGCAGTTCCATGGTTTGCACACTCACCACAGAGGATTCTGGGAGCTGCAGTCCCTCATGGTTCTAGATAATGCAGTCTAGGTTTTGCCTGCACAGTCCTGCTGAAGATCACAGAAGGTGAAGACCCCATGATTTCCCTGGTACCCTAGATATTCTAGGTAGTGTGCTCTAACAATACAACTGTCACCACAGAAACCTCTGGGACTTACAGGGTTACAGGGTATGTAGGCATCCCCAGAGACTCTGAGCATTGAAGTCTGGTATTCTGCCCTTACAATTCTCACCCCAGAAGCTGCTGGGCAGAGCAGCCACCCAAAAGTAACTGGTAGTATAGTTTAATTTTTGTCAGTACACCCTCTCTGCAGAGGTCTCTGCAAGTTGCAGGTCCCCAGGAATTACGGGTAGCACGGTCTGTCATTTGACCTCACTGCAGAAGGCTCTGGTAACTGCAATGAAGATTCTTCAGTTACCCAGGATTCAGGTAGTACAATCCATCATAATCTTTGCATCTCTCACCCTAGAGACTCCTGAGAGCTTCTTACTGCATTTTCATGAGCCCTTACCCTCAGGCCCCAATGAGACTCCAGGCACTGGGCCCTCCCTGCACCATCTTGAGGGGGCATTTGTGTCTTCAGACACTCAAGCCACACAAAATACATTGACATACCATGATAATGAGCAGCCAAAGCCTCAGTAAGAAATACTGTTGTAAAATAAGTTCTGTTAAAATATTACCTGAGAAAGTAAACAACATGGCAGAACCTCCTTCTCAGCATATCAGGCAGTACACAAGAAGCTTCTTCCTCATGTTTTCCTCACATGGACTTCAGTCATCCTGAATCCACAGTGGAGTCTCCATGGGTAGGTGTCAGGGAGAAGAAAGCTTTGGTCCTCACCATAGACATATCCACCAGGCATCTCCAGTCCATGGTATCTTTCTAGGTATGTTCCCAGGATAAAAAAAAAAAAAAAAAAAACATTCTGTTCTACACCTTAGATAAAGCTCCTAGGAGTCCCTAGATGTGGCGTCTCTTATATGGGTCCCCAGGAGAAGAAAGTTTGATTAGGGCACAGAACACAGCCCCCAAAACCAGTTGTACAGAGAAGGTTGTTCTGAGTGTCCCCACTGGCCACTGTGGGCAGTGCAGGATGCTGGGTGCTGGGTGTTCACTGTTCAGAGCTACACCCCATTGTGCTAGGCACAGTGAAGCTTTGAAATTCATAGTTCTGACTATTCCAGGTCATGATTTTTGAAATCAAAAAGAAATAGAGCCCAGCATCCTATGTCTTGATCAGAATGGATGGAGATAGCAAGCAGCAAAGTACATGACCCATAGACAAAATTTCATTGATTTCCTATATTTCAGCCATCATGTAGGGGAAACAGTGAAATTTATAAACTGTAATAACAAACATTTTAAAGCATTAATATTTAAAATAGAGACCCCAAATTTGAAGTACTTACATGTAAGTCTTAAAGTACAACCCTACTTTCAGAAAATCTTCTAATGTTTATAAAGATATCAAATGAAATATAAATAAATACAGAGACAGTCTTTGCTCAGGTCTCAATAATATAATTAAGATGAAATTATCTCAAACCTGATCTGAAGATTCAGTGCATTCCAGAAATTCCCAAGAAGCTGTTTATAAACCTAGACTAGACAGCACTGATCGCAAAAGAACACACTTCAAGAAGCCACACATAAGGATGCGAGAACCTAACAAAATACTAGCTAGACTTGAATTTAAAATGGGAAACTGTAAAACTCCAGAAAATGTGCATGACCACATGTTTCATGATAAGGTTTTATATGCAGCCCCCGCAAAAAAATCCATAAAAGCTGGGGATGTGGCTCAGTATTTAAGCTCCTCTGGGTTCAATACCAGCTACCAAGCAAACAAACAATAACAACAAGAAATGCATGAAAGGAAACCTGATGTGGACTGTAGTAAATTTCTCTGTAAAAAATTCATATAAAGAAAATGAAAAAACAAGTCAAACACTGGGGGAATATTTGGAAGATATATGTCTAAAACAAACTTGTGTAAAAAAATATAGTGAGATATTCAACAATGAGACAACATAATTGGTAAAGACATGAACAGACAACTCACAAGAAATATATGACATGGCAAAGAAGCATAGAAATGATTCTTAGTATCACCTGTCATGAGGAAAGCACAAACTAAGATCCCAAGGTGCACTGCACATCTAGCGAGCTGCTAAGGTCTTTATAAGTGTAATATCAACCATGAGGATGATGAGCAGCCACAGGCACTCTTATGCATTGCTGTAAGAGCACACAACAGTTCAACACTATCAAAAAAACTAGGCATTTTCTCTAAAGTTAGACATGGTGTCACCACACAATCCTAAAAATAGAGAAAACTTCCTCAAAAATGTATATCTAGGGCTGGGGATGTGGCTCAAGCGGTAGCGTGCTCACCTGGCATGCCTGCAGCCTGGGTTCGATACTCAGCACCACATACAAACAAAGATGTTGTGTCTATGGTTTGAATATTTTCCACCCATATTTTATGTCCCCAAAGCCCTGGATCCCAGAAAGTCCAGGGCTGAACAAACCACCCCTCATATTCTCTTTCAGCTCCCCTCTTGCCATCCACACCTTGGAACAGCCAAAATATCTCTTTTAATCTCAGCAGGGAGAGTCCCTCAGGAATGTACAGAAGATGATACTCCACTTGGTCATGGTGTCCCACCTATGCTCACTGAGCCTGGCTAGCCCTTTGAGAGAGTGAGCATAGAACAAGCTTGGGGTAATCCAAGACAAAGTCAGATAGGTGGAAAGGAAGTGGGCTGGTGGTCAGTATACTGAGAGTAGACACCTTTCCCCCATAGGGGCTGAGCACAGAAAATAAGGAGGGGCTTCCTGCCTCCATCCAGATGACCTCTGGACACTGCGCATGTAACCCTTCCCAGGAGGTCCTGTCCTAGTCAAGGGTCAGCTGCAGGGTGGTGCCTGATTCTAATCCCAGCAGCTTAGGAGGCTGAGATTGCAAGTTCAAAGTCAGCCTCAGCAATTTAGCAAGGCCCTGAGCAACTCAGTGAGATCCTGTCTCTAAAGAAAATATTTTAAAAGGCTGAGGATGTGACTCAGTGGTTAAGTACCTCTGGGTTCAATTTCTGGCACAAAAAAAGAAAGAAAAATTAAATCTTTGAGCCTGAAACTGGGGTGGTTTTGCCAATTCCTGAGATGCACTCAAGTTTTCTTTCCTATTGTCTCTGGGCAAAGTATTTAGCATCTCTTTAGTGGTCATGATGTTTTAACAATCATGCCTTCCTAAGCTCCAGTTTGACTCACACATTTAATTTGACTCTGAACAAATTAAAAGGTGTTCTTTTTTTAAGATAGACACAATATCTTTATTTTATTTTATTATCTTATGTGGTGCTGAGAATCAAACCCAGTGCCTCACATGTGCAAGGCAAATGCTCTACCACTGAGTTATAAATCCAGCTCCTACAGATATCATATTACTATTAAAGGCCATGTGGCAGCTACTACATTTGTAATAGATGCAAAATATGGTTATCACATTAGTATTAAAGGCCATAGGACATATATTATATATATTAATATGGTATAGTATGAATAGTTCATTTATATTAAAGACCACAGGGCATCTATCATATGAGTTTTAGAATCTATAATACAGACAGTATATTAAAGACAAGACAGCTATTACATTTGTTTTACATGCTATAGTTTGGATATCACATTATTATTTTTTTAATATTTTTTAGGTTTTGGTGCACTTTATTTATTTATTTATTTATTTATATGTGGTGTTGAGGAATGAATCCAGCACCTCACACATGCTAGGCAAACACTCTACTACTGAGCTACAACCCCAGCCCCTGAATATCACATTATTATTAAAGACCATAGGGAAGCTATTATGTCATTATTTGATTAATTTTATTATTTTTAGATGCAATAGTACATGTATTAGTATTAAAGGCCTCAGGGAAGCTATTAATTTTTTATGTTAAATATGAATATTACATTAATGTAAAAAAACATGATGCTACAATATTAATGTTAAAACAATTAAAGGCAAAAAGGTAGTTGTATTTAGTTTTAGATGCTATACTAGGATATCACAGTAATATTAAAGGCCACAGTAGAGCTATTATATTAGCTTTAGATGCTATAATATGGGTATTATAATAGTTTTAAAAACCACAGGGCAGCAATATGATATGAATATCATAACAGTACAAAGGTAAGTACAATTGCTTTAGCTTTAGATTATATAATGTGAATAATATATTAATTTTAATCAACAATGGACTGCCAGTATATTAGTTTTGAATGCCATAGTATGATATCATATTAGCATCAAAGGCCACAGAATAGATATTACTTTCAGATAAATAGTATGAATATCATACAAATATTAAAAGTGACAGTGCAGCTATTAAATCAATTTCAGAAGGCATACTATGAATATAATAATAGTATTAGAGGCTATAAGGCACCTATTGTTTTAGTAAGGATTCTACACTAGGGATATCATATTAGCATAAAACACCACTGTGTAGTTTTTTAAATTATTTTTAGATGCTACAATATGGATATTATATTAGTATTAAAGGCAATAAGACAGCTCTTGTATCAGTTTTAGATGCCACATGTATATCACAATAGAATTAAAAGCCACAGGGCTGCTATTATATCAGTTTTCAATGCAATGCTATGATTAATACATTAATACACAAGGCCACAGAGAAGCTATAATATTCATTTTCAATACTATAGTATAGATATAATAATAGTATTAAATACCATTATGCAGCTATTATATTTTATTTATTTATTTATCTATCAATCAATCAGGGATTGAACTCAGGGGCACTTGATCACTGAGCAACATCATTAGCCCTATTTTGTAATTTGTTTAGAGACAGGGTCTCAGTGAGTTGCTTAATGCCTCACAGTGGCTGAGGCTGACTTTGAACTCACAATTCTCCTGTCTCAGCCTCCCAAACCACTGGGATTACAGGCATGTGCCACTGTGCCTGGCTTATAATGTTTTTAAATGCTTTAGTAAGGATGTCATATGTTTTTAAATGCTTTAATAAGGATGTCATATTAGCTATGAAATGCACATTGCAGATATTATATCAGCTTTGGACACTATTATGGATATCATATTAATATTAAAGGCAGCTATTATATCAATTTTAGATGCTGTAATAAGAATGTCATATTACTAATAAAGCCACAGGGAAGCTACTCTATCAGTTTTTAATGATCTAACATGAATATAACATCAGTATTAAAGACCACATGGTAGCTATTATATCATTTTTAGATGTAATTGTAAGAATATTACATTAGCATGAAAAGCTACAGAGATGTTATACTAGATTGAGATGCTATTTTTAAAAAAATATAGGAATTAAAAGTCTTAAGAGAACAATTATATTAGTTCAGATTCTATAATATGAATATCATAACAGTACAAAGGTAAGAGGACTTCTTTTTGATCATTAACAGATGCTATAATATGGATATCATATTAGTACTAAAGGCCACAGGGTAGGAATTATATCCATATAATTGCTATAACTGAATATTATGTAATATTAAAAGGCCACAGGAGAATTATTATTTTAGTATTAGGGGTCACAGTATTGATACTGAATTAGTATTAAAGGCCATAGGGCATCTCTTATATTAGCATTAGATGCTATTGAATGGATATTAATATGAACAGCCACAAAGAGCTATAATATTCCATTAACAGGCCACAGTATGGATACAATATTAATGGAAAATACACAAGATGCACAGGGATGCTCTTTCAGTACTTTGAGAAGTTTAGAATACATATTACATTAATATTAAAGCTCCAAAGTTCAGTTATTATATTAGTTTTATATGTAAAAGGAATTATATTAGTTTAGGTGCTATACTTTGGATAACAGATTACTATTTTTTTAAAAGAGAGAGAGAGAGAGAGAGAGAGGGGGGGGGGGAGAGAATTTTTTAATATTTATTTTTCAGTTTTCAGTGGACACAACATCATTATTTTATTTTATGTGGTGCTGAGAATCAAGCCCAGGACCCTGTGAATGCCAGGTCAGCGCATTACTGCTTGAGCCACATCCCCAGCCCAACAGATTACTATTACATGCCAGAGTTCAGCTATTATGTTAACTTTATATGCTATCATATGGATATGCTATATTATAGGGTTTATTGCTATCATATGGATATTTTACTTAAAAAATGACAAGAGGGCTATTTCATTAGTTTTAGAGGACATAATATGGATAAAATATTAATGTTAAATGCCACAGTCTAGCAATTATATTAGTTTTAGGAGATATAGTTTGGGTATATTACCTATAAGGGCCACAGGGCTAATATTTTATCAGTTTTAGATTCTATAATGGGTATCATATAAATATTAAGGCCAAAGAGCGAGTATTATATCAAGTTAAGATGCTACAATAAGGATGTCTATTGATATTAAAGAATACAGAGCAGCTATTATATCAATTTTAGATGCAATGGTATGTATTACATTAGCTTTAAGGGCAACAGGGAATATATTATATTATCTTGAAATGCTATAATATGGATATTGCTTTAGTATAAAGGGCTATAAGGAGGCTATAATGTTACTTTTGGATATTATGGCATGAATATTATATTAACATTAAATGTCACAGGGAAACTATTATATATCAGTTTTAGATGTTACACTCTTAATATCATATTAGCATTAAAGGCATCAGGACAACTATTGTATTTATTTTAGATCTATGACATGTATATTATTATTTCTGTCATCTTTTTTGCTGCTTTGACCAAAGGACCTGACAAGAACAATTTTAAAGGAGGAAAAGTTCATTTAGGGGCTCACAGTTTCAGAGATATCAGCCAATAGATGGCCAACTCTATTCCTTGGGGCTTAAGGTGGGGCAGAGAGTGTGGTAAAGGAAAGTGGTGATCAGGAAGCAGAGAACCTAAGCTCAGCTCAACAAATATGTACCCCAAAGGCACAGCCTCAATGACCCACCTCCTCCAGCTACACACTATCAGCCTGCAGTTACCACTCAGTTAATTCCTGTCAAGAGGATTACTAATTTGGGTTAAGGCTCTCATAACCCATCATTTCACCTTTAAACTTCCTTACATTGTCTCACACATGAGCATATTCAAACAAATTATTTTATCAATTTTATAATAGTTGGATATCATGTAAGTATTTAAAGTCACAAGGTAGCATTTATATCATTTAAATTTTATAATATTGATTTTATACTAGTATTAAAGTCCACAGGGCAGTTATTATATCACTTTTTGATGCAATAGTATGGATAAATATTAATATTAAAGACCAAAGGATTAGGGTTAGCACCCATGGATTCAATACCCAGTACCCTCCCCCAAAAAAGATTAAACTACTCTAAAGTAAAACCTTAGGACATGGTTATATTTTCTCAAACACCTACTTGTATAATTATTCATACAATTATTACTAGTAACTGACACTCTTAGCTAGTTCTGTATTTTATTATGAACATTTATAACACAAAAATCTAATAGTTCAAAGTAATATAAAATTTAAAGTATGTGGGCTGGGGTTGTAGCTCAGTCATAGAGAACTCACCTAGCATGTGTGAGGTGTTAGGTTTGAGCCTCAGCACCACATAAAAATAAATAAATGAAAATGAAGGCATTTTGTCCAACTACAACTAAAAATTTTTTTTTACTTCAAAGTATATGCCTCTTTTACATATTTCATGCTAAAGTAATAACATATGTTAACTTATTATATTTTTATGCTATCACTAGATTCTAGGTTTTCCTTCTTAAAATGTGATCACTACAGAGGAAAAAAAATGACATTTTGGAGATTTTATTTCAACTCATGGTTTAACTTTCCTGAAACAGTGACTTTATAAAAAAAAATATTCAAATTGCAAACTGACTCACTGTGACTGAATCACTTATCCCAAAGAAACCTTGTCTCTATTTTATTTCTATGCATAGATTTTAGCAGCAATATAATCAAATATTTGTCACTGGGACAAATAGTCAAAGAACTTCCATTTCCTCCAAGACCTCTACAGGAAGTGGTGATCCAAGAGAAGCAGAGGTGTCAGATCAGTCCAGGAGTGATATTAGATGCTGCTGTGTTGTGGGAAACTACCTTTTAGAAATCACAAGGAGCTATGGATGCCCAAACTCTTGCATGAGTCTAAATCTAGTTGAAATTCTAAGTAATTTTATTGTAACTATCATGAAGCTAATAACAACTAAAGGATCTATGGGGCTGAGGATGTAGCTCAGTGGTAGAAAGATTTCCTAGCATGCAGGAGTCCCTAGGACCAACCCCCAGAACCACAAAAGGAAAAAAAAAATTGTATCTTATTTGTGTAATCAAATAGAAAATGAATAATCATTCCTCTTAAGGAAACATGTTGGACTTAAAACACTTGAGACTCTCAGAATCAAAATACTATCCTTATGGTGTATTGCATACCTAGACCATCAAGAACAGTGGTGTCACATCATAAAGCATGTTCACATTAAGCATACCATCAAAACAACAAAAAAGGCTTTATTGACTGTTGATAAGAAAAATGAACATAACCTAGCTTAGGAAATTATTAACACAACATTAGGATAACATTAGGATAAAATGTAATCATGGCATTTCCCACATGTAATAACTCTAAATACTAATAAATACATAATTTCAAAAGAAAGTCAAATTTCTGAAATCAAAAGCAAACTGATACATTTTTAAATAAGATTTTGAACAGAGGCAAAACAAAGAGTTCTCTCACAAGAATTCCTGACAACATAAAGTATCATGCTCATTAGAAGGCCCATCCCTTTGTATGCAAGGAATAAGAGAACTTTCTGATGAATGTAGAACTTTAATAGGACATATGGAAATGCTTTCTGAATTTTAAAGAAGAAAAAATATCTTTTTTTAAAAAAAGCTATTTTTAGTAAATGTATCTGAATTGCAAAAAAAAGCAGCTACTGACTTGTCTCTTACACTTTGTAATGATTTGTATCTCAGGAAATTTCATTTATAGTGGTTTTAAATATCATGAAATATCAATAGTTGACATTAAAAATATCATCCCTCTTCTCTTTTAAAACTGATTTGAAATTTTCTTACAATAATTTCATATGAATTTGGAAGAGGCACTGTGGCATATGTATGTATGTGGAAATACATGACCTTTTTTAAAAATCTTTATTTTTAGTTGTAGTTGGACACAATACCTTTGTTTTATTTACTTATTTTTATGTGGTGCCCAGGATCAAACCCAGGGACTCACACATGCTAGTCGAGGACTCTACTGCTAAGCCACAACCCCAGCCCCAATACATGATCTTTTTAAACCATACCTCTCATACTTGAGTCCTGTCAAAGACATCTGTGTGTGTGGTGCAGGGATGGACTCTATGGCCTCTCACATGCCAGGCAAGTGCTCTGCTACTGAGCTACACATCCTGTCTCCAAAGATAACTTAATAAGTGAAAAATAATTAAAATCATTTGATTATGAGCATTTTCAAACAATAAAATTCTCTCAAAAAAGCCAATTCTCTCGATCAAAAACAAAGTAAGCTAAAAGTAATTTTTAAAATATTCCTTATAAAAGAAATAGAAGTCCACAGAATTAAAAATTCTATAAAGGTCTACAATGTGGCACAAAGGCAGAGCATTTGCCTGGCATGTGTCAGGCCCTGGGTTCAATCCTCAGCACCACATATAAATAAACAAAATAAGTAAATAAAATAAAAAGATCCACTGACAACTAAAAAAAAAATAGTTAAAAGTTCTGAAGAAAACTGAAAGAATATTAATCAAAAATTGAATTGGAAAAACCTACTGCACAGAACTGGAGACCTGGAGGCCATGGGGAATTATATTACAAAATAACTCTAAAATAAGAAAATGAATCAATTAGCATACAAAACCTTAGACTGGTACTTAGAGTTCCTCCACTGGATGGGATCCTGGGATCATCAGGGCTCAAGGCTGACTGTCATCTGCCCTTTAACAAATTCTGATTTTATTTCATGATCTATAGAGAAAATAAAATGAGAGAAGGTGACTTTTCTAAAGTTATTTTATGGTATATCGAATTCTGATACAGTCACGATAATTCATCCAATGCAGGATGACAGTGTTTACACAACGGACATTATTTGTGCACCATGACAAATATACTGCCAATTAGCACAGCAGCCAGGGAGCTGCTCATCCTAGACTAGCAGAGACAGAGTCTGGAGGAGGTGGAGAGAATATCAGGAGGAGGAGGGAGCCTGGAAGATGGGTGGGGTCTGGAGAAGAGGCAGGGTCTTAAAGAGGAGGATTGTGCTGGATTTATGGCTCCATGGTAGAGGGCTTGCCTAGAATGTGTGGGGCAATGAGTTCAAACCTTAGCACCACATAAAAATACATAAACAAAATAAAGGCATTGTGTCCACGTGCAATAAAAAAAAAAATTAAAAAGAGGAGGGTGAGGTCTGGAGGAGGAGCAGGACAGGAAGAAGGGAAAGATCTGGAGGAGAAACAGGGTCTGAAGGAGAGGTATAATGAGCCACAAGGGTGCAGGGCCTGGCAGATGGGTGAGACCTGAGGGAGGGACAGGCCCTAGAACATGAGTAGGATGTAGAGAGACAGGGTAGGAAGGAGGGGGAAGGTGGTTGAGGAGGACAGGCAGGGCCAAAGAATATGGGTGGGGTCTGGAGAAGAGGCGGGGTCTGGAGGGGGAGGCCTTAGCAAGAGGGTCCTGGAGGGATGGTTTCTTACTAATTAAACTCTCCACCAAAACAAAAATGTGTGGCAGTGGTAGCTCAGTGGTAGGGTGCTTGCCTAGCATGTGTGAGGCACTGGGTTTGATCCTCAGCAACACATAAAAATAAATAAAATAAATGCATTGTGCCCTTCTACAATTAAAAAAAAATTGAACAAAACTAAGCAAAGATTAAAGAAAAAATGTGGTTCATTATTAAAAATACAGGGGATGTATTTTTAATAAATTCTGGCTTTGTTAGAAGTAATATATTTAAACATAAGCGGCTCAGAAGGCTGAGGCAGAAGGATCTTGAGTTCAAAACCACTCTCAGAAAAAGCAAGGTAGGAAGCAACTCAGTGAAACCCTATCTATAATACAAAATAGGGTTGCTCCACACCAGGCATCTCCCTCAGGCTGCTCTGAGGAGAATGGAACCCCGGGTGTCCCTAGAGACACAACCCAAAAGGCTCCCCACACCAGGAGTCTTCCTCAGACAACTCTGAAGAGAGGGGAACCCCGGGTGTCACTAGAGACGTGACCCAAGAAAGTCCCACACTGGCGTCTCCTCCAGACCGCTCTGAGGGGCTCTGAGGAGAAGGGAACCCCAGGCCTACTTAGAGAGATGACCTGTGAGGGTCCCCAACCCTGGCAGGATTGGGGAAATCCTGGAAACCCTAGAAACATGCCACACGAGGGTCCCCAAGACGGGCGTCCCAATCAGGCTGCACTGAGGACAAAGAAACCCTAGGCATTCCTAGAGCCATGACTCACAAAGCCTCTAAGCCAAGAGTACGCTGAGGCTGCTCTGAGGAGAAGATAGCTCCGGGAGTCCCTGGAGGCATGACACAGGAGGGTCCCCAACCTGGGTGTCTCTCTCAATCTGCTCTGAGAAGGGAGCTCTGCCCCTCTCTGTGGAGTGACCCAACACTCCAGTGAACTGGGGCTATCCCTGGTTGGTCCTGAGTGGGAAGCAACCTCTCCTCACTCTCAGGGAGGAAGCATTAAAGATGGCGGCGAGGCCCTGCCCCTTCTTGACCACGCCCCTTTGGCCATGTGCACATGCTCCAGGAGGGAGCTGCTCAGGGCTCAGAGGCGGGGCCTCTCCCAACTCCCTGGTGAATGTCAGTGCCTTCTTCCACTGAATAAAATCTATTCCCCCTGCAGTAACTAGGTCTGGCTGTGGCACCATGAGTAGCGGAATCTCAGGAGAGGAGAAATGGAGTCCAGGAAACCCCCTCTCTGCACTCCACCAGGCCAAGGGCTGCAGCAGCCTGAGACAGGTGGGCAGAGGCACAGAGGGAGGCTTCCACAGGGAGTCTAGACACTCACTCAGGCGCCCAAGGGCAGAGACCACCTCAAAGGCTTCTGGGACATGTAGTCTTTAGATGTTATAGTATGTATATTATATTTGGATTAGAGACCACAGGGTTGCTATTATATTAGTTTTTGATGTCATGTTATGAATATTATTTTAGTATTAGAGGCCATGATGTGGACATTATATGTTTGCTCCTCATGCTTCCCACCATCCCCTCAACGGCTGCCAGAGCTGCCAGAAGATTCTGAGCCATCTCTCTGAGGCTGCTCTGAGGAAAAGGGAATCACAAGTGTCCCTCCAGACATGACCCATGAGGGTCCCCAAGCCAGGCATCTCCCCCAGGCTACTCAGAGGAGAAGGAAACCCCAGGCATCCAAAGAGACATAAACCATGAGGGTCCACACACCAGGCATCTCCCTCAAGCCACTCTGAGGGGAAGAAAACCCAGGGCCTACATAGAGTTGCGACCCACAAGGCTCCCCAGATCTGGCGTCTTCCTCAGGCCAATGTGAGGAGAAGGGAGCCCCAGGCATCCCTAAAACAAGACTCACAAAAGTCCCTAAGCCAAGACCCCAACCTGGGTCTCTCTCAATCTGCTCTGAGAAGGGAGCTCTGCCCCTCCGTGTGGAGTGACCCAACAATCCCAGGAATGGGGCTCTCCCGGGTTGGTCCTGAGGGAGAAGCAGGCTCCTCACTTTCAAAAAGGCGGCATTAAAGATGGCGGCGAGGCCCCACCCCTGATTGACCATGCACAGCAACCCTTTGGCCAAGCACAGCAACCCTGGCAACCGCCCCAGGCAGCTCTGAGGAGAAGGGAACCCAGGGCTACTTAGAGACATGACCCAAGAGGCTCCCCAGGCCTGGCATATCCCTCAGGCTGCAGTAAGGATGAGGCTGCCCCACAGTGTCCCTAGAATGTGACCCACGAGGGTCTCCAAACCAGGCTTCTCCCTCAGGCTACTCTGAGGAGAATGGAACCCCAGGCATCCCTAGAGACACGACTCACAAAAGTCCCTCAATCAAGAGTCCACTGAGACTGCTCTGAGGAGAAGGGAGTTCCGAGGGTCCCTGGAGGCATGACCCATGAGAGTCCCCAACCTGGGTGTCTCTCTCAATCTGTTCTGAGAAGGGAGCTCTGCCCCTCCCTGTGGAGTGACCCAACACTCCGAGGACTGGGGCTCTCCTTGATTGGTCCTGAGGGGGAAGCCAGCTCCTCACTCTCCAGGAGGCGGCCTTAAAGATGGTGCTGAGGCCCCGCCCCTGGTTGGCCACGCCCCCTTCAGCCATGACAGGAACTCTGGCGCCAAGCAACCCTGGCATCTGCCCCAGGCCGCTCTGAGGAGAAGGGAACCCCCAGCCTAATTAGAGACATGACCCACGAGGCTTCCCAGGACTGGCATCTCCCTCAGGCTGCTGTAAGGATGAGGGAGCCCCCCAGTGTCCCTAGAATGTGACCCAAAATGGTCCCCACACCAGGCATCTACCTCAGGTTTCTCTGAGGAGAACAGAATCCTGGGCATCCCTAAAGACATGACCCAAGAGGGTGCCCGCACAAGGCATCTCCCTCAGGCCACTCTGAGTTGAAGGGAGCCCCAGGCACCCCTAGAGATGTGGCCCACGAGGGTCCCCACACCAAGTGTCTCTCTCAAGCTGCTGAGGAGAAGGAAACCCCAGGCATCCCTAGAGACACAACTCACGAAAGTCCCTAAGCCAAGAATCAACGCTGAGGCTGCTCTGAGGAGAAGGGAGCTCCGTGAGTCCCTGGAGGCATGACCCACGAGCGTCCACAACCTGGGTCTTTCTCAATCTGCTCTGAGAAGAGAGCTCTGCCACTCGCTGTGGAGTGACCCAACACTCCGAGGACTGGGGCTCTCCCGGGTTGGTCCTGAGGGGGAAGTCAGCTCCTCACTCTCAAGAGGCAGCATTAAAGATGGCGGCAAGGCCCTGCCCCTTCTTGACCACGCCCCTTTGGCCATGTGCTGTGCAGGGGCTCCTCCCAGCTCAAAGGCCAGGCCTCTCCTGGCTCCCTGGTGAATGTCAGCACCTTCTTCCACCCTCAGCAGTTAATGAATAAAATATGTTCCCACTGCTCTATCTAGCTGTGGACCTGAGGAGTGGAATCTCAGAAGAGAAAAAATGGAGTCCAGGAGAACCCCTCACTGCACTCCACCAGGCCAAGGGCTGCAGCAGCCTGAGACAGGCAGGCAGAGGCACAGAGGGAGGCAGCTACAGGGAGTCTAGACCCTCAGCCCAAGGGCAGAAGCCAGAAACAGACCACCTCAGAGGCTTCGAGGACATGTAGTCTTTGAGACAGAGTGACTTAGCCAGGGACTGCTTCAATTCAGAATAAGGGGTTTTAAGAAAATCTGTTAATTCCCAGCCCAAGGTGATCACTGTGGGAGGGTATAAGAACCTGAGCTAAGACCAAATTCCCAGTAGCCTATGAGAGCATTCTAGATCATTGAGTCTGTCCTGCCTCTCCAGCTATCACCATGGATGCCTCTGGGAGCTGCAGGCTACACAGATTCAGGGTTCTCAGGGTTTCTGGACAGTGTAGTCTGGTGCTCTGCTCACACAGTCTTTGCCCTTCAGGACCATGGAAGCTGTGTGCCATGTGTTGGCCCAGACACCCTGGAGAACCCTGGCAGTGGACTCTGGTGTTCTACCCATGCAGCCCTCACCCCAAAAGCCTAGACGATACAAGTAGCACATTTACCCTCATACCCTCAGGATTCTGGGTAGTGCAATCTTGTATTCTACAATGCAGCCCAGCTGCAGAGGTCTCTGTGGGCTGCAGGCTACTCAGGCATCCCTAGTGATTCTGAACAGTGTAGTCGCATTCTGGCCATTCAGCCCTCACTCCAGAAGCCTATGGGGGCTTCAAGTAGCACATTCACCCTCATACACTCACACAGAATTCTGGGCAGTGTAATCCAGTCTTTATAATGCAGCCCCCACTCCATACAGAGGTCTCTAGAAATCGCAGGCCACACAGTCACTCAGGCATCCCTAGGTATTTTGGACAGTGTAGTCTGGTGTTCTGCCAATGCAGCCATCACTACAGTGGATTCTGGGAGCTGCAAGCCCCCAAGGATCATGGATATTATAGCCTGGTACTATGTTCAACTCTACAGTGACTACTTAGAGCTCAGAGCCCCCAGGAATTCTGAGTATTGTAGTCAGTTCTACTCAGTCAGCCCTGACCACAGAGGTCTCTGAGAGCTGTGGGCCATTGATTATTCTGGGTTGTGCAGTCCATCCTACCTAAGTGGACTTCACCATCAAAGCTCTGGGATCTGTGTAGCACAAGCCTGCCTAGACACCCCTGGGAGTCTGTGTAGTGCAATACAAAGCTTTCCGCAGCAGTATTCAAAAGGTAGGTGTCTGGGAGCTGCAGGCCTCCAGAGATTCTGGGTAGCATAGTCCTGTCTTCTGCCTCCATAGCCCTCACTGTGGAAGCCTCTGAGAATTCCAGGCCACATGGACACGGGCACCTCCAAGAATTCTAGGTAGTGTAGTCCAGCTCCCTACCCTGTAGCCCTCACTATTGCAGATACTGAAACTGTGATTCCCCCCTGAGGATTCTGGATAAGGTACTCCATTGTTTTGCCTAATGTCCCTACTGCAAGGGCTATGAGAACTGAAGGCCACATGCTTGCCTTGGTACTAAAGACCTCACTGTGGAAGCCTTCTGGAATTGCAGGAAACACATTCACTAGTCTGTCCCCAGGAATCATAGGTATTGTAGTCTGACCTACATAATTCACAGATCTCACTTGGGAGGCCTCTGGGAGTTACAGACTGCATACTCACCTGGGCAACACACCCCAACAAAGATTCTGGGTACTGTAGTTAAGCTCTCAGTCCAACAGTCCTCACAACAAAGGATCCTGACAGCTGCTGGCACTGAGATTTGTGGGTAATATAGTCCTGTGTTTTTCCTACTCACTGCAGAAAATTCTGAAACTCAAATTCCCCCTTAGGATTGTCGGTAATGCAGTTCCATGGTTTGCACACTCACCACAGAGGATTCTGGGAGCTGCAGTCCCTCATGGTTCCAGATAATGCAGTCTAGGGTTTGCCTGCACAGTCCTGCTGAGGATCACAGAAGGTGAAGACCCCATGATTTCCCTGATACCCCAGATATTCTAGGTAGTGTTCTCTAACAATACAACTGTCACCACAGAAACCTCTGGGACTTACAGGGTTACAGGGTATGTAGGCATCCCCAGAGACTCTGAGCATTGAAGTCTGGCATTCTGCCCTTATAATTCTTACCCCAGAAGCTGCTAGGCAGAGCAGCCACCCAAAAGTAACTGGTAGTATAGTTTAATTTTTGTCAGTACAGCCCTCTCTGCAGAGGTCTCTGCAAGTTGCAGGTCCCCAAGAATTACGGGTAGCACGGTCTGTCATTTGACCTCACTGCAGAAGGCTCTGGTAACTGCAATGAGGATTCTGCAGGTACCCAGGATTCAGGTAGTACAATCCATCATAATCTTTGCATCTCTCACCCTAGAGACTCCTGAGAGCTTCTTACTGCATTTTCATGAGCCCTTACCCTCAGGCCCCAATGAGACTCCAGGCACTGGGCCCTCCCTGCACCATCTTGAGTGGGCATTTGTGTCCTCAGACACTCAAGCCACACAAAATACATTGACATACCATGATAATGAGCAGCCAAAGCCTCAGTAAGAAATACTGGTGTAAAATAAGTTCTGCTAAAATATTACCTGAGAAAGTAAAGAACATGGCAGAACCTCCTTCTCAGCATATCAGGCAGTACACAAGAAGCTTCTTCCTCATGTTTTCCTCACATGGACTTCAGTCATCCTGAATCCACAGTGGAGTCTCCATGGGTAGGTGTCAGGGAGAAGGAAGCTTTGGTCCTCACCATAGATGTATCCACCAGGCATCCCCAGTCCATGGTATCTTTCTAGGTGTGTTCCCAGGATAAAAAAATTTTTTAAAAAAATTTTAAAAAGCATTCTGTTCTACACCTTAGATAAAGCCCCTAGGAGTCCCTAGATGTGGCGTCTCTTATATGGGTCCCCAGGAGAAGGAAGTTTGATTAGGGCACAGAACACAGCCCCCAAAAGCAGTTGATCAGAGAAGGTTGTTCTGAGTGTCCCCGCTGGCCACTGTGGGCAGTGCAGGATGCTGGGTGCTAGGTGTTCACTGTTCAGAGCTACACCCCCTTGTGCTAGGCACAGTGAAGCTTTGAAATTCATAGTTCTGACTATTCCAGGTCATGATTTTTGAAATCAAAAAGAAATAGAGCCCAGCATCCTATGTCTTGATCAGAATGGATGGAGATAGCAAGCAGCAAAGTACATGACCCATAGACAAAATTTCATTGATTTCCTATATTTCAGCCATCATGTAGGGGAAACAGTGAAATTTATAAACTGGAATAACAAACATTTTAAAGCATTAATATTTAAAATAGAGACCCCAAATTTGAAGTACTTACATGTAAGGCTTAAAGTACAACCCTACTTTAAGAAAATCTTGAAATGTTTATAAAGATATCAAATGAAATATAAATAAATGGAGACATAGTCTTTGCTCAGGTCTCAATAATATAATTAAGATGAAATTATCTCAAACCTGATCTGAAGATTCAGTGCATTCCAGAAATTCCCAAGAAGCTGTTTATGAACCTAGACTAGACAGCACTGACCGCAAAAGAACACACTTCAAGAAGCCACACATAAGGATGCGAGAACCTAACAAAATACTAGCTAGACTTGAATTTAAAATGGGAAACTATAAAACTCCAGAAAATGTGCATGACCACATGTTTCATGATAAGGTTTTATATGTAGCCCCCGCAAAAAAATCCATGAAAGCTGGGGATGTGGCTCAGTATTTAAGCTCCTCTGGGTTCAATACCAGCTACCAAGCAAACAAACAATAACAACAAGAAATCCATGAAAGAAAACCTGATGTGGACTGTAGTAAATTTCTCTGTAAAAAAAAAAATCATATAAAGAAAATGAAAAAACAAGTCAAACACTGGGGGAATATTTGGAAGATATATCTCTAAAACAAACTTGTGTAAAAAAATATAGTGAGATATTCAACAATAAGACAACATAATTGGTAAAGACATGAACAGACAACTCACAAGAAATATATGACATGGCAAAGAAGCATAGAAATGATTCTTAGTATCACCTGTCATGAGGAAAGCACAAACTAAGATCCCAAGGTGCACTGCACACCTACCGAGCTGCTACGGTCTTTACTAAGTGTACTATCAACCATGAGGATGATGAGCAGCCACAGGCACTCTTATGCATTGCTGTAAGAGCACACAACAGTTCAACACTATCAAAAAAACTAGGCATTTTCCCTAAAGTTAGACATGGTGTCACCACACAATCCTAAAAATAGAGAAAACTTCCTCAAAAATGTATATCTAGGGTTGGGGACGTGGCTCAAGCGGTAGCGCGCTCACCTGGCATACGTGCAGCCTGGGTTCGATCCTCAGCACCACATACAAAGATGTTGTGTTCGCCAAAAAGAAAAAAATAAATATTAAAAAATTATCTAGCTCTCTGTCTCTCTCTCTCTCTCTCTCTCTCTCTCTCTCTCTCTCTTTAAAAAAATGTATATCTAGATAACAGCATGCAATTACATATCGTAGTTCTATACACAATGCCCCAATAGCTTAAGCAATCAGGATGTGCTTCAATGGGTAAACAAACAGCATAACTGCTATGAATCTATGCCATGGAGGCCCTTGTATCTCTGAGCTCCCCCAGGTGTCTACTCTGGTCTGGAACCTGGACTGCCCTGACCTTTGCATACCTCACAGAGGGAAAAGTAAATTCTGAATAGAAAAACCTGTATATGCAGCTGATTGACTCAGGCTCAGTATGCAGTTGCTGCCTATGGAAAGAGATTTCAAAGTGGTAAACTCAGAAAAATGCAAGCACAACAACCCAGGCCTGCATCTTTGTCCATCCATAGGAGCTTCCAGGGATACAACGGACAAACATGAAGGCAACTCCAGGATCCCCAAAGAACCACATCTAGGGGAGAACCTGGAGGTGACTGCCATTAGGGTCCCTATGACCCACCTCTGATTAGCTTAGAGGACATTATGATACAGCTTCATACCCCCATCCCAACTTTTAATTTTATCTCTTTTCCACAGGTAGCAAATGCATCCTGAGCTTGGATTCTGTTGATTGATTAGCTTGTTTAGTGTTGTAGACAGAGCTGTGCCACTACCTAGTCCTGATGCACAACCTCTGAAATTCACTGTTCTGGTTATTCAACATATGTTTGCATATTTTAGCTAAAAGAGAGCCCATCATCCCATGTTTTGATCTAAAAGGATGGTGCTATGGTTTGAATATTTTCCACCCATATTTTATGTCCCCAAAGCCCTGGATCCCAGAAAGTCCAGGGCTGAACAAACCACCCCTCATATTCTCTTTCAGCTCCCCTCTTGCCATCCACACCTTGGAACAGCCAAAATATCTCTTTTAATCTCAGCAGGGAGAGTCCCTCAGGAATGTACAAAAGATGATACTCCACTTGGTCATGGTGTCTCACCTATGCCCATTGGGCCCAGCTGGCCCTTTGAGGGAGTGAGCATAGAACAAGCTTGGAGTAATCCAAGAGAAAGTCAGATAGGTGGAAGGGAAGGGGGGCTGGTGGTCAGTATACTGAGAGTAGACACCTTTCCCTATAGGGGCTGAGCACAGAAAATAAGGAAGGGCTTCCTGCCTCCATCCAGATGACCTCTGGATACTGCGCAGGTACCCCTTCCCAGGAGGTCCTGTCCTAGTCAAGGGTCAGCTGCAGGGTGGTGCCTGATTCTAATCCCAGCAGCTTAGGAGGCTGAGATTGCAAGTTCAAAGTCAGCCTCAGCAATTTAGCAAGGCCCTGAGCAACTCAGTGAGATCCTGTCTCTAAAGAAAATATTTTAAAAGGCTGAGGATGTGACTCAGTGGTTAAGTACCTCTGGGTTCAATTTCTGGCACAAAAAAGAAAGAAAATTTAAATCTTTGAGCCTGAAACTGGGGTGGTTTTGCCAATTCCTGAGATGCACTCAAGTCTTCTTTCCTATTGTCTCTGGGCAAAGTATTTAGCATCTCTTTAGTGGTCATGATGTTTTAACAATCACACCTTCCTAAGCTCCAGTTTGACTCACAAATTTAATTTGACTCTGAACAAATAAAAAGGTGTTCTTTTTTTAAGATGGACACAATATCTTTTTTTTATTTTATTATCTTATGTGGTGCTGAGAATCAAAACCAGTGCCTCACATGTGCAAGGCAAATGCTCTACCACTGAGTTATAAATCCAGCTCCTACAGATATCATATTACTATTAAAGGCCATGTGGCAGCTACTACATTTGTAATAGATGCAAAATATGGTTGTCACATTAGTAGTAAAGGCCATAGAACATATATTATATATATTAATATGGTATAGTATGAATAGTTCATTTATATTAAAGACCACAGGGCATCTATCATATGAGTTTTAGAATCTATAATACAGACAGTATATTAAGGACAAGACTGCTATTACATTTGTTTTACATGCTATAGTATGGATATCACATTATTATTTTTTTAATATTTTTTAGGTTTTGGTGCACTTTATTTATTTATTTATTTATTTTTTATTTTTTATTTATTTATTTATATGTGGTGTTGAGGAATGAATCCAGCACCTCACACATGCTAGGCAAACACTCTACTACTGAGCTACAACCCCAGCCCCTGAATATCACATTATTATTAAAGACCATAGGGAAGCTATTATGTCACTCTTACATGGTATAATATCAACATCATATTAATATAAAGGGCACTAGGACACGTATTTGATTAATTTTATTATTTTTAGATGCAATAGTACATATATTAGTATTAAAGGCCTCGGGGAAGCTATTAATATTTTATGTTAAATATGAATATTACATTAATGTAAAAAAACATGATGCTACAATATTAATGTTAAAACAATTAAAGGCAAAAAGGTAGTTGTATTTAGTTTTAGATGCTATACTAGGATATCACAGTAATATTAAAGGCCACAGTAGAGCTATTATATTAGCTTTAGATGCTATAATATGGGTATTATAATAGTTTTAAAAACCACAGGGCAGCAATATGATATGAATATCATAACAGTACAAAGGAAGTACAATTCCTTTAGCTTTAGATTATATAATGTGAATAATATATTAATTTTAATCAACAATGGACTGCCAGTATATTAGTTTTGAATGCCATAGTACGATATCATATTAGCATCAAAGGCCACAGAATAGATATTACTTTCAGATAAATAGTATAAATATCATACAAATATTAAAAGTGACAGTGCAGCTATTAAATCAATTTCAGAAGGCATACTATGAATATAATAATAGTATTAGAGGCTATAAGGCACCTATTGTTTTAGTAAGGATTCTACACTAGGGATATCATATTAGCATAAAACACCACTGTGTAGTTTTTTAAATTATTTTTAGATGCTACAATATGGATATTATATTAGTATTAAAGGCAATAAGGCAGCTCTTATATCAGTTTTAGATGCCACATGTATATCACAATAGAATTAAAAGCCTCAAGGCTGCTATTATATCAGTTTTCAATGCAATGCTATGATTACATTAATACACAAGGCCACAGAGAAGCTGTAATATTCATTTTCAATACTATAGTATAGATATAATAATAGTATTAAATACCATTATGCAGCTATTATATTTTATTTATTTATTTATCTATCAATCAATCAGGGATTGAACTCAGGGGCAATTGACCTCTGAGCAACATCATCAGCCCTATTTTTTAGTTTGTTTAGAAACCAGGTCTCACTGAGTTGCTTAAAGACTCACAGTGGCTGAGGCTGGCTTTGAACTCACAATTCTCCTGTCTCAGCCTCCCAAACCGCTGGGACTACAGGCATGTGCCACTGCGCCTGGCTTATAATGTTTTTAAATGCTTTAGAAAGAATGTCATATTAGCTATGAAATGCACATTGCAGATATTATATCAGCTTTGGACACTATATTATGGATATCATATTAATATTAAAGGCAGCTATCAATCTTAGATGCTGTAATAAGAATGTCATATTACTAATAAAGCCACAGGGAAGCTACTCTATCAGTTTTTAATGATCTAACATGAATATAATATCAGTATTAAAGACCACATGATAGCTATTATATTACTTTTAGATGTAATTGTAAGAATATTACATTAGCATGAAAAGCTACAGAGATGTTATACTAGATTGAGATGCTATGGTAAAAAAATATAGAAATTAAAAGTCTTAAGAGAACAATTATATTAGTTCAGATTCAATAATATGAATATCATAACAGTACAAAGGTAAGAGGACTGCTTTTAGATCATTAACAGATGCTATGATATGGATATCATATTAGTACTAAAGGCCATAGGGCAGAAATTATATCCATATAATTGCTATAAATGAATATTATGTAATATTAAAAGACCACAGGAGAATTATTATTTTAGTATTAGGGGTCACAGTATTGATACTGAATTAGTATTAAAGGCCATAGGGCATCTATTATATTAGCATTACATGCTATTGAATGAATATTAATATGAACAGCCACAAAGAGCTATAATATTCCATTAACAGGCCACAGTATGGATAAAATATTAATGGAAAATACACAGGATACACAGAGATGCTCTTTCAGTACTTTGAGATGTTGTAGAATACATATGACATTAATATTAAAGCTCCAAAGTTCAGTTATTTTATTAGTTTTATATGCTATGCGATGACTATCCTATTAGTATAAGGAATTATATTAGTTTAGGTATCATACTTTGGATAAAAGATTACTATTTTTTTTTGAGAGAGAGAGAGAGAGAGAGAGAGAGAAGAGAAAAAAGAGAGAATTTTTTTAATATTTATTTTTCAGTGTTCAGTGGACACAACATCTTTATTTTATTTTATGTGGTGCTGAGGATCGAACCCAGTGCATGCCAGGTCAGCACATTACCGCTTGAGCCACATCCCCAGCCAAACAGATTACTGTTAAATGCCAGAGGTCAGCTATTATGTTAACTTTATATGCTATCATATGGATATGCTATATTATAGGGTTTATTGCTATCATATGGATATTTTACTTAAAAATGACAAGAGGGCTATTTCTTTTGTTTTAGAGGACATAATATGGATTAAAATATTAATGTTAAATGCCACAGTCTAGCAATTATATTAGTTTTAGGAGATATAGTTTGGGTATATCACCTATAAGGGACACAGGGTTAATATTTTATCAGTTTTAGATTCTATTATGGGTATCATATAAATATTAAGGCCAAAGAGCGAGTATTATATCAAGTTAAGATGCTACAATAAGGATGTCTATTGATATTAAAGGATACAGAGCAGCTATTATATCAATTTTAGATGTAATGGTATGTATTACATTAGCTTTAAGGGCAACAGGGAATATATTATATTAGCTTGAAATGCTATAATATGGGTATTACTTTAGTATAAAGGGCTATAGGGAGGCTATAATGTTACTTTTGGATATTATGGCATGAATATTATATTAACATTAAATGTTACAGGGAAACTATTATATATCAGTTTTAGATGTTACACTCTTAATATCATATTAGCATTAAAGGCATCAGGGCAACTATTGTATTTATTTTAGATCTATGACATGTATATTATTATTTAGGTCATCTTTTCGCTGCTTTCACCAAAGGACCTGACAAGAACAATTTTAAAGGAGGAAAAGTTCATTTAGGGGCTCACAGTTTCAGAGATCTCAGCCAATAGATGGCCAACTCTATTCCTTGGGGCTTAAGGTGGGGCAGAAGAGTGTGGTGAAGGAAAGTGGTGAACAGGAAGCAGAGAACCTAAGCTCAGCTCAACAAATATGTACCCCAAAGGCACAGCCTCAATGACCCACCTCCTCCAGCTACACACTATCAGCCTGCAGTTACCACTCAGTTAATTCCTGTCAGAGGATTACTAATTTGGGTTAAGGCTCTCATAACCCATCATTTCACCTTTAAACTTCCTTACATTGTCTCACACATGAGCATATCCAAACAAATTATTTGGTATTAAGGCCACAGTGCATCTATTATTTTAAATGCTGCAGTATGAATATTATATTAATATTAAAGGCCACAGGTTGCTAATATATTTTATTAGCTTTGGATCCTATAGGATGGATATCATAGAAATATCAAAGGCCACAGGACAACTATTGCATCAGTTTCAGATGTTCCAATATGAATATCATATTAGAATTAAACACTCCAGGTCAACAATTATGTACTATTAGATACTCAAGTATGAATATCATGTTAGCATTAAAGTCAACATGGCAGTATATTGATTTTAATACTATCCTGTACATATCATATTAGTTTAATGGCCACAAAGCTGATATTATATTAGTTTAAGGTGATACAATAACATATTAATACTATAGGACCTATTTACCAGTTTTATATGAAGCACATATTTATCAGTTTTAGATTTATAATATGGATATTAAATGAATATTAAATTTCATAAGAAACTTATTAAATTAGCTTCACAGGTTATAGGAATGATGTAACATTAATATTAAAGGCCACAGGACATGTATTACATCAGTTTTGGAGGCTATAATATTAGTATCAAAAGCTACAGGGGAGCTATTAGTTTAACATGCTTTAGCATGGATGTCACTTAGTATTAAATTCTATTGCACAGCTACTTACTTGTTTTATATATTATACTTTGCATCTAGTAGTAATAAAGACCTCTGATATCATTTTTTGCTATAATATGAAATCATATTAATATTAAAGGCCACAGAACAGTTATTTAATCAGGTTTCCATGCTATAGTTTGAATAACAAACCAGTAATAAAGGCCACAAGACAGCTAATATATTACATTTAGAGGTCACAGTATGAATATTATGATATTAAAGTCTAGAGGACAGCTATCATATTAGTTTTGGATGCTATACTATCAATATTAAAGGACACAAGGAAGTTATTACATTAGTTTTTCATGGTATATTATATCAGCACTAAAGGCCACAGAACAGTTATTACTTTAGTTTTAAAGAGCACAATATGTTTGTCATATTACATATCATATTAAAGGGCCCAGGCAGCTACTATATTAAGTTAAGGAGCTACAGTATGGATATCATATTAGTATTAAAGTCCACAAGGTATCTATTATACTAGTTTTAAATCGAACACTATGGATATAATATGTGTCCTAAGGACACAGGACATATGTAATATTAATTGAAGATGCTATATTATGGATATAATATTAATATTTATAGCCAGAAATCATCTGTTATGTAATATATGCTATTATATGGATATTATAGTAAGATTAAAAGACATAAATCATCTATTATGTTAGCTTGAGTTGCAGTACCATGGATGTCATATTGGTATTTAAAACCACAGTGCCACTATTTTATTAGTATTGCATATACTGTAGCACAGATATCATATTAATATAAAAGCCACTGAGAAGCTATTATATCAATTTTGATGTTATACTATAAAAATTGTAATAGTTTTAAAGTTACAGGGCAGCTACTATATTACTTTTAGATGATAAATTAGCTATTGTATCAGTTTCAGAGGCTACAATACAAATATGTTAGTATTAAATTGAACAAGTTAGATATTATATTGGCTTATAAATGTCATAGGGAAGCTACTGAATTAGTTCAATATGCTATAATATTGACATTGCACTGATATGGAAGACCACAATTCAGCTATTGTATCAGCTTTAAATACTGTAGTATGAATACCTATTAGCATTAAAGGCAACAGGGCACTATTATTCTAGTTTTAGAAGCTTTGGTATGGATATTGTATGGCTATTGTAGATTACAGGCAGCCATTTCATCAGAATTAGATCAACAGTATAGATATTTTATTAATATTAAAGTTTTATATTCTGTTATAATTTTTATATTACTATGAAATTCTACAGGGCTGCTATATTATCAGTTTTTGGTGCTATAGTATGTATGCACTATCAGTATTAAAACATCACTTGAAGCTATTACTTTAATTTCAGAGGGCACAGAATTTATCTCAATATTAAAGGCTACCAGGCAGCTATTATGTCAGTTTTAGATGCTACAGTATGGATATTATGTTAATATTACAGGTCACACTGCAGCTATTATATTAGTTTTTGGAAGGTATAATATGGACATCTTTAATATTAAACACAACAGGCACCTATTAGTCTTAGGTACTATAGCATGGATATTATTAGTATTCAAGACCACAGGAAAGCTATTATAATATTTTCTAGGTACCATAGTGCATATCATATTACTCTTGAAGGCAAAAAGGAAGCTATTTTATTCATTTTAGAGTCCACAGTATGAATATAATATCAGAATAAAAGGCTACATGGAGATTATAATGATGCTACATATGGATAAAATTAGTATTAAAAGGCTACAGGATAGCTATTTTGTTAGTTTCAGAGGACAAAGTTTTGATATTATACTAAAGTCAAAGGCTACAAGGCAGCCATTATATTAGTATTAGATGCTTTGATATGGCTATCATATGACATTTATAGACCATAGGGCACATATTTTATTACTTTTAGATGCTATAATATAAATATTAGTAGTAAGGACCAAAATTCAGATATTATATTGTATTTATGTGCTATAATATGGACATTATAAAAGTATTAAAGACCACAGGGCAGCTGCTATAGTAGTTTAGGATGCTATAGTATGCATATTACATTAATATTAAAAACCAAAGTCAGATACTGTTACTTTTAGATTGCATATTATAGATATCATATGATCATGAAAAGACACAAAACAGCTCTTATATTAAGTTTATGTGCTTCTCTGTGGAGATTTTACTATTACTGGAATTCACTGGGCTGATAGTATATTAGTCTTAGATGCTATAATCTGGATATTACATTATAATATCAATAGTATGAGTAAATATTAAAGGTCACAGGGAAGATATTATTATATTAGCATTAGATGCTACAATATGGATATCATGTTAGCATGAACTTCACGGGACAGCTAATATATTAGTATAAAATACTATAGAATGGATATAAGATCAGTATTAAAAGCTGCAGTAGAGCTATCATATTTATTTTACATAGTGTATTAGGATATTATATTAGTATTAAATTCCACAGGGAATCCATTACACTAGTTTGTCATGTTATAGTACTGATGTTAAATGTCAGTTTCCTGCTTTCTTTAGCTTTAGATTCTAGAATAAGGATATTACCTTAGTATGAATTGCCACAGGGAAGCTATTTTATCAATTTTATAATAGTTGGATATCATGTAAGTATTTAAAGTCACAAGGTAGCATTTATATCACTTAAATTTTATAATATTGATTTTATACTAGTATTAAAGTCCACAGGGCAGTTATTATATCACTTTTTGATGCAATAGTATGGATAAATATTAATATTAAAGGCCAAAGGATTAGGGTTAGCACCCATGGATTCAATACCCAGTACCCTCCCCCCAAAAAGATTAAACTACTCTAAAGTAAAACCTTAGGACATGGTTATATTTTCTCAAACACCTACTTGTTTAATTATTCATACAATTACTACTAGTAACTGACACTCTTAGCTAGTTCTGTATTTTATTATGAACATTTATAACACAAAAATCTAATAGTTCAAAGTAATATAAAATTTAAAGTATGTGGGCTGGGGTTGTAGCTCAGTGATAGAGAACTCACCTAGCATGTGTGAGGTGTTAGGTTTGAGCCTCAGCACCACATAAAAATAAATAAATGAAAATGAAGGCATTTTGTCCAACTACACCTAAAAAATTTTTTTAATTCAAAGTATATGCCTCTTTTACATATTTCATGTTGAAGTAATAACATATGTTAACTTATTATATTTTTATGCTATAACTAGGTTCTAGGTTTTCCTTCTTAAAATGTGATCACTACAGAGGAAAAAAAATGACATTTTGGAGATTTTATTTCAACTCATGGTTTAACTTTCCTGAAACAGTGACTTTATAAAAAAAAATATTCAAATTGCAAACTGACTCACTGTGACTGAATCACTTATCCCAAAGAATCCTTATCTCTATTTTATTTCTATGCATAGATTTTAGCGGCAATATAATCAAATATTTGTCACTGGGACAAATAGTCAAAGAACATCCATTTCCTCCAAGACCTCTACAGGAAGTGGTGATCCAAGAGAAGCAGAGGTGTCAGATCAGTCCAGGAGTGATATTAGATGCTACTGTGTTGTGGGAAACTCTACCTTTTAGAAATCACAAGGAGCTATGGATGCCCAAACTCTTGCCTGAGTCTAAATCTAGTTGAAATTCTAAGTAATTTTATTGTAACTAGCTCATCATGAAGCTAATGACAACTAAAGGATCTATGGGGCTGGGGATGTAGCTCAGTGGTAGAAAGATTTCCTAGCATGCAGGAGTCCCTAGGACCAACCCCCAGAACCACAAAAGGAAAAAAAAAGAATTTGTGTCTTATTTGTGTAATCAAATAGAAAATGAATAATCATTCCTCTTAAGGAAACATGTTGGACTTAAAACATTTGAGACTCTCAGAATCAAAATACTATCCTTATGGTGTATTGCATACCTAGACCATCAAGAACAGTGGTGTCACATCATAAAGCATGTTCACATTAAGCATACCATCAAAACAACAAAAAAGGCTTTATTGACTGTTGATAAGAAAAATGAACATAACCTAGCTTAGGAAATTATTAACACAACATTAGGATAACATTAGGATAAAATGTAATCATGGCATTTCCCACATGTAATAACTCTAAATACTAATAAATACATAATTTCAAAAGAAAGTCAAATTTCTGAAATCAAAAGCAAACTGATACATTTTTAAATAAGATTTTGAACAGAGGCAAAACAAAGAGTTCTCTCACAAGAATTCCTGACAACATAAAGTATCATGCTCATTAGAAGGCCCATCACTTTGTATGCAAGGAATAAGAGAACTTTCTGATGAATGTAGAACTTTAATAGGACATATGGAAATGCTTTCTGAATTTTAAAGAAGAAAAATATCTTTTTTTAAAAAAAGCTATTTTTAGTAAATGTATCTGAATTGCAAAAAAAAAAAAAAAGCAGCTACTGACTTGTCTCTTACATTTTGTAATGATTTGTATCTCAGGAAATTTCATTTATAGTGGTTTTAAATATCATGAAATATCAATAGTTGACATTAAAAATATCATCCCTCTTCTCTTTTAAAACTGATTTGAAATTTTCTTAGAATAATTTCATATGAATTTGGAAGAGGCACTGTGGCATATGTATGTATGTGGAAATACATGACCTTTTTAAAAAATCTTTATTTTTAGTTGTAGTTGGACACAATACCTTTGTTTTATTTACTTATTTTTATGTGGTGCCCAGGATCAAACCCAGGACCTCACACATGCTAGTCGAGTACTCTACTGCTAAGCCACAACCCCAGCCCCAATACATGATCTTTTTAAACCATACCTCTCATACTTGAGTCCTGTCAAGGATATCTGTGTGTGTGGTGCTGGGATGGACTCTATGGCCTCTCACATGCCAGGCAAGTGCTCTGCTACTGAGCTACACATCCTGTCTCCAAAGATAACTTAATAAGTGAAAAATAATTAAAATCATTTGATTATGAGCATTTTCAAACAATAAAATTCTCTCAAAAAAGCCAATTCTCTCGATCAAAAACAAAGTAAGCTAAAAGTAATTTTTAAAATATTCCTTATAAAAGAAATAGAAGTCCACAGAATTAAAAATTCTATAAAGGTCTACAATGTGGCACAAAGGCAGAGCATTTGCCTGGCATGTGTCAGGCCCTGGGTTCAATCCTCAGCACCACATATAAATAAACAAAATAAGTAAATAAAATAAAAAGATCCACTGACAACTAAAAAAAATATTTTAAAAATTCTGAAGAAAACTGAAAGAATATTAATCAAAAATTGAATTGGAAAAACCTACTGCACAGAACTGGAAACCTGGAGGCCATGGGGAATTATATTACAAAATAACTCTAAAATAAGAAAATGAATCAATTAGCATACAAAACCTTGGACTGGTACTTAGAGTTCCTCCACTGGATGGGATCCTGGGATCATCAGGGCTCAAGGCTGACTGTCATCTGCCCTTTAACAAATTCTGATTTTATTTCATGATCTATAGAGAAAATAAAATGAGAGAAGGTGACTTTTCTAAAGTTATTTTATGGTATATCGAATTCTGATACAGTCACGATAATTCATCCAATGCAGGATGACAGTATTTACACAACGGACATTATTTGTGCACCATGACAAATATACTGCCAATTAGCACAGCAGCCAGGGAGCTGCTCATCCTGGACTAGCAGAGACAGAGTCTGGAGGAGATGGAGGGAATATCAGGAGGACCAGGGAGCCTGGAAGATGGGTGGGGTCTGGAGAAGAGGCAGGGTCTTAAAGAGGAGGATTGGGCTGGATTTATGGCTCCATGGTAGAGGGCTTGCCTAGAATGTTTGGGGCAATGGGTTCAAACCTTAGCACCACATAAAAATACATAATCAAAATAAAGGCATTGTGTCCACGTGCAATAAAAAAAAAATTTAAAAAGAGGAGGGTGAGGTCTGGAGGAGGAGCAGGACAGGAAGAAGGGAAAGATCTGGAGGAGAAACAGGGTCTGAAGGAGAGGTATAATGAGCCACAAGGGTGCAGGGCCTGGCAGATGGGTGAGACCTGAGGGAGGGACAGGCCCTAGAACATGAGTAGGATGTAGAGAGACAGGGTAGGAAGGAGGGGGAAGGTGGTTGAGGAGGACAGGCAGGGCCAAAGAATATGAGTGGGGTCTGGAGAAGAGGCGGGGTCTGGAGGGGGAGGCCTTAGCAAGAGGGTCCTAGAGGGATGGTTTTGTAAGAAGTAATATATTTAAACCTAAGCGGCTCAGAAGGCTGAGGCAGAAGGATCTTGAGTTCAAAACCAGTCTCAACAAAAGCAAGGCAGGAAGCAACTCAGTGAAACCCTATCTATAATACAAATTAGGGTTGCCCCACACCAGGCATCTCCCTCAGGCTGCTCTGAGGAGAATGGAACCCCAGGTGTCCCTAGAGACACAACCCAAAAGGCTCCCCACACCAGGAGTCTTCCTCAGACAACTCTGAAGAGAGGGGAACCCTGGGCGTCACTAGAGACGTGACCCAAGAAAGTCCCCACACTGGCGTCTCCTCCAGACCACTCTGGGGAGAAGGGAACCCCAGGCCTACTTAGAGAGATGACCTGTGAGGGTCCCCAACCCTGGCAGGATTGGGGAAATCCTGTAAACCCTAGAAACATGCCACACGAGGGTCCCTAAGACGGGCGTCCCCCTCAGGCTGCGCTGAGGACAAAGAAATGACTCACGAAGCCTCTAAGCCAAGAGTCCGCTGAGGCTGCTCTGAGGAGAAGATAGCTCCGGGAGTCCCTGGAGGCATTACCCAAGAGGGTCCCCAACCTGGGTGTCTCTCTCAATCTGCTCTGAAAATGGAGTTCTCTCCCACTCTGTGGAGTGACCCAACACTCCAGTGAACTGGGGCTATCCCTGGTTGGTCCTGAGTGGGAAGCCAGCTCTCCTCACTCTCAGGGAGGAAGCATTAAAGATGGCGGCGAGGCCCTGCCCCTTCTTGACCACGCCCCTTTGGCCATGTGCACATGCTCCAGGAGGGAGCTGCTCAGGGCTCAGAGGCGGAGCCTCTCCCAACTCCCTGGTGAATGTCAGTGCCTTCTTCCACTGAATAAAATCTATTCCCCCTGCTGTAACTAGGTCTGGCTGTGGCACCTTGAGTAGCTGAATCTCAGGAGAGGAGAAATGGAGTCCAGGAGAACTCCTCCCTGCACTCCACCAGGCCAAGGGCTGCAGCAGCCTGAGACAGGTGGCACAGAGGGAGGCTTCCACAGGGAGTCTACATACTCACTCAGGCGCCCAAGGGCAGAGACCACCTCAAAGGCTTCTGGGACATGTAGTCTTTGAGACAGAGTGACTTAGCCAGGGTCTGCCCATTTTAGAATCAGGAATTTTAAGAAAAATCTGTTAATTCCCAGCCCAGGGTGAACACTGTAGAAGGGTAGAAGAACCTAAGCTCAGACCAAATTCCCAGTAGCCTCGGAGAGCATTCTAGGTCATTCAGTCTGTCCTGTCTGTCCAGCTGTCACCATAGATGCCTCAAGGAGCTGCAGACTACACAGATTCAGGGTTCTCAGGGATTCTAGACAGTGTAGTCTGGTGCTCTGCCCACACCATCTTTGCCCTTCAGGACCATGGAAGCTGTGTGCCATGTGCTGGCCCAGGCACCCTGGAGGACCCTAGAAGTGGACTCTGGTGTTCTACCCATGCAGCCCTCACCACAGAAGCCAGAGGCTACAAGTAGCACATTTACCCTCATAACCCCAGGATTCTGGGTAGTGCAGTCTTGTATTCTACAATGCAGCCCAGCTGCAGAGGTCTCTGTGAGCTGCAGGCTACTCAGGCACCCCTAGTGGATTCTGAACAGTGTAGTCTAGCATTCTGACCATTCAACCCTCACTCCAGAAGTCTATGGGGGCTTCAAGTAGAACATTCACCCTCATACACCCACACAGAATTCTGGGCAGTGTAATCCAGTCTTCTACAATGCAGCCCCCATCCCCTGCAGCAGTCTATAGAAATTTTAGGCTACACAGTCATTCAGGCATCCCTAGGGATTATGGACAGTTTAGTCTGGTGTTCTGCCAATGCAGCCATCACTGCAGTGAATACTGGGAGCTGCAAGCCCCCAAGGATCATGGGTATTATAGCCTGGTGCTATGTTCAACTGTACAGTGACTACTTAGAGCTCACAGCCCTCAGGAATTCTGAGTATTGTAGTCATTTCTACTCAGTCAGCCCTGATCACAGAGGTCTCTGAGAGCTGTGGGACATTGATTATTCTGGAATGTGCAGTCCATCCTACCTAAGTGGACTTCACCATCAAAGCTCTTAGATCTGTGTAGCACAAGCCTGCCTAGACACCCCTGGAAGTCTGTGTAGTGTAATACAAAGCTTGATCCAGCAGTACTCAAAAGGTAGATGCCTGGGAGCTGCAGGCCCCCAGGGATTCTGGGTAGCATAGTCTTGCCTTTTGCCTCCACAGCCTCACTGTGGAAGCCTCTGAGAGTTCCAGGCCACATGGACATGGGTACCTCCAAGAATTCTAGGTAGTATAGTTCAGCTCCCTACCCTGCAGTCCTCACTAGTGCAGATCCTGGAAAATGTGATCCCCCCTGAGGATTCTGGATAAGGTACTCCAGTGTTTTGCCTACATGCCCCTACTGCAAGGGCCATGAGAACTGAAGGCCACATGCTTGCCTTGGTACTGAAGACCTCACTGTGGAAGCCTCCTGGAATTGCAGGCAGCACACTCACCAGTGTGTCCCCAGGAATTGTAGGTAGTGTAGTCTGACCTGCATAATGCACAGCTCTCACTTGGGAGGCCTGTGGGAGTTGCAGGCTGCATACTCACCTGGGCAACACACCTCACCAAGGATTCTGGATATTTTAGTTAAGCTCTCAGTCCAATAGTCCTCACAACAGAGGATCCTGAGAGCCGCTGGCACCGAGATTTGTGGGTAATATAGTCCTATGTTTTTCCTACTCACTGCAGAAAATTCTGAAACTCAAATTCCCCCTTAGGATTGTGAGTAATGCAGTTCAATAGTTTGCCCACTCACCACAGAGGATTCTGGGAGCTGTAGTCCCTGACGATTCTGGATAATGCAGTCTAGGGTTTGCCTGCACAGTCCTGCTGAGGGTCACAGGAGCTGAAGACCCAATGCTTTCCCTGGTACCCCGGAGATTCTAGGTAGTGTGCTCTAACAATAAAACTGACACCACAGAAACCTATGGGACTTACAAGGTCAGGGTATATAGGCATCCCCAGAAATTCTGAGCATTGAAGTCTGGTATTCTGCCCTTGCAATTCTCACCCCAGAGGCTCTTGTGCAGAGCAGGCACCCAAAAGTAATTGGTAGCATAGTTTGATATTTTGTCAATTCAGCCTTCTCTGCAGAAGTCTCAGCAAGCTGCAGGTCCCCAAGAATTATGTATAGTACAGGCTGTCATTTGACCTATACTCCCCTCACTTCAGAAGACTCTGGTTACTGCAATGAGGATTCTGTAGTTACCCAGGATTCAGGGTAGTGCAATCCATCATAATCTTTACATCTCTCACCCTAGAGGCTCCTGAGAGCTTCTTACTGCATTTTCATGAGCCCTTACCCTCAGGCCCCAGTGAGACTCCAGGCACTGGGCCCTCCCTGCACCACCTTGAGGGAGCATTTGTGTCCTTAGACACTCAAGCCACACAAAATACATTGACATACCATGATAATGAGCAGCCAAAGCCTCAGTAAGAAATACTGTTGTTGTTGTGGGGCTGGGGATGTGGCTCAAGCAGTAGCGTACTCGCCTGGCATACACTGGGGTGCTGGGTTTGATCCTCAGCACCACATAAAAATAAATAAACATGTTGTGCCCACCAAAAACTAAAAAATAAATATTAAAAAAAGAAATACTGTTGTAAAATAAGTTCTGCTAAAATATTACCTGAGAAAGTTAAGAACATGGCAGAACTTACTTCTCAGCACACCAGGCAGTGCACAGGAAGATTCTTCCTCATGTTTTCCTCACATGGACCTCAGTCATCCTGAATCCATAGTCTCCATGGGTAGGTGCCAATGATAAGGAAGCTCTGGTCTTCACCATAGATATATCCACCAGGCATCCCCAGGCCATGGTATCTTTCTAGGTGTGTTCCCAGGATTTAAAAAAAATAAAATTGGTCTACGCCTTAGATAGAGCCCCTAGGAGTCCCTAGATGTGGCATCTCTCAAGTGGGTCCCCATGAGAAGAAAGTTTGATTAGAGCACAGAACACAGCCCCCAAAAACAATTGATCAGAGAAAGTGGCCCCCCCCTGGCCACTGTAGACAGTGCAGGATGCTGGGTGTTCACTGTTCAGAGCTGCAACCCCTTGTGCTAGGCACAATGAAGCTCTAAAATTCATATTTCTGGCTATCCCAGGTCATGATTTTGGAAATCAAAAAGAAATAGAGCCTATCATCCTATGTCTTGATCAGAATGAATGGAGATAGCAAGCAGCAAAATACATAGCCCATAGACAAAATTTCATTGATTTCAGCAATCATGTAGAGGAAACAGTGAAATTTATAAACTGGAATAAGAAAAATTTTAAAACATTAATATTTCAAATAGAGACCCCAATTTTTTTTTAAATTCTTTTGGTTTGGGTTGTAGATGGATACAATACCTATTATCTTATTTATTTTATGTGTTAGGAAAGTATTCTACCACTGAGCCAAAACTACCACCTCCCCTACCAACTTATTTTTTAAAAGGACATATTTCTTGGGGCTGAGGTTGTGGCTCAATGGTAGAGCACTTGATATATATATATTTCTTTATTTCTCTCTCTGCTCCTCCCTAATCTCTCCCCTCCCTAATCTCAGGGGAAAGAGGATTACCTTTCCCATTTAGGAAGATTTCTCTGTCCTTAAGTACACACACATCCACCTCAGGAATTAAGTCATACAGAATTTGGGGATGGTACAAGAAGATCTCAGAAATTACTATCTCTGAAATTAACAAGTAAATTACAATTCCAGACAGAGAACACATGCAATGTAGCTCTTGAATAATCTCTCTAAAAGGCCTCTGTTCCTGATGGGCAGAATCATAGACTTTGGGACAGGAGTCCCCTGTGTTTCTCCTTTGCTATCAAAGCAATAAATCTTCTTTTTCCTTTTTCTCAAAACTGTGCACTCATTATAGGATTGACATTGAGGATAAGAACTGAGTTGTGGAAACAGTATTAAAGACCAGAGTGCAGGCTTATATTAGTTTTGGATACTATAGTATTGATATAATAATACAATTAAAGGTTATATGGTAGCTATTAAATTAATTCTAGATGCTATTTATGAATATTACATTAGCATAAAAAGTCAAAGGGCCACTATTATATTATTTCTAGGCAGTATTGTTTTAGTAAGCTTTTTTTGTCACTGTGTCTAAAATTTGTGACAAGAACAATTTTAGAGAATAAAAATTTTGATTTGGCACTCACAGTTTCCAAAGTCTCCATTCACAGAAAGTGGATTCATGTCTCTGGGCCTGAAGTGAGACAGAACACCATCACCTCACCCAAAGGTATGGAGGAGGAGAGCGGGTCAGGACATGCCAAACAGGAAACAGGAAAGAGAAACCAGGGAAAAAATATATTCCCAAAGGAATGCCTCCAGTGCTCCTCCAACCACACTTTACCTACCTATAATTATTAAGTTTTCCTTATGGGTGAATTAACATGTTGATCAGTTTAAGGCTGTCACTATCCAATCATTTTACCTGAAAACTTTCTTGCATATTCTCCCACATGAGTTTTCATATCTAAACCATAGTATTCTGACCCTGGCCCAGAAAAGCTCAGGTCCACTCACAATGCAAAATATTTGAGTCCATTTCCAAGAAACAATATTTTCTCATAGTCTCATTCTCTCCCTCCCCTCCCCTCCCCTCCCCTTCTCCTCTCCTCTCCTCTCCTCTCCTCTTCTCTTCTCTTTCTCTTTCTCTTTCTCTTTCTCTCTCTCTCTCTCTCTCTCTCTCTCTCTCTCTCTCTCTCTCTCTCTTCCTCTCTCCTTTTATTACCAGGGGTCAAACCCAGGGCTTTGTGGATGCAAGGCAGATGCTTCGCCACTGAGCTACATCCCAGCCCAAGAGTCCAGCATACTCAAAAGGCCAAGTCCAAAGTCTCTTCTGAGATTCAAGGCAAATTCTCTGCAATGAGCTCCCATAAAAAGCAAAAGCAAGCTACATAAAAATCAACAAATAACAGCACAGGGTCTTTTAAAGAAGGGGTGATGTCAAGGAGAGATAGATGAGGATGGTGGAAACATAAGGTTAAGAGAATAATTATATAAAATAAGCCCACTGTACTGACTCCTCACATGCTTTCTTTGCCAAAAAAGCAATCTGCGTACAACCCTGCCTAGCCTGGGGGGACCAGATAGGTCACATTCCTGCTTCTTCCTGCCCTTAGGCACATATGTAGGGGGTCTGGGGTATATAAAAGAGCAAGACACACCCATCCCCACAGACATTCAATTCTGAGCTCCCTTCTCTTTGAAGAAGTCTATCTTCATTTCTTTCTTAAATAAAACTTGGTTTCTATGCTTACCTAAGCATTTCATGGGTGTTTAATCTTCAACATCAGGGAAACAAGGACCTGTTCTTGATATCCAAGACTGGTACCAGTGGGACCAAACAAACACTAACACTCAGTTGGGCACACAAAACCTATAGTTCCACAACCAGCATCTGAGGCACATGGCATGGTGATGTTCTCTCCAAAAGGGCTTGTGCAGCTCTGCCCTATGGCTTTGCTGGTTGCAACCCACAAGACTCTCTCAGCTTATACATCTGTTTGATTCCCACAGCTTTCCTTGGCAGACTCTCCATGGTACTGGAATCTCTTAATCTTGGGGGTCTCCACTACAGTTCCAGCTGCCTTCTCACTTCATATATCACACTCTCAGAGGCTACCCACAGCAACTAACCATTTTTCTGGCCTCCCAGGTTTTCCTTTGAAATCTCAGTGAAAGCCTCCATAACTCCCTAACTCCAATGTCCCCCAATCAAAAAAAAAAAAAAAAAAAAGAAGATAATAGAAAAAGCAACTTGGTTGATGCCAAGTTCTTTTACCATCTCAACCAGTAGGCAAGATTTCTATGACTATGGCTGTAGTATCCTCTGAGTGCTTGGCATGGTGAAACAACTTCCCAATCCCCTTATTCAAGCAGGTGCACAAATGGTCTCAAAGAATTGTTACTTTTATAACCTTGAGCCAGAGATAGGTGAGATCTTTTCAATTCCTAAGATGCCCACAAGCCATCTTTTATATTGTCTCTGGGTAAAGTAATTTAGCATCTCTGCAGTGGTAATGTCCTGAACAATAACAACTTCCTTCACCCCAGTTTTACATTTTTCAGGGCAAAGTGGAAATTGTTAAAATCTTTCTGCTCTGCTTTCTGATCTGATCCATAGTAAATTTGACTAAAGGTCACCAGCAATATCCATCTCACTACCTGAATGCTGTGTTGCCTTGAAATTTCCTTTGCCAGATTAATTAGCTCATCACCTCATAGAATGTCTCAGGACACTGGCAAAATGTAGACAACTTCCTAGCAAGAGTGTAATATGAATGCCTTCTAGTCGTATTTCAATAGAGTCCTCTTCCTCTGAAACCTTACAACTCCATTCTTTGTTTTTTACAATCCTATTGGCATTTTAGACTTCTGAGAACCCACCAGAATCCCTCATTAAGCTCCACCTGCAACTTACTAAACCTTTTCCAGCTTTATCTCTAAATATTTCAAACTTCCTCTCCCAACAAACCATCTCCAAAGACTACTGAATCGTATAGATTATTCATAGCAAAAACCCATTCACTGATTTAGTCAGCTTTTTCACCACTGTGACCAAAAGATCTGACAAGAAAAATTTTAAAAAGGAAAAGCTTATTTGCTGCTCATGGTTTCAGAGGTCTCACTCCAAAGACACACAACTCAATTGCTCATTTAAAAAAATTTTAATAATCAATGGACTTTTATTTATTTATATGCAGTGCTGAGAACTGAGGAAACAGCAGTGCACCAACAGCTGCAGGATGTGAGATACCAGCAGTCTCAGGCATTACTAGGAGAACATGTGGCATGGCCATTTTGGAAGATGATGTGCCAGTTCTTCCCAAAGCAAAAAGTCCAATCTATAACCCAACAGTGTCCCTATAAGTCATCTTCTTTTAGAGAAATTCTTTGAAAAAGTATGTCAAAACAAAACTAGTATGTAATTATGAATAGCAGCTCTATGATGCTGATCAAATCATAAATAAGAATGTCCTCCCAGGGCTGGGGATGTGGCTCAAGCGGTAGCATTCGATCCTCAGCACCACATACAAACAAAGATATTGTGTCTGCAGAAAACTAAAAAATAAATATTAAAATTAAAAAAAAATGTCCTCCCATACCTACATGCATAACCAACACAGAATATAAAGGAATGAACCTACAGAGAAATAGATAAATTCTACCTGGTACACTAAGTGAAATAAGCCAGGCTGAAGAGGCTACATACTGTATGGTTTACCTTTCATGACATTCTAGAAAAGACAAAATTACAGAGGAAGAGTTGTGCAGGATTAGGCCCAGGTGCCTAATAATTCCAATGCAACCATTTAAATATGATCAAAAGTGCATGTACTTTTCCAATGAATCCAACAAATATGAGATACTCAACTGCATTCTGAAAGCCACTTTATAAGCACATAGGGGCACCAACATTAGGATAAAATGTAATCATGGCATTTACTACATGAAATAACCCTAAATACTAATAAATACATAATTTCAAAAGAAAGACAAATTTCTGAAATCAAAAGCAAATTGATACATTTTTAAATCATATTTTGAACAGAGGCAAACACTTAAAAGAGGTCTCCCACAAGAATTTGTGACAACATAAAGTATCGTGCTCATTAGAAGGCCCATCCCTTTGTATGCAAGAAATAAGATAACTTTCTAATGAATATAGAACTTTAATAGGACATATGGAAATGCTTTCTAAATTTGAAATGTCATCATCCCTCTTCTCTTTTAAAACTGATTTGAAATTTTCTTAGAATAATTTCATATGAATTTGGAAGAGGCACTTTGGTATATGTGTATATGTGTAAATACATGATCTTTTTTTAAATTTTTTCTTTATTTTTAGTTGTAGTTCAACACAATACCTTTGTTTTATTTATTTATTTTTATGTGGTGCCGAGGATCAAACCCATGGCCTCACACGTGCCAGTCGAGTGCTCTACTGCTGAGTCACAACCCCAGCCCCAATACATGATCTTTTGAAACTATCTCTCTCATGCTTGAGTCCTGTCAAAGACATCTTCTGTGTGTGTGTGGTGCTGGGATGAACTCCATGGCCTCTCACATGCCAGGCAAGTGCTCTGCCACTGAGCTGCACACCCAGTCTCAAACATGTCTTAATAAATGGAAATTAATTAAAATCATTTGATTATGAGCCTTTCCAAACAAGACAATTCTCTCAAAACAATTCTCTCAATCAAAAACAAAGTAAGCTAAAAGAAATTTTTAAAATATTCCTTATTGGTGTAATCAAATAGAAAATAAATAAAAAATAGAAGTTCACAGAATTAAAAATCCTATACAGGGCTAGAGTTGTGGCGCAAAGGCAGAACATTTGCCTGGCATGTGTTAGGCCCTGGGTTCAATCCTAAGCACCACATATAAGTAAACAAAATAAATAAATAGAATAAATAGATCCACTGACAACTAAAAAAATATTTTAAAAATTCTGTAGAAAACTGAAAGAATATTAATTAAAAATTGAACAGCAAAAACCTATTACACAGAACCAAAGGCCATGGGGAATTACATAGCAAAATAACTCTAAAATAAGAAAAATAAATGAATCAATTAGCATAGAAAAGCTTGGACTGATACTTAGAGTTCTCCCACTGGATGGGATCCTGGGATCATCAGGGCTCAAGGCTGGCTGTCATCTGCCCTTTAACAAATTCTGATTTTATTTCAAATGTTCATGATCTATAGAGAATAAAAGAGAGAGAAAGGTGAATTTTCTAAATTTTTTTTATGGTATGTCAAATTTTGATACTAGTCAAGATAATTCATCCAATGCAGGATGTCAGTGTTTATACAAAAGATGTTATTTGTGCACCATTACAAATATACTGCCAATTAGCACAGCAGCCAGTGAGATGCTCATCCTAGACTAGCAGGGACAGAATCTGGAGGAGGGGGATGGAAGGTCAAGAGGAGGGGGGGCCTGGAAGATAAGTGGTGTCTGGAGAAGAGTCAAGGTCTTAAAGAGAAGAAAGGTTGGGCTGGGGTTATGGCTCAGTGGTAGAGCACTTGCCTAGCATGTGTGAGGCACTGGGTTCAAACCTAAGCACCACATAAAAATAAATAAACAAAATAAAGGGATTGTTTCCATGTGCAACAGAAAAATATTTTTTTAAGAGGAGGGGTGAGGTCTGCAGGAGGGGTAGGACAGGAAGAAGGGAAAGATCTGGAGGAGAGACAGGGTCTGAAGAAGGGGGAGAATGAGTCACAAGGGGGCAGGGCTTCACAGAGGGGTGGGACCTGAGGAAGGGACAGGCCCTGGAACATGAGTAGGACCTAGAGGATAGGCAGGGTAGGAAGGAGGGGAAAGGGTGGTTCAGGAGGACAAGCAGGGCCATAGAATATAGGTGGGTTCTAGAGGAGAGGCAGGGTCTGGAGGGGAAGGCCTTAGCAAGAGGGTCCTGGAGGGGTGGCTTCTTGCTAATTAAACTCTCCACCAAAAGAAAAATGTGTGGCTGTGGTAGCTCAATGGTAGAGCACTTGCCTAGCATGTGTGAGGCACTGTTTTTGATCCTCACCACTACATAAAAATAAATATATTGTGCCCTTCTACAACTAAAAAAAATTGAAAAAAAAACTAAGCAGAGATTAAAGAAAAAGAAAAATGTGGTTCATGAGTTCGGTTCCACAAAAAACATGAGATTTTTTTAAATACATTCTGGCTTTGTTAGAAGTAATATATTAGAACTAAAGCGGCTCAAAAGGCTAAGGCGGAAGGATCTCAACTTCAAAACCAGCCTCAGCAAAAGCAAGGCATGAAGCACCTCAGTAAAACCCTGTCTCTATAATACAAAATAGGGCTGGAGATATGGCTCAGCAACAACAACAACAACAACAAAAAGATAAGTATTGAGTTCAATCCCCAGTATACAAAAATAAAAATTAAAAATTTTTTTAAGAGAGAGATGAGATGAGAGAGAGAGAGAGAGAGAGAGAGAGAATTTTTTAATATTTATTTTGTAGTTCTCAGCGGACACAACATCTTTGTTTGTATGTGGTGCTGAGGATCGAACCCGGGCCGCACGCATGCCAGGCCAGCGCACTACCGCTTGAGCTACATCCCCAGCCGCTAAAAAATTTTTTTAAAATAATATAGTGGGCTGTTAAGATATGTACTTTTCAATTTTTTTCTACTATTTTAACACTGCAAGAAAAAGCAAACCATTTAAACACTAAAGAAAACAAGGAAGTGGACTGGGGTCTCCTTCACTTAGGCTGTACATTCCTCCCTCCCTACACATTCCCCCTTCCTCCCTGCTAGGTTCCCTAGAAACCACCCTGGGTCACTATATTAAGATGATGAGGGTCATAGCCTAAGGAAGGGTCACTGCTGCACAGGGAGCCAGGATGAAATTGTGAAGGACAGAGTGGGGCTGACAGCCAAGGCTGCCCTCAGCTCTCAGGTCCAGGACAGGGTTTGCTCCTCATGCTTCCCACCATCCCCTCACTGGCTGCCAGAGCTGCCAGAAGCTTCTGAGCCATCTCTCTGAGGCTGTTCTGAGGAAAAAGGAATCACAGGTGTCCCTAGAGACATGACCCATGAGGGTCCCCATGCTACGCATCTCCTCAAGCTGCTCTGAGCAAAAAACACCTGGCTTCCCTAAAAATATAACCCATGAGGGTCCCCAAGCCAGGCATCTCCCCAAGCTACTCGGAGGAGAAGGGAACCCCAGGCATCCAAAGAGACATAAACCACAACCATGAGGGTTCACACACCAGGCATCTCCCTCAGGCCACTCTGAAGAGAAAACGCAGGGCCTACACAGAGCTGCGACCCACAAGGCTCCCCACATCTGCCATCTCCCTCAGGCCAATGTGAGGAGAAGGGAGCCCCAGGCATCCCTAAGACATGACTCACAAAAGTCCCTAAGCCAAGAGTCCCCGCTAAGGCTGCTCTGAGAAGAAGGGAGCTTCGTGAGCCCCTGTAGGCATGACCCACGAGAGTCCCCAACATGGGTCTCTCTCAATCTGCTCTGAGAAGGGAGCTCTGCCCTTTCATGTGGAGTGACCCAACACTCCCAGGAATGGGGCTCTCCCGGGTTGGTCCTGAGGGGGAAGCAGGCTCCTCACTTTCAAAAAGGCGGCATTAAAGATGGCGGTGAGGCCCCACCCCTGATTGACCACGCCCCCTTTGGCCAAGCATAGCAACCCTGGCAACCGCCCCAGGCAGCTCTGAGGAGAAGGGAACCCAGGGCTACTAAGAGACGTGACCCACGAGGCTCCCCAGGCCTGGCATATCCCTCAGGCTGCAGTAAGGATGAGGCTGCCCCGCAGTGTCCCTAGAATGTGACCCACGAGGGTCCCCAAACCAGGCGTCTCCCTCAGACTGCTCTGAGGAGAATGGAACCCCAGGCATCCCTAGAGACATGACTCACAAAAGTCCCTAAGCCAAGAGTCCACTGAGACTACTCAGAGGAGAAGGGAGTTCCATGAGTCCCTGGAGGCATGACCCATGAGAGTCCCCAACCTGGGGACTCAATCTGCTCTGAGAAGTGAGCTCTGCCCCTCCCTATGGAGTGACCCAACACTCCGAGGACTGGGGCTCTCCTGGATTGGTCCTGAGGGGGAAGCCAGCTCCTCACTCTCAAGTAGGCAGCCTTAAAGATGGCGGTGAGGCCCCGCCCCTGGTTGGCCATGCCCCCTTCGGCCACACCCAGCAACCCTGGCAATGCCCCAGGCAGCTCTGAGGAGAAGGGAACCCAGGGCAACTTAGAGACCTGACTCACGAGGCTCCCCAGGCCTGGCATCTCCCTCAGGCTGCTGTAAGGATGAGGGAGCCCACCAGTGTCCCTAGAATGTGACCCAAAATGGTCCCCACACCAGGCATCTACCTCAGGCTGCTCTGAGGAGAACAGAACCCTGGGCATCCCTAGAGACATGACCCAAGAGGGTGCCAGCACCAGACGTCTCCCTCAGGCCACTCTGAGTTGAAGGGAGCCTCAGGCACCCCTAGAGATGTGGCCTACGAGGGTCCCCACACCCAGTGTCTCTCTCAGGCTGCTGAGGAGAAGGAAACCCCAGGCATCCCTAGAGACACAACTCACAAAAGTCCCTAAGCCAAGAATCAATGCTGAGGCTGCTCTGAGGAGAAGGGAGCTCCGTGAGTCCCTGGAGGCATGACCCACGAGAGTCCACAACCTGGGTGTCTCTCTCAATCTGCTCTGAGAAGGGAGCTCTCCAAGGACTGGGGCTCACCCGGGTTGGTCCTGAGGGGGAAGTCAGCTCCTCACTCTCAAGGAGGCAGCATTAAAGATGGTGGCAAGGCCCTGCCCCTTTTGACCACGCCCCTTTGGCCATGCGCTGTGCAGGAGCTCCTCCCAGCTCAGAGGCGGGGCCTTTCCTGGCTTCCTGGTGAATGTCAGCACCTTCTTCCACCCTCAGCAGTTACTGAATAAAATATGTTCCCACTGCTCTAACTAGGTCTGGCTGTGGACCTGAGGAGTGGAATCTCAGAAAAGGAGAAATGGAGTCCAGGAGACACTCTCACTGCATTCCACCAGGCAAAATGTTACAGCAGCCTGAGAAAGGCAGGCAGAGGCACAGAGGGAGGTAGCTACAGGGAGTTTAGACCCTCAGCCCAAGGGCAGAGGCCAGAAACAGACCACCTCAGAGTCTTCTGGGACATGTAGTCTTTGAGACAGAGTGACTTAGCCAGGGACTGCTCCAATTCAGAATCAGGGGTTTTAAGAAAATCTGTAATTCCCAGCCCAGGGTGATCACTGTAGGAGGGTAGAAGAACCTGAGCTCAGACCAAATTCCCAGTAGCCTATGATTGCATTCTAGATCATTCAGTCTGTCCTGCCTGTCCAGCTCTCACCATGAATGCCTCTGGGAGCTGCAGGCTACACAGATTCAGGGTTCTCGGGGTTTCTGTAGCATAAGCCTACCTAGACACCCCTGAGGAGTCTGTGTAGTGCAATACAAAGTTTGCCCCAGCGGTATTCAAAAGGAAGGTGTCTGGGAGTTGCAGGCCCCCAGGGATTCTGGGTAGTATAGTCTTGCCCTCTACCTCCAAAGCCCTCACTGTGGAAGCCTCTGAGAGTTCCAGGCCACATGGACACGGGGCACCTCCAAGAATTCTAGGTAGTATAGTTCAGCTCCCTACCCTGAAGCCCTCATTATTGCAGGTCCTGGGAACTGCAATTCCCCCTGAGGATTCTGGATAAGGTAGTCCAGTGTTTTGCCTACATGCCCCTCCTGCAAGGGCCATGAGAACTGAAGGCCACATGCTTGCCTTGGTACTGAAGACCTCACTGTGGAAGCCTCCTGGAATTGCAGGCTGCACACTCACCAGTGTGTCCCCAGGAATTGTAAGTAGTGTAGTCTGACCTGCATAATGCAGAACTCTAACTTGGGAGGCCTCTGGAAGTTGCAGGCTGCATACTCACCTGGGCAACACACCCCACCAAGGATTATGGATACTGTAGTTAAGTTCTCAGTCCAACAGTTTTCACAACAGAGGATCCTGAGAGCTGCTGGCACCGAGATTTGTGTGTAATTTAGTCCTGTGTTTTTCCTACTCACTGCAGAAAATTCTGAAACTAAAGTTCCCCCTTAGGATTGTGGGTAATGCAGTTCAGTGGTTTGCCCACTCACCACAGAGGATTCTTCTAGAAGCTGCAGTCTCTAATCCCTGCACATTCCTGCTAAGGATCACAGGAGCTGAAGACCCCATGCTTTCCCTGGGACCCTGGAGCTTCTAGGAAGTGAGCTCTACCAACAAAACCATAATCACCAAATCATCTGGGACTTACAGGGTTACAGGATATGTAGGCATCCCCAGAGATTCTGAGCATTGAAGTCTGGTATTCTGCTCTTACAATTCTCACCCCCAGAGGCACCTGGGAAGAGGAGGCACCCAAAAGTAATTGGCAGCATAGTTTGATTTTTTGTCAGTACAGCCCTCTCTGCAGAGGTCTCAGCAAGCTGCAGGTCCCCAAGAATTATGAGTAGTACAGTTTGTCATTTGACCCATGCTGCCCTCACTTCAAAAGACTCTGGTAACTGCAATAAGGATTCTGTAGTTACCCAGGATTCAGGGTACTGCAATCCATCATAATCTTTACATCTCTCACCCTAGAGGCTCCTGAGAGCTACTTACTGCATTTTCATGAGCTCTTATTCTCAGGCCCCAGTGAGACTCCAGGCACTGGTCCCTCCCTACACCACCTTGAGGGGGCATTTGTGTCCTTAGACACTCAAGCCACACAAAATGCATTGACATACCATGATAATGAGCAGCCAAAGCCTCAGTAAGAAATACTGTTGTTGTTGTGAGGCTGAGGATGTGGCTCAAGCCTTAGCACACTCGCTTGGCATGCGCTGGGGTGCTGGGTTTAATCCTCAGCACCACATAAAAATAAATAAACATGTTGTGCCCACCGAAAAGTAAAAAATAAATATTAAAAAAAAAGAAATACTGTTGTAAAATAAATTCTGCTAACCCTAACCCTAACCTGAGAAAGTAAAGAACATGGCAGAACTTACTTCTCAGCACACCAGGCAGTGCACAGGAAGCTTCTTCCTCATGTTTTCCTCACATGGACCTCAGTCATCCTGAATCCACAGTGGAGTCTCCATGGGTAGGTGCCAAGGAGAAGGAAGCTCTGGTCCTCACCATAGATATATCCACCAGGCATTCCCAGGCCATGATATCTTTCTAGGTGTGTCCCCAGGTTTAAAAAAAAAAACCCCACTGGTGTACAACTTAGATAGAGCCCCTAGGAGTCCCTAGATGTGGCATCTCTCAGGTGAGTCCCCAGGAGAAGGAAGTTCGATTAGAGCACAGAACACAGCCCCCAAAAGCAATTGATCAGAGAAAGTGGCCCCCTGCTAGCCACTGTAGACAGTGCAGGATGCTGGGTGTTCACTGTTCAGAGCTGCACCCCCTTGTGCTAGGCACAGTGAAGCTCTAAAATTCATAGTTCTGACTATCCCAGGTCATGATTTTGGAAATCAAAAAGAAAATAAGCCTACCATCCTATGTCTTGATCAGAATGAATGGAGATAGCAAGCAGCAAAATACATGGCCCATAGACAAAATTTCATTGATTTTAGCAATCATGTAGAGGAAACAATGAAATTTGTAAACTGGAATAAGAAAAATTTTAAAACATTAATATTTCAAATAGAGACCCCAAATTTGAAGTACTTTCATGTAAGTCTTAAAGTATAATCATTCTTTCAGAAATTCTTGAAATGTTTAGAAAGAAATCAAATGAAATATAAATAAATGCAGATATACTTTTTCAGGTCTCAATATAATTAAGATGAAATTATCTCAAACCTGACCTGAAGATTCAGTGCATTCCATAAATTCCCAACAAACTGTTTTTAAACCTAAACTAGACAGCACTGACTGCAAAAGGACCCACTTCAAGAAGCCACACATATGCATGCCGAAACCTATCAAAATACTCTCTAGACTTGCATTTAAAATGGGAAACTGTAAAACCATAGAAGATGTGCATGACCACATGTTTCATGATGAGGTTCTAAATACAGCCCCCCCCAAAAAAAAAATCCATGAAAGCTGGGGATGTGGCTCAGTGGTTAAGCACCCCTGGGTTCAATCCCTGCTACCAAACAAACAAACAATAACAACAACAAAACCTTGAAAGAAAAACCTGATAATGTGGACTGTATTAAACTGTTCTGTTAAAAAAAAATCATATTAAGGAAATAAAAAGACAAGTCAAAGACTGGGGGAAATGTTGGAAAGTATATGTCTAAAACAAACTTGTGTACCAAATATAGTAACACACTCAACAATAACACAACATAATGGGTAAAGATCTAAACAGACAATGCACAAGAAAGATACAAGATGGCAAAGAAGCATAGAAATGACTCCTAGTATCACCTGTCATGAGGAAAGCACAAACTAAGACCCCAAGGTGCACTGCACAACTACTAAGCTGCTAAGGTCTTTACTAAGCGCAGTATCAACCATGAGGATGATGAGCAGCCACAGGAACTCTTATGCATTGCTGGTACAGCACACAACAGCTCACCACTATCAAAAAAAATGGCCATTTTCCCCAAAGTTAGACATGGTGTCACCATATGGTCCTAAAAATATAGAAAACTGCCTCAAAAATGTATATCTAGATAACAGCAGGCAATTACATATAGCAGTTCTATTCACAATGCCCCAAATACCTTAAGCAATCAGGATGTGCTTCAATGGGTGAACAAATAGCATAACTGCTATGAATCCATTCCACAGAGGCCCTGGTGTCTCTGAGCTCCCCCAGATCTCTACTGTGGTCTGGACCCTGGACTGCCTTTAACTTTGCACACCTCACAGGGGGAAAAGTGAATTCTGAATAGAAACACCTGTAAATGCAGCTGATAAACTCAGGCTCAGAATGCAATTGCTGCCTATGGAAAGAGATTAAAAAGTTCTGGATGTGGGTGGTAAACTCAGAAAAATGCAAGCACAACAACCCAGGCCTGCATCTTTGTTCATAGGAGCTTCCTGGGGAACAACAGACAAACATGGAGGCAACTCCAGGATCCCCAAAGAACCACATCTAGGGGAGAACCTGGAGGTGGCTGCCATTAGGGCCCCTATGTCTCACCTCTGATTAGCTTAGAGGACATTATGCTACAGCTTCATACCCCCATCCCAATTTTAATTTCCTATCTTTCCTCAGGTTGCAAATGCATCCTGAGCTTGGATTCTATTGATTGATTAGCTTGTTTAGTGTTGCAGAGAGCTGTGCCACTAACTAGTCCTGATGCACAACCTCAGAAATTCACTATTCTGGTTATTCAACATATGTTTGCATATTTTAGCTAAAATAGAGCAGAATGCTTCAATTCAGTGGTGTATGGGCACCCCCTGACATTCCTGAGGAATGGATGAAATTCAGTACTGTATCTACATTACTCAAGGCCATGATTTTGGAAATTCAAACTAAAATGAAACCCAGTATCCTTGTTTTTTTAAGAAATGGTGATTGAACAAGTTATTCAAACCATGTTGAGTGAAATGAATGTAGACAAAAACAGAAACTCCTACAAAAATTAATTCATAATAGTCCATAACTAAAATGTGGTAAAACTAAAAGAAATCTGAAAAAAAAATAAGAAAATCTATGTGATCTTAGATTTAGTGATGGTAGTGTATATTTGTTTCTGGTATGAGGGGTTGAATGCAGGGCCTCACACATGCTATACAAACTTTCTAATGCTGAGCTACTTCCCCAGTCCTTGATGATGAGTTTTAACTCACAATACCAAATACCAACTGACTGAAAAAAAATACCAATAACATGAACTTTATAAAGTTAAATTTTTACAAAGTGCACTGTTGCAGGCCAACAATCCCAATTACTCAAAAGGCTGGGGCAGGAAGATTGCAAACTTGAGTGCAGCCTAGGAAAGTTTTTAGAGGATGGGCTATAGCTCAGTGGTAGAGCACTTGCCTAGTTTATGTGAGGCCTGAGATTCAATCCCCAGCACTACACACACACACACACATACACACACACACACACACACACACACACACACACACACAATTTTTTCCTACTCTGTAAAACATGGCAAATAGTTATACAAAATTATGTTCAGCATCCCATATCATCAGGGAATCATAAATTAAAACAATAGTGAGGTAGTATGACACAGCTATTAGAACTGCTGAACTCTAAGAAACAGCAGTGCACTAACAGCTGCAGGATGTGAGATACCAGCAGTCTCAGGCATTACTAGGAGAACATGTGGCATGGCCACTTTGGAAGATGATGTGCCAGTTCTTCCCAAAGCAAAAAAGTCCAATCTATGACCCAACAGTGTCCCTATAAATTATCCTCATTTAGAGAAATTCTTTGAAAAGGTATTTCAAAACAAAACTAGCATGTAATTATGCATGGCAGCTCTATGAGGCTGATCAGATCATAAATAAGAACGTCCTCCCATAGCTGAATGCATAACCAACACAGAATATAAAGGAATGAACTGCCAGCCTACACAGAGACATAGATAAATCCTACCTGGTACACTACTAAGTAAAATAAGCCAGGCTGAAGAGGCTACATGCTGTATGGTTTACCTTTTATGACATTCTAGAAAAGACCAAATACAGAGGAAAAGTTGTGCAGGATGAGGCCCAGGAGCCTCCCAGCACAGGAGTCTCCATGTACATGGAATTGGGGTGCACCACCCTTTCTGTGGTTTTTCTCATGACCATCCTCCATCCTGAAGCTGCCTCAGAGTTCACCAAAAGTCCTTATTAAAGCACAAGCCCCTCCTAGACCCTCAGGAGATTCTACAGGATTTAGGAGCTCTGTGCAAATAACCAAGGTAAAAGAATCAATATTAAAACAAAAACTGCTACTAATACCTCTGTCACTCAGAAAATATGAAGATTTTAGGAGTGCTGTACCAGGAACTAGGTGCAGAGGCTGAATGTGTATATCTTTTTTTTTTTTAGTTTTCGGCGGACACAACATCTTTGTTTGAATGTGGTGGTGAGGATCGAACCCGGGCAGCACGTATGCCAGGAAAGCGTGCTACCGCTTCAGCCACATCCCCAGCCCTGAATGTGTATTTCTTATTATGTCAAAGCCCATAATCTGGAGCAATAATAAATTCATTGCTCATAATGAAACAATGAATTTTTTATGTGGCAGAAACTGGGAGCTAGATGAGGTGTTATGATAAACAAGGGGTGAAGGCAGAAGGATATATGTCATAAGGAGTCAGAATCCACAGACTGCAGATCAGTATAAACTCACATTTTGCTTAAAACATTTACAGATAGTTCCACATAAACATAGTTATAACTAGGGGATATGAAAAGATTAGAATACATATACACTTGTTTGCATTGTCAGTTGTGTGGATTAAGATGCAAGATGAAATATGTTTTATAGACTTTTTTAAAGATCTTTATTTTATTTGTTATTTTTATGTGGTGCTGAGGATCAAACCCAGTGCCTCACACATGCCAGATGAGTGCACTACCACTGAGCCACAGCCCCTGCCAGATGAAAGATTTTATTATCACTCTCTAATCAAAGGAGCCAGGACTCTTTGAAGAAATGGCTGATACTAAGAGTAAGACAGTAAATATATAAGTCAGGGTAATTTAAATATCAGAAAGAAAAAAATTTGAGACAAAACCAGAAAATATGTTAAAGGACAACAGGAGATAATGGAAAAATCTCCAATGGAAAGAATTCCCAATGGTTAAAGTAGGGATGAATTGAGCAGCAAAGTAGTATTTAAAAAGGGCAGGGGAGAACAAAAAACAGCTTAAGGAAACTATCCAGATGACTGATATATATAAATGACTGAATACACAAACAAATGAGGTTGAATAGAAACCTCTTGTGCAGAAGAATTTCATATAATTGAGAGAGACACAGTCATCAAGGAGGTAGAGCTAACTCTCTGATCCCTAAGCATGGGCTCTGCATTATGACTTCCTCCAGAAGAACAGACAATGTGGACATGCAAAAAAAGAGTAACATCACAGTAAGAAACCTGAAAGGCCCTTCCTCAAGCAGGTGAGCACAATCAATACTACCATTTCACCTTGAGGGCATCAGATGATAGAGCTGCTTTTCATCTCAGTGACCAGCTTTCCCCAATCCAATAGCCCCAGGCTAAATATGACAAACACAAGGAAACCTGAAAGGCACTGCCTCAGCCAGGTTAACACAGTCAATACTAATATGACAATAAGGACAAAAGATGACAAAGCAGCTCTTCACCTCTGTGACCTGCCTCCCCCAGACCCACAGCCCCAGTTTAAATATGAAAAAAGGAAAATTCAAAAAAAAATTATAAAAATACCTGACAAGTCGTCCTCAATGCTCTCAAGGTCATCAGAACAAGGAAGTTCATAGAAACTGTCACCCCAAGAGAAGTCTATGGAGACATGATGACTGGATGTCATGTTGGCTCCTAGATGGGACCCTAGAACAGGAAGACACAGAACTGAGAATCCAAAGGATATGTGACTTCAGTTAATGTTAACATACCATTATTTTTTCTTCATGAAAAATGGTCTAAGATGTTAACACTTTAGAGACAGCTCACCCAAGTCATAACAAGGGAAGAAACCAGATTGAGGCTACCTGGGAAATATCTGCACTTTCTTTTCAATCTCTGTATAAAGATAAAACTAAGCCTGGCATGGTGGCACATGCCTGTAATCTCAGCATCTTGGGAGGCTGAGGCAAGAGGATTTTGAATTCAAAGCCAGCCTCAGCAACTTAGTCAGGTCTTAAGTAACTCTGTGAGAACCTGCCTCTAAATAAAATATAAAAAAGAGCTGGGGATGTGGCTCAATGATTAAGTGTCCCTAGATTCAATCCCCAGTACCTCCACACCAAAAAAAAAAAAAAAAAAAAAAAAAAAAAAAAATTAAACTACTCTAAAGTAAAACCTTAGGACATGGTTATATTTTCTCAAACACTTACTTGTTTAATTATTCATACAGTTAATTACTGGTAACTGACACTCTTAGCTAGTTCTGTATTTTATTATGAACATTCATAACACAAAAATCAAATAGTTCAAACTAACATAAAATTCAAAGTATGTGCTTCTTTTACATATTTCATGTTGAAGTAATAACATAAGTAAACTCCTTATATTTTTATGCTGCCACTAGGTTCTAGGTTTGCCTTCTTAAAACTTGATCAATAGAGGAGGAAAAAAAATGACATTTTAGAGATTCTATTTCAACTCCTGGTTTAACTTTCCTGAAAGAGTGACTTTATATTTAAAAAGTCCTAATCCAAATTGACTCACTGTGTCTGAATCATTTATCCCAAAGAATACTTGTCTCTATTTTATTTCTATGCATACCTTTTTAGCAGCAATATGATCAAATATTTGTGACTGGGACAAATAGTCAAAGAAATAGTCATCTCCTCCAAGAACTCTGCAGGAAGTGGTGAGCCAAGAGAAGCAGAGGTGTCGGCTTGGTCCAGAAATTATATTAGATGCTGCTGTGTTGTGAGAAAACACTTTACCTTTTAGAAATCACAAGGAGCTAGGGATTCCCACACTCTTGTATGAGTCTAACTCTAGTTGAACTTCTAAGTAATTTTATTGTCACTAGCACATCATGAAGTTAATGACAACTAAAGGATCCATAAAGCTGGGGATGTAGAAAGATTTCCTAGCATGCAGGAGTCCCTAGGACCAACCCCCAGAACCACAAAAAAATGAATTTGTCTTATTTTTATAATCAAATAGAAAATGAATAATCACTCCTCTTAAGGAAACATGTTGGACCTAAAACACTTGAGACTCTCAGAATCAAAATACTCTTCTTACAGTGTATTGCATAGCTAGATCACCATAAACAGTGGTGTCACATCATAAACCATGTTCACATTAAGCATACCATCAAAAAACAACAAAAAGGCTTTATTGACTATTGATAAGAAACATATGATATGAACATAATCTAGCTTAGGAAATTATTAACACATTGGAAACATGATACTGACATCAAAATCCTCCAGGACAAGCCAGGCACTTTGACTCATGCCTGTCATCTCAGCTATTTGGGAGGATAAAGCAGAAGGATCACAAATTTGAGGCTGACATTAGCAATTCAGCTAGACCCTGTCTCAGAATGAAATTGTAACAAAGACTGGGGACATATGTAGTTCAGGGCTTGCATAGCACAAGCAAGGCCCTGGGTTTAATCCCCAGTGCCAAAAAAAAAAAAATTCTCCAGGTGAGATATCTGACAACTATGGCAGGTACAGAACAAGGCAGAAGCCATTATGTCAACCTCCTCAAAATGATTAAAGTAAACCTGCACTTTGTTCAGCTCACAATACTAACATGTCTGATTTCTGCTTCTAATAATTCAAATGCAACCATTTAAATATGATCAAAAGTGCATGTACTTTTCTAATGAATCCAACAAATATGAGAGAGATACTCAACTGCATTCTGAAAGTCACCTTATAAGCACATAGGGGCACCAACATTAGGATAAAATGTAATCATGGCACTTACTACATGAAATAACCCTAAATACTAATAAATACATAATTTCAAAAGAAAGACAAATTTCTGAAATCAAAAGCAAATTGATACATTTTTAAATGATATTTTGAACAGAGGCAAAACACTTAAAAGAGGTCTCCCACAAGAATTTCTGACAACATAAAGTATCATGTTCATTAGAAGGCCCATCCCTTTGTATGCAAGGAATAAGATAACTTTCTGATGAATATAGAACTTTAATAGGACATATGGAAATGCTTTCTAAATTTGAAAAAAAAATCTTTTTTTAAAAAAGCTTACTTTTAGTAAATGTATCTGAATTAAAAAAAAGCAACTACTGACCTGTCTCTTACATTTTGTAATGATTTGCATCTCAGGAGATTTCATCTATAGTGGTTTTAAATATCATGAAATATCAATAGTTAACATTAAAAATATCATCATCCCTCTTCTCTTTTAAAACTGATTTGAAATTTTCTTAGAATAATTTCATATGAATTTGGAAGAGGCACTTTGGTATATGTGTATATGTGTAAATACATGATCTTTTTTAAAAATTTTTTCTTTTAGTTGTAGTTCAACACAATGCCTTTGTTTTATTTACTTATTTTTATGTGGTGCCGAGGATCAAACCCATGGCCTCGCACAAGCCAGTCGAGTGCTCTACTGCTGAGTCACAACCCCAGCCCCAATACATGATCTTTTGAAACTATATCTCTCATGCTTGAGTCCTGTCAAAGACATCTTCTGTGTGTATGTGGTGCTGGGATGGACTCCATGGCCTCTCACATGCCAGGCAAGTGCTCTGCCACTGAGCTGCACACCCAGTCTCAAACATTTCTTAATAAATGGAAATTAATTAAAATCATTTGATTATGAGCCTTTCCAAACAAGACAATTCTCTCAAACAAAACAATTCTCTCAATCAAAAACAAAGTAAGCTAAAAGAAATTTTTAAAATATTCCTTATTGGTGTAATTAAATAGAAAATGAATAAAAAATAGAAGTTCACCGAAATAAAAATCCTATACAGGGCTAGAGTTGTGGCACAAAGGCAGAGCATTTGCCTGGCATGTGTTAGGCCCTGGGTTCAATCCTCAGCACCACATATAAATAAACAAAATAAATAGAATAAAAAGATCCACTGACAACTAAAAAAATATTTTAAAAATTCTGTAGAAAATTGAAAAAATATTAATTAAAAATTAAATAGCAAAAACCTATTACACAGAACCAAAGGCCATGGGGAATTACATAGCAAAATAACTCTAAAATAAGAAAAATAAATGAATCAATTAGCATAGAAAAGCTTGGACTGATACTTAGAGTTCTCCCACTGGATGGGATCCTGGGATCATCAGGGCTCAAGGCTGGCTGTCATCTGCCCTATAACAAATTCTAATTTTATTTCAAATGTTCATGATCTATAGAGAATAAAAGAGAGAGAAAGGTGACTTTTCTAAATTTTTTATGGTATATCAAATTTTGATACTAGTCAAGATAATTCATCCAATGCAGGATGTCATTGTTTATACAAAAGATGTTATTTGTGCACCATTACAAATATACTGCCAATTAGCACAGCAGCCAGGGAGCTGCTCATCCTAGACTAGCAGGGGCAGAGTCTGGAGGAGGGGGATCAAGGTCAGGAGGAGGGGGGTGCCTGGAAGATAAGTGGGGTCTGGAGAAGAGTCAAGGTCTTAAAGAGAAGGAAGGTTGGGCTGGGGTTATGGCTCAGTGGTAGAGCACTTGCCTAGCATGTGTGAGGCACTGGGTTCAAACCTAAGCACCACATAAAAATAAATAAACAAAATAAAGGCATTGTGTCCATGTGCAACAGAAAAATATTTTTTTAAAGAGGAGGGGTGAGGTCTGCAGGAGGGGCAGGACAGGAAGAAGGGAAAGATCTGGAGGAGAGACAGGGTCTGAAGGAGGGGGAGAATGAGTCACAAGGGGGCAGGGCTTCACAGAGGGGTGGGACCTGAGGAAGGGACAGGCCCTGGAACATGAGTAGGACCTAGAGGATAGGCAGGGTAGGAAGGAGGGGAAAGGGTGGTTCAGGAGGACAAGCAGGGCCATAGAATATAGGTGGGGTCTAGAGGAGAGGCAGGGTCTGGAGGGGAAGGCCTTAGCAAGAGGGTCCTGGAGGGGTGGCTTCTTGCTAATTAAACTCTCCACCAAAAGAAAGACATGTGGCTGTGGTAGCTCAGTGGTAGAGCGCTTGCCTAGCATGTGTGAGGCACTAGTTTTGATCCTCACCACCACAGAAAAATAAATAAATAAAATAAATATATTGTGCCCTTCTACAACTAAAAAAATTTTTTTAAAAAAACTAAGCAGAGATTAAAGAAAAAGAAAAATGTGGTTCATGAGTTCGGTTCCACAAAAAACATGAGATGTATTTTTAATAAATTCTGCTTTGTTAGAAGTAATATATTTAAACTCAAGCGGCTCAAAGGCTGAGGTGGAAGGATCTCAACTTCAAAACCAGCCTCAGCAAAAGCAAGGCATGAAGCACCTCAGTAAAACCCTGTCTCTATAATACAAAATAGGGCTGGAGATATGGCTCAGTGGTCACATGCAACAACAACAAAAAAAAGATAAGTACTGATTTCAATCCCCAGTACCCAAAACTAAAAATTAAAAAAATTTTTAAAATAACATAGTGTTAACATACGTACTTTTAAAATATTTTTTTACTATGTAACACTGCAAGAAAAAGCAAACCATTTAAACACTAAAGAAAACAAGGAAGTGGACTGAGGTCCCCTTCCCTTAGGCTGTACATTCCTCCCTCCCTATACATTCCTCCTTCCTCCCTGCTAGGTTCCCTAGAAACCACCCTGAGTCACTATGTTAAGATGATGAGGATCATAGCCTAAGGAAGGGTCACTGCTGCACAGGGAGCCAGGATGAAATTGTGAAGGACAGAGTGGGGCTGACAGCCAAGGCTGCCCTCAGCTCTCAGGTCCAGGACAGGGTTTGCTCCTCATGCTTCCCACCATCCCCTCACTGGCTGCCACGGCTGCCAGAAGCTTCTAAGCCACCTCTCTGAGGCTGCTCTGAGGAAAAGAGAATCACAGGTGTCCCTCGAGACATGACCCATGAGGGTCCCATGTTTCGCATCTCCTCAGGCTGCTCTGAGCAGAAAACCCCAGGCTTCCCTAAAAATATAACCCATGAGGGTCCCCAAGCCAGGCATCTCCCCAAGGCTACTCAGAGGAGAAGGGAACCCCAGGCATCCAAAAAGACATAAACCACAACCATGAGGGTCCACACACCAGGCATCTCCCTCAGGCCACTCTGAGAAGAAAACCCAGGGCCTACATAGAGTTGCAACCCACAAGGCTCCCCACATCTGGCATCTCCCTCAGACCAATGTGAGGAGAAGGGAGCCCCAGGCATCCCTAAGACATGACTCACAAAAGTCCCTAAGCCAAGAGTCCCCGCTAAGGCTGCTCTGAGAAGAAGGGAGCTCCGTGGGCCCCTGGAGGCATGACCCACGAGAGTCCCCAACCTGGGTCTCCCTCAATCTGCTCTGAGAAGGGAGCTCTGTCCCTCCATGTGGAGTGACCCAACACTCTCAGGAATGGGGCTCTCCCAGGTTGGTCCTGAGGGGGGAAGCAAGCTCCTCACTTTCAAAAAGGTGGCATTAAAGATGGAGGTGAGGCCCCACCCCTGATTGACCACGCCCCCTTTGGCAACCACCCCAGGCAGCTCTGAGGAGAAGGGAACCCAGGGCTACTAAGAGACGTGACCCACGAGGCTCCCCAGGCCTGGCATATCCCTCAGGCTGCAGTAAGGATGAGGATTCCCCACAGTGTCCCTACAATGTGACCCACGAGGGTCTCCAAACCAGGCGTCTCCCTCAGGCTGCTCTGAGGGGAATGGAACCCCAGGCATCCCTAGAGACATGACTCACAAAAGTCCCTAAGTCAAGAGTCCACTGAGACTACTCAGAGGAGAAGGGAGTTCCATGAATCCCTGGAGGCAAGACCCATGAGAGTTCCCAACCTGGGTGTCTCTCTCAATCTGCTCTGAGAAGGGTGCTCTGCCCCTCCCTGTGGAGTGACCCAACACTCTCCTGGATTGGTCCTGAGGGGGAAGCCAGCTCCTCACTCTCAAGTAGGTAGCCTTAAAGATGGCGGTGAGGCCCCGCCCCTGGTTGGCCACACCCCCTTCGGCCACACACACAGCAACCCTGGCAAGGCCCCAGGCAGCTCTGAGGAAAAGGGAACCCAGGGCTACTTGGAGACCTGACTCACAAGGCTCCCCAGGCCTGGCATCTCCCTCAGGCTGCTGTAAGGATGAGGGAGCCCTCCAGTGTCCCTAGAACGTGACCCAAAATGGTCCCCACACCAGGCATCTACCTCAGGCTGCTCTGAGGAGAACAGAACCCTGGGCGTCCCTAGAGACATGACCCAAGAAGGTGCCAGCACCAAGCGTCTCCCTCAGGCCACTCTGAGTTGAAGGGAGCCCCAAGCACCCCTAGAGATGTGGCCCACGAGGGTCCCCACACCCAGTGTCTCTCTCAGGCTACTGAGGAGAAGGAAACCCCAGGCATCCCTAGAGACACAACACACGAAGTCCCTAAGCCAAGAATCAATGCTGAGGCTGCTCTGAGGAGAAGGGAGCTCCGTGAGTCCCTGGAGGCATGACCCACGAGAGTCCACAACCTGGGTGTCTCTCTCAATCTGCTCTGAGAAGGAAGCTCTGCCACTCCCTGTGGAGTGACCCAACACTCCGAGGACTGGGGCTCACCCGGGTTGGTCCTGAGGGGGAAGTCAGCTCCTCACTCTCAAGGAGGCAGCATTAAAGATGGTGGCAAGGCCCTGCCCCTTATTGACCACGCCCTTTTGGCCATGCGCTGTGCAGGAGCTCCTCCCAGCTCAGAGGCGGGGCCTTTACTGGCTCCCTGGTGAATATCAGCACCTTCTTCCACCCTCAGCAGTTACTGAATAAAATATGTTCCCACTGCTCTAACTAGGTCTGGCTGTGGACCTGAAGAGTGGAATCTCAGAAAAGGAGAAATGGAGTCCAGGAGACACCCTCGCTGCACTCCACCAGGCCAAGTGCTGCAGCAGCCTGAGACATGCAGGCAGAGGCACAGAGGGAGGCAGCTACAGGGACTCTAGACCCTCAGCCCAAGACAGAGGCCAGAAACAGACCACCTCAGAGTCTTCTGGGACATGTAGTCTTTGAGACAGAGTGACTTAGCCAGGGACTGCTCCAATTCAGAATCAGGGGTTTTAAGAAAATCTGTTAATTCCCAGCCCAGGGTGATCACTGTAGGAGGGTAGAAGAACCTGAGCTCAGACCAAATTCCCAGTAGCCCATGATTGCATTCTAGATCATTCAGTCTGTCCTGCCTGTTGAGCTCTCATCCTGGATGCCTCTGGGAGCTGCAGGCTACACAGATTCAGGGTTCTCGGGGTTTCTGGACAGTGTAGTCTGGTGCTCTGCCCACACCGTCTTTGCCCTTCAGGACCATGGAAGCTGTGTGCCATGTGCTGGCCCAGACTCTCTGAAGAACCCTGGCAGTGGACTCTGGTGTTCTACACATGCATTTCTCACCCCAGAAGCCTAGGGGTTGCAAGTAGCACATTCACCCTCATACCACCAGGATTCTGGGTAGTGCATTCTTGTATTCCACATTGCAGCCCATCTGCAGAGGTCTCTGTGAGCTGCAGGCTACTCAGGCACCCCTAGTGATTCTGAACAGTGTAGCCTGAAATTCTGCCCACTCAGCCCTCACTCCAGAAGTCTATGGGGGCTTCAAGTAGCACATTCAACCTCACACCCCCACCCAGGATTCTGGGTAGTGTAATCCGGTATTCTACAATGCAGCCCCCACTGTAGAGGTCTCTAGAAATTGCAGGCTACAGAGTCACTCAGGCATCCCTAGGGATTCTAGACAGTGTATTCTGGTGTTCTGCCCACGCAGCATCACTACAGTGGATTCTGGCAGCTGCAAGCCCCCAAGGATCATGGTTATTATAGCCGGTGCTATGTTCAACTGTACAGTGACTACTTAGAGCTCAGAGCCTCAGGGAATTCTGAGTATTATACTCAGTTCTACTCAGTCAGCTCTGACTGCAGAGGTCACTGAGAGCTGTGGGCCATTGATTATTCTGGGTGGTGCAGTCCATCCTATCTAAGTGGACTTCACCCCCATCATGGCTCTGGGATCTACCTAGACACCCCTGAGGAGTCTGTGTAGTGCAATACAAAGTTTGCCCCGGCGGTATTCAAAAGGAAGGTGTCTGGGAGTTGCAGGCCCCCAGGGATTCTGGGTAGTATAGTCTTGCCCTCTACCTCCATAGCCCTCACTGTGGAAGCCTCTGAGAGTTCTAGGCCACATGGACATGGGGCACCTCCAAGAATTCTAGGTAGTATAGTTCAGCTCCCTACCCTGAAGCCCTCACTATTGCAGATCCTGGGAACTGCAATTCCTCCTGGATTCTGGATAAGGTAGTCCAGTGTTTTGCCTACATGCCCCTCCTGCAAGGGCAATGAGAACTGAAGGCCACATGCCCCTCCTGCATGTGGGCAGTGAAGGATGCTGGGTGTTCACTGTTCAGAGCTGCACCCCCTTGTGCTAGGTACAATGAAGCTCTTAAATTCATAGTTCTGACTATTCCAGGTCATGATTTTGGAAACCGAAAAGAAATAGAGCCTACCTCCTATGTCTTGATCAGAATAGATGGAGATAGAAAGCAGCAAAGTACATTGCCCATAGACAAAATTTCATTGATTTCCTATATTTCAGCCATCATGTTGGGGAAACAGTGAAATTTATAAACTAGAATAAGAAAAGTTTTAAAGCATTTATATTATATTTAAAATAGAGACCCCAAATTTGAAGTACTTACATGTAAGGAATAAAGTATTATCATATTTCAGAAAATCTTGAAATGTTTATAAAGAAATCAAATAAAATATAAATAAATACAGAGATAGTCTTTGTTAAGGTCTCAATATAATTAAGATGAAACTACCTCAAACCTCATCTGAAGATTCAGTGCATTCCAGAAATTCCCAACACGCTCTTTTTAAACCTAAACTAGACATCACTGACTTCAAAAGGACACACACTTCATATGCCACACATATGGATGCCAGAACCTATCAAAATACTCTCTAGATTTGCATTTAAAATGAGAAACTGTAAAACTCTAGAAGATGTGCATGACCACATGTTTCATGAAGAGGTTCTAAATACAACCCACTCCCAAAATCCATGAAAGCTATAGATGTGGCTCAGTGGTTAAGCACTCTGGGTTCAATCCCTGCTATCAAACAAACAATAACAAAAAGAAATCCATGAAAGAAAAACCTGATAATGTGAAATGTATTAAATTCCTCTGTAAAAAATCATATTAAGGAAATAAAAAGACAAATCAAAGACTGGGGGAATCTTTGGAAAGTATATGTCTAAAACAAACTTGTGTCAAAAATATAGTAAGACTCCACAATAAGACAACATAATGGGTAAAGATATGAACAGATAACTCACAAGAAAGATATGAGATGGTAAAGAAGCATAGAAATGATTCTTAGTATCACCTGTCATGAGGAAAGCACAAACTAAGACCCCCAAGTGCACTGCACACCTACCGAGCTGCTAAGGTCTTTAGTAAGTGTAGTATCAACCATGAGGATGATGAACAGCCACAGGCACTCTTGTGCATTGCTGGAAGAGCACACAACAGTTCAACACTATCAAAAAACTGACCATTTTTCCCAAAGTTAGACATGGTCTCACCACATGGTCCTAAAAATATAGACAACTGCCTCAAAAATGTATATCCAGATAACACCACTCCATTACATATAGTAGTTCTATTCACAATGTCCTAATACCTTAAGCAATCAGGATGTGCTTTAATGTGTAATAAAATAGCATAACTGCTATGAATCTATGCCATGGAGGCCCTGGTGTCTCTGACTTCCCCCAGGTCTCTACTCTGGACTGCCTTTACCTTTGCACACCTCACAGAGGGAAAAGTGAATTCTGAATAGAAACATCTGTACATGCAGCTAATAAACTCAGGCTCAATATGCAGTTGCTGCCTATGGAAAGAGATTAAAAAGTTCTGGATGTGGGTGGTAAACTTAGAAAAATGCAAGCACAACAACCCAGGCCTACATCTTTGTTCACAGGAGCTTCCTGGGGAACAACAGACAAACATGGAGGCAACTCCAGGATCCCCACAGAACCACATCTAGGGGAGAACCCGGAGGTGGCTGTCATTAGGGCCCCTGTGTCTCACCTCTGATTAGCTTAGAGGACATTATGCTACAGCTTCATACCTCCATCCCAACTTTTAATTTCATCTCTTTCCACAGGTTGCAAATGCATCCTGAGCTTGGATTCTGTTGACTGATTAATTTATTTAATGTTGCAAAGAGAACTATTCCACTACCTAGTCCTGATGCACAACCTCTGAAATTCTGTTCTGGTTATTCAACATACATTTGCATATTTTTGGCTAAAATAGATCTAAAAGGATGGTTAGCAGTTGTTGGGGTTTGCACACTCTGCCATCTGAGCAACTTTCTCTGTGTCCAGAGGCTGCAGAGGTGTTATCTGTTGTTCCAATTAACTTTTCCCTTCATTTTCATTGAGCCATAGTGGCCCTGAGGTTAGCAACTGTAGCTCCAACCCACTGAAATTCTGCAGGTCTCTTCCGGCGAGCTGAGTGTCCCTCTCTCCCTGGGACTGGTGGCAGCTCTGTTGGAGTGGAGCAGAACAGGTGAGCGCCTCCTCGGGATGGGGAGCCTGGAGGAGAAAGGGCAGAGCCGAGGTGCGCGGATGCCAGACCCACAGTTTCCACTGCAGGATAAACCAAGCACCTTTCAGAAACTACAACCTGACTTATGTCCGCCAGGTACCTCCTATGGGCGGCACAAACAGGGGACCTTTTTGGCAGCAGAGTGTGGAGAACAGGAACCCCTGAAGCCAACCCTGAGAAGGGCGAGTGCCCTCCAGGCTCCATAAAGTCAATCCAGGGTGCTGCAGTGTGAGAAAGGGCTGCGTTCCAGGTCGTGATTTCTGAGTTCTAATTCCGCTGCACCCTGGCCAAAGCCTGAGTGGTTTGGCTATGTGACTTAACAACTCTGAGCTGTAGTTTCCCAGCTGTGCCAGGCGGTGGCAGTGCTGTCCTGGTTCCCGCCAGATGAGCAGCAAGGAGCTGGTGCTTTCAGGGTTGGAAAGCACTCTGGGGCTCTGTAGCATTGCCACCCTCTGTGCATGGATCCTGCTCCCCTCTCCATAGCTCTGTATTCAGCTTGTACTCACGCTTCAAGTCACTGCAGCCATAACGTAATTCCTCATAGGTACTCGCCCATTCTTCAATATACCCCACATTGTTTGGAGAACCATGCAGTAAATGCCCTCATTTGCGGGGCTGGGATGTGGCTCAGTGACTGAACGCTTGCCTCCTACATGTGAGGCCCTGGGTTCAATCCTCAGCACCACATAAAAAGATAATAAAAATTAAAAATAAAAACTAAATGCCCTCATTTGCTATTCCCCCTTTCAAGCTTTGGATCTGAGATTTCTAGGTGTCTGATGCAGGTGGGTTTGGTTTTTCCTTCATCTAAGACTGGGCCCTGCAATATGGTGGGGCCAGAAGCTGATAGGCATGATGTTGTGTTTACACCATGATATTGAGGCTGGGACAAAGTTATGTCTAGGAATAGTGACTGAGCCTATGTAAGGAGTTTTGAGAACTGTTGAGTAAACACCCAGGCCCTGCCTCTCTGATCTTGAGTCTGAATTACACCAATTAACAGGTGGAATGGGAGCTACTTCTACATAGTATACATGAAAGCAATTCACAGGAGAAAGGCAGAAAGGAAGACTGCAGAAGGAATCTTACACTTGGCTGGGCTCTGGGCACTGCTCTGACCTGTGGCCCTTCCCCATGGGGCAATAAGCCCCACCTACTTATTGCCAGGAGGTTCCCTGTCCTACAGACAACAGGTTGTCCTCATCTTGGACACAAGAGTTTTCCACCAAGGCCTTCTGGGTTTCAGCAGAAGTTCAGTGTCTAAGCCCAATGGATGCTACTGGAAAGAGCAGGCAGCTGCAAAAGGGGGATGTGAAAGGCTGGCCAAGGGAAAGTAAATGCAGGTTTGCCCTTGCACAGAAATGGGCTTTCAGTGAAATGGGCTTTCAGTGGACACACTTTGTATAATAAAGTGGCTAACTCAGATAAACAAGATTGATAAGCATTTAGCCTAACTAACCAAAATGAAAAGAGAGACTTACATTAATAAAATTAGAGATGAAAAAGGGGAAATCACAGATATTACAGAAATTCAGCAGAACATCAGGGACTACATTGAAAATATATTGCAATAAGTTGGAAAACCTAGAAGAAATAGACACATACAACCTGCTAAAACTGAATCAAGAGGACATAGAAAACCTAAACAGACCAATAACTAGGAATGATATATAGAAACCATAAAAAAATGCCTTCCAAAAAATAAAACCCTGGGACCAGATGGATTCTCAGCTGAATTCTATCAGACCTTTAAAGAAGAACTAAAGCCAATACTCCTCAAATTAATCCATTAAATAGAAAGGAATGGAGCACTTCCAAATTCATTCTATGAAGCTAGTATCACTCTCATATCAAAACCAGATAAGGACACATAAAGTAAAAACACTGCAGACCACTATCATTGATGAACTTAGACTTTTAAAAAATATACCTAATAAAATATTAGCAAATCATGTTCAACAACATACTAAGAGGATTGTATATCATGATCAACTTGGTTTTATACCAGAGATGCAAGGATGGTTTAATATACACAGATCAATAAATGTAATTCATCACATAAGTAGAATTAAGGGCAAAAATCATTTAGTCATCTTGATAGGCACAGAGAAAGCCTTTGATAAAATTCAACACAAAATTTATCAAAATAAAAGCAATGAAGAAACTAGGGATAGAAGGAACCTACCTCAATACCCTAAAGGGTATATATGAAAACACCCAAAGCCAACCCCACAGTAAATAGGAGAAACATGAAAGCATTTCCTTTAAAATCAATAACAAGACAAAGATATCTACTCTCACCACTCCTGTTTAATATAATTCTAGGAAGAACAATTAGACAAGAGAAGGAAATAAAGGGAATAAAATAAAAGTAGGAAAGAAAGAAGTCAAATTATCACTGTTGGCAGATGATTTGGTCCTATACTTAGAATATCAAAAAAAAAAAAAACTCCACCAAAAGCCTAGCAGGGCTAATAAGCAAGTTTGTCAAAGTAGCAAGTTACAGAATCAACATAAAAAATCAGTAGCTTTCCTATACATCAATAATTAATCTGCAGAGAAAGTTAACAAGAAAACTATTCCATTCTCAATAGCCTCAAAGAAAATAAAATACCTGGGAATAAATCTAACCGAGGAGATGAAAGATCTCTACAATGAAATCTATAGAACAGAATAAAGAAATTGAAGATGACTCAAGAAGATGTAAATACCTCCCATGTTCATGGACACAAATGTGAGCTTTCAAGGCCACCTTTTTTTTTTTGTCTGATGTGGCTCACAGGAGTCAGAAAGCAGCGTACTTAGTACTGCCAATTCACCACAAAGCCTATCTTTCAAACATATCTTAAATAATAAACTTGAACAGGCAGGTGACAAAAATCAGAGAAAAGAAGTCATAAAGAGCATGTCTCTTCATGCCCTCTCCAGGTCCCACCTCCCAGCACCTTCAGCAACATGGAAGGTCCTTAGCCCCTGTCCTTTTGCTTTTCATTTAATGATTTATTAAATAATTTCTCATGGTGATCACCTGAAACTTCAGACCCTCAATCCTCCCTAAACTTGTGGGAGGGCACAAGTTCCAATGAGCTAATCACAGAGTTGGTTACACTGCACCAAGCCATCTAGAGCCACCCAGAATTCATAGATCATGGTTCACCTCCCTGGCTGCAAATAGACACACTGCTTCATAAATTCAAGGATCAGGAGGTTAGTGCCAGGAAACTGGGTCAAAGACCTTTTTTTTGGTACCAGAGATTGAACCCAGGAACACTTAACTATTGAGCTCCATCCCCGTACCTTTATTTATTTATTTATTTAACTATTTTATTTTTAGATAAGGTCTTTCTAAGTTGCTTTAGGGTATCAATAAGTTGTTCAGGATGGCTTTGAATTTGTATTCCCCCTGCCTCACCCTCCCCAAGGCACTAGATTAACAGGCATCCAACACTATGCCTTGTCCATATTTCTTATTATGACTCGCCAACACACATAAAGAAATAAATAGTACATATATATATATATATATATATATATATATATATATATGCTTTTCAACTTGAAAAAGAACTTGAATACACACTGCTCTAGCAAATATGAAAAGATGTTTAACGTCTCATTAATTACGGTAATGTAAGTTAAAGTCACAGTGAAATTTCCTCACTCCTGTTAATATAACCATTTTCAAAATAATTTAAAATAGCAAGCATTGGTAAGAATGAAGACAAATGTGTAACCTGTGTGTGAAATAATTGCAGTTTCATCAAAAAGTTAAAATTAGAATTATTAGAATTATGATAATACTCAAGTCTGTTCCTAGGTTTTTACACCAAAGAACTGAAAGAAGATATTCAAAGCAAAATGTGTATGTGTTCTTTGCATCTGTTTCAGTCATGAAAATGAGGGACAGACTCAGAAAGAGTTCCAAGAAGAAAAATGTGGATCTGAGTAAAAAATTATAATAGCTATGGTGTTTCATCCCCCATTAAAAAAAAAAAAAAAAGAAACTGTCAGCTCTTTTCATGGAGCACAGCAGCCCTATGATTCTTTTTTTTTTTTTTCTTTTAAGAGAGAGTGAGAGAGGAGAGAGAGAGTGAGAATTTTTAACATTTATTTTTTAGTTCTCGGCGGACACAACATCTTTGTTGGTATGTGGTGCTGAGGATCGAACCCGGGCCGCACGCATGCCAGGCGAGCGCGCTACCGCTTGAGCCACATCCCCAGCCCCGAGCCCTATGATTCTTGCTCTCATAGAACACCAGTTAGGTGGGTCTCCATATACAGCACAGTAATCCTGTATGTTCCTGTCTCTCCACGTGGACATGTGCAACTCTGCAACTGTTCACATTTTTAGATATCAAGTTTCTTGGATCTGCCAGTAGACATGATCAGCCTTAAGAATCCTTCCATCAGAAAACTCCAGTTTTCTGGATATAGAATTCAACAGTATTGCACATCTATCCATCAATAGAACCCCAGTCACCTGTCTGTAAAATTGGTGCCCAGAAGCCCTGAGTTTCCTGCTATCATTATGCCAGTTGCCTGGCTTTGAACATGAACAGAAGCAGCCCTGGCATTGTGGGTCTCCAAATAGATTCCAGCAGCTATGGTAATTCTGAGACCATGAGCATTATAGACCACTAGCAATGGAAATTCTGGACAGTATGATTTCCTGACCACATAGAATCCCATTCTCCTGTTCCTGATGTACAGCCCATCAGTATTGTGTGTCCACCCATCATGGAAACCAAGTTGCCTGGCTTTTCTACAGCAGTCCATCAGTCCTTCACATCCTGCCATCATAAGAACCCATTTCCCTAGCTGTCCACAAAGAGCAGAGCAAGTTTGTAAGTCCTGACATCACAGAACCCCAATTTTCTGTGACTTCCATGTAAATTCAAGAAGCCCTGCAATTTCTGCCATCATAGAAACCCAATTGTCTCCCCTTGAACATACACACCAGCAGCCCCAGGAATCCTGTCATTAGAGAAACCCATTTTCTCTGCTCTCCATATTAAAACCAGCAGCCTGGCAATTCCTGCCATCATACAACCAAGTTAACTTGCTCTCCAAGCAGATCCCAGCAGGACTGTGAGGCATACCATAAATTCCCCTTGCTAACAGATGGAGTTCAGCAGCTCAGTCAATCCTGCCATCATACAGCCAAGTAACCCAGTGAATTCTGCCATCTTACAACACCAGTTACCTGCCTCTCCATGTGGACACCAACAGCCCGTGGATTTCTAATATCATGGAAACACACTTTCTCTGTCTCCATGATGATTGCATCAGCCCTGTGTGTACTGCTGTCATAGACAACAGTTCCATGTCTTTCTATCTAGAAGACAGTAGTCCTAGTTATCCAGTCATCAATAGAATCCCAGTTCCCTTACTACCAGAGTCCAGCAGTACTGTGAGTCCTACCATCACAGAACCACACTTCCCTAAGGTTTATCATAAATCTTGGAGCACTTCAAGTCTTATCAACAGAACATCAGCTTCCTTGTTTGCCATATAAAAAAGCAGCAGCTCTGGGAGTCCAGACATCATTGACTCACTATTCCATTGCTTACCACTCAAAGCCATCAATTCTGAATATCCTGCCATCACAGACTGAAGATCCCTTTGCTACACAATGAGTTCAGCAGTCAAGTATGCACTTCTCATAAAAAAATCAGTTCTGAGGCACTACACAAAGATCCCTACAGACCTGGAAGTTCTGTCATCAAAGACTCCAGTTCTGTGCCATTCAACATAGACCCCAGTATAATGAAGACTCTGGCCATCACAGAAACTCTGTAATCATATATATATGATTATATATCCTCAATACAATATACTGCTAAAACAATTTTCTGAAAATCATAAGCCATGGAAATAGGTTTCTTATTTTCAATTTTAAAGTTACTTTTATAGTTACTCAAAATTTTAACAAGAAACAAAGGAAAAAAAAAAAACAAGAAAAAGAAGATTGGGTGCCTAGCTTCCCTGAGTGTCCCAGTGCCTGGAGATTCAGGTCCCTAGGCTAATCTCAGAAATGTGCACAAGGACGTGACTTCTGTCCTTCCTCAATAAAGTTCCAGGAGTTTAAGTCCCTCTGGCTTTGTAGTTTAGGACGAGCTCTGTCTGAGGTGCTCTCAGCCACCAAGAGTCCCTCCAGCTAATTACAGCCCTGACCTCTAAGACGCAGGCTCTGGAGCAGCGCAGACCCCTCTGCGTTAAGGATGCGACCATTGCCCGCGCGGTCAGAGGGAGCTGTCGCTCTCCACCTGACCTTCACCTTAGGACCTTGGCGCCTAGTCAGAGTTCCGAAGGCAGCTGTGAACGGCGCGTTCCAGGGCGTCCCTCTCCCCTGCGCCGCTATATCCGCAGCGCCATATAGCAGCGGCTGGAGCCTCCTCGCCCCACTGCCCGGCGGTCCCCCAGCACACCCCCATCCCGCATGCCGCGCCCGCCCTCCCGAGGCCACCGCAAGTCGAGAGCCTGCGCTCACCTGAGTGAAAGCAATCACGGAGGACAGCAGACCCACAGTAGCGTCCAGGTGAGCTAATGGTGTGCACGGGAGGACCAGCGGAAGAGAGAAGGAAGCAGTGCAGGCGGCGACCGCACAGGGGTGCCTGCCATTGCGCTTGGGCTCCGTCTAGCCCCCTGAGCCTCAAGGGCGGGGTCTCTTTCTAGGTCTCGATCTGCGCAGTCGCACAGCTGGAGCTGGGGTTCCCAGGTGGTGAGCGACCCCAGGCCTCTGTTGCTCACCCAAGTGGACTCCCAGGGAAGCTAAAGCCAGGGCTGCCCGGTGTCCTTGCAGCGGGAGGTTCCATAGAAAGGAATCGACTTGAGTGGGTCGGCGGCTCCTTTGGGTGGTGCTGCTTGCTGCAGCCGGTGCCCTCCTGTGAACCCAAGCAGAGACACACTAGAAACCACTCACTGAGCTTAAGCAAAGTCCAACCCATTGACTGTTGAGCATGAGTTAAGGCTCCAGTGTAACAGTATCGCATCTCAGTGTCACAGGAACTTAATAACCTGTGTTTGCCAAGTACAAGTCCTCCCTAGTAACTTATTACCATTTGGTATTTTATAGAAGTTGACTGTGCTACTATTCTTGTTGTTAAAACAGAGAAATGAGTTTGAAAATTATTTAGAAGTGAGATAATTATGGAGGTCTGTGTTCTGTGTTAGTAATGATATGATACTTGGTTTCACATATCATGCCCTAAAGGCCTCCAGAGCAGCCTCCTGTTTTGTTTGGTAATTTTAGCAGGCCCCCTGTCTTACAGAGTGATGCGAGTGTGGTTAGTTTTCTAACACTCATCTTTGAACCTCTCCATGCCAAAGAGCACTTATCTGGTCCTATAGCCCTGTGCAGTCACAGCCACACCTTCCACCTGAACATCTTTACCAACCTCTTCAGCTTCAAGCTCAACCCTGAACTATTACTTTCTTTTTTTTTTTTTTTTAAATATTTATTTATTTTTTAGTTCTCGGCGGACTCAACATCTTTGTTGGTATGTGGTGCTGAGGATCGAACCCAGGCCGCACACATGCCAGGCGAGCGCGCTACCGCTTGAGCCAGCCCTATTACTTTCTTAATTCCTCATTAAGACAAATTTTTTATTCTCACCCTCCATGTGAAAATTATATGTTTTTTCTTTTTTGCCACAAAATGTTACCAGCATTCTACTAAAGTAACTTGAAAATTTAAATCATATCTTTCTCTATTTAAAAACATGTGATGAAGGGCTGGGGTTGTGGCTCAATGGTAGAGTGCTTGCCTAGCATGCATGAGGCACTGGATTCGATCCTCAGCACCACCTAAAAATAAAGTAAAGATGTTGTGTCCACCTAAAACTCAAAAAAATAATAATAATAAAATGTAAATAAATAAATAAATAAATAAAAACATGTGGTGAGCCAGTGCTGTAGGGCATACACATAATCCCAGCAACTTGGGAAGCTGAGGCAGGAGGAGTCCTGGAAAGTTCAAGGCCAACCTGGGCAACCTAGCCATCCCTTGTGTCTCAAAATAACAATAAAATAAAGGGCAAGGAGAGATAGAGATCTTGACTAGTGGCAGAGCACTTGCCAAACATGCAAGAGCCCCTAGTTTCAATCCCCAGTACTGCAAAATTAATAATATAAAAACAACATAGTGGAATGGGGTTGTAGCTCAGTGGTAGATCACTTGCTTTGCATGCATGAGGAACTGAGTTTGAATCTCAGCAGCACATAAAAATAAGTAAATAAATAAAGATATTGTGTCCATCTACAACTAAAAAATGAAAATAAAAAACAACATAGTGACATCTTTTCCAATTCATAAAGCCTCTATTGATGTCAGTATAACTTACAGACATTTGGTGACTCAGTGGCCACCATAGGTGGTGAAGCCAGATTTCAAGAGAGGTAGTCAGTGTAGTTAGGTAAATCGGGTCTAATATCGAGTAAAATACAAAATGGAGGCCATGTTGGGAATGAAGTCGGGAAAAGCAGAACAACTCATGGAATGTTAATGTCCCCAAGGCCCAGAGCCCATCTCAAAGAAGTGTTAATGAAACACCTACTAGCAAACTTGAAGATGCTGACTCAAAAGTCCTTTCTTACTCCTTTGGCCCACTTGTGCCCCACCCTTGACAGAACAAAGGACAGGAATGTGACAGGAATGCAGGAAAGCTAAAGAAGACCTTAGCTATAAATAGGGGGGACAACCGCCCCTCCACTATTCCATCTCTTGGGTCCCCTTCTTCCTCTGGGAGAAGTCTTTTCTGCTGTCCTTTAATAAAGCCTCTACTTTCCACTCTGATCTTGCCTAGGCGTCCTTCTCTGGTGTTATACTTCAACATTGGGAAAGCAAGGACTCTTCACTGGTAAACAGTGGTAACAGTGGGAGATCAATATGACAACAATAGTTCCAAGGTCATCATCCACTCATACACCTTGTATCTCAGACAAACTCAAAACATAACCATCAAAAGTATAATCCAGAAGCCACTATGGAACAAGAGGCTCTTTCAGAGGGTCCATAAAATGAAAACTTTTCATGGTATAATTCATTATTTGCCTTTTTATTATCATCATTTCATATTTGTATAGCAGAATTTGTCCAGAGACTACCAGACTTAAATTTACCCAACATTAACTCAAGAAACTGAATGCAGAAGCAAATTTCAAGAATCTGGCATTTAATCAGGCTAGACTTTAAAATATTTGCAAAAGAGTAAAACAACACTGCTCTTCTCACTTCTTTGATTATTATTTATAACAATTTTATGTTTACTTGTAATGCATTTATTACTGTGTGGGTATGTGTATATGTGTGTATGTGTCTGAGGTACTGAGGTGTGAGCCCAGGGATGTGGACCACTGAGCTACATCCCCAGGCTTTTGTTTTATTTTGAAACAGGGTCTGAATAAGTGTCCCAGGCTGTCCTCAAACTTTTGATCCACTTGCCTCAACTTCCCAACTCCCTAAGATTTATGAGTGTGTGCCAATGTGCAATTAATAAATTACTAATTGTGGTAAGCAAAATAATGTTCTCTCAAAGATATATACAGGTTTCATCTGTGGAACCTTTCAATATGTTATCTTAAGTGACAAAAGGGATTTTGTAGATATGATTAAGAATCTTTTGCTGGGCTTGGTGGTGCACATCTGTAATCCCATGGAGCTGAGGTTTATCTTGGGAGCTAGACATCAAGAGATTGCTGCCTGCCATACCTTCATTTTAGCCCTGTGAAACTCATCTTAGACTTCTTACTACAGGAGCCTAGATAATAATTTTTTGTCACTTAAGTCACTATCTGTGGCAACTTCCTTGAGCAGCCACGGGGAATTGACACAGTAACTCAAACTTTACTCAATTTTAATTTCCAAAACAATAAAAACCATTTGATGTCATCTTATGATAAAAGTTCTTCATGATGAACTATGTTTTTAAAAAATGGGATTGTGCTCTGTTGCCCAGTATTTGTCTCAAATTCAAGACCTCTCAAGTGATCCTCCTGCCTCAGCCTCTGAGACAAAAAATTTAAGAACCACTCCTCTAAATAAATCCTGTGTCTTTATGACTTGCTACCTCTCTTTTCACCTTGGTTCTTGCTGCTCTGAGTGCCTAAAATGTCCTTGCCTTAATTAAAATCCTCACCATTGTTTAAGGTCCATCTTACTGTGTACCTCATTATCACTCCAGCCAGAAGACTCTCCCAATCCTGTTTTCTGACATTCCATGAGGTGGTAACCATCTCTGCAAATCCTGCTCTCCACAATTCATTGTTCCTGGCTCTCTACATAGACCCCAGCTATACTGCCATGATAAAATCCCAGGTTCTAGATGCTCCACAAAAGAGCCAAGATTCCCAGTGAGTACTGCTATCATAGATTCTAATTTACTAGCTCATCATGTAAAGCCCAGCATCACTGTGAGTCCTACCATCAAGAGAACCCCAGTTCCGCTTTTTCTAAACATAGAGTTCAGAGGAACTGAGTGCCCTGCTGACACTGCTGAAGCCAGATTTAAAGATAGGTAGTTAGGTAAATTGGGTCTAATATAGAGTAAGATAAAAAAAAAATGGAGACCATAACCAAGAATGCAGTTTAGGAAACCAGAGCAGCACTTGAGTAAATTGAAATGTTAATGTCCCCAATACTGGAACCCATTCTAAGAAACTGTTAATGAAACAGCTCTCAGCAAACAGGGAGGTGCTAATCAAACCACCCCAGGCCCTTCCTGCCCAGATTACTTCTCCAGTCATCTGTCTCTCACCTTTTGGCCTTCCCACCTACATTCTATCACAGCAGGATAAAGGGAAACAAAGGACAGAAATGGGGGTGGAATAAAAAAAGACCTTACCTATAAAAAAGGGAAGACCTCTCCACTCCAGGGATTCCACCTTTTGGGTTCCCTTCTTCCTCCAGGAGGAAGTGTTTTCTGCTATCCTTTAATAAAGCCTTCCACTTTCCACTCTACACTTACCTCGGCATGCTTCTCTGGTGTTATACTTCAATGATCAGGGAAGTAAACAGCAGTAACACCGCCGGTAATCAGTGAGAGTCCTGCTTCCCCACATGTTGAAGTTTGAATGTTAAAGAAGCACACTGAGGCCAGCATGGGAACAAGGGTTTATTTTAAAAGGGGTAACATAGACTCCTCCAACAAGGGAGAAGGGGGCCATAGCTGGTATCCTGGTATCCCAAGAAGCCAGGTGTTCTGTCTTTTTTGTATGTCCTAGAATTCTTTTGTTCTCCTGCCTTTTCCCCCTTATCTTTCTCCTTCCTGCCTAGTGACTAGGCCCAGGAATGCCCAGTGGGAGGGCCAAAAGATGGGAAATTGGTGGGCTGAAGGGGGAAGGGCAGGGCACAGTAGCCAAGGACACATTAACAACCTTATATCTCCCTATAGGGAGGGGAAATTCCTGGGACAGGTTACTTTGGAGCAGGGGCATGTTCTTGATAAGATCCCTCAGGGGACAATATCCAACTGCCCATATTCACTCAAATTGGCCTCCTAGATCTGATCTGACTCAATTTACCTATCTACATTGACTGCCTGTCCAACTCTGGCTTCACTGCTGCCAGAGAAACCCACTTACCTGTCTCTCTTATAGACTCCAGGAAACCAGGAATTCTTCCATAAAGAGAACTTCAGCTTCAATGCATTCCACATAAATATTAGCAGGACAGATAGTCCTACCATCCTAGAATTGCAGTTTCCTGTGGGGTTTTTGTTGTTGTTGCTGTTGTTGTTGTTTTGGTGATGTGGGTTGAACTCAGGGGCACTTGAACACTGAGCCACATCCCCAGCCCCTTTTTTGTATTTTATTTAGAGACAGAGTCTCACTGAGTTGCCTAGTGCCTCACTGTTGCTGAGGCTGATTTTGAACTCATGATCCTTCTGCCTCCTGAGCCACTGGGATTACAGATGTGCTCCACTACACCTAGATTTTGAAGAAAAACCCACCCAGAAGCACTGTATATACTGTCATTATAAAAGTCACTTTTGTCTCTCTGCATGGAACCCAGCATCCCTGTCATCACAGAACCCAATTTCCCTGGCTCTCCACATAGACCTCAGCAGGCCTAAGAGTCCTGCCATCATATAACCCAAAGCCCCTGCCTCTTAAAGTACTGTGCTTTAGCCTGGGAGTCTTGTCATGATAAAAACCCAGTTCCTTGGCTCTACAGATAGAGACAAACATTACTACAAGTCCTGTCATCATGGAATACCAGTTTCCTGGCTCTCCAGGTGAATTCTCAGAGGCCTGCAAGTATTGCAGTGAATAAAATCTGAGTCTAGAAACCAAGATTCTATACTCTCAATGTAGACTTCAGCAGACCTATGTATCTTGTCATTATGTAAGGGTCCGGCAAACATTGGAGGAAGAGACCACCAAGAGACCGACTCATGCAACAGCAAAAGTGGTTTATTGCAGATCCAGCATGCTGGGGCTCCGTGCTCACTCAAGAAGGGAGAGCAGCCCAGAGCCCCGAGCAGGGGTTGAGCAGTGCTTAAGTACACTTTTTTAGGGAGGGCAGGGACTTTACACACATCACAGTCTCCTTTAACAAATCACCACACACCGTGGGAAAATCAAACAACAACTCTCAAACATGATTAGTACATTCATTGGCAAGAACAGGTCAGGCAGGAGTGATAGGTCAGTCCTAAGGAAGGGATACATTCAAACTGATTGGTTTTACTGTACTTTTACTCCACATAAAACCCAGAAGCTCCAGGTTTGCTGTAACCACAGAAACATAGTTTCCTGTCTCTGCACATAGAGCCCGAAAGTACTGAGAGTCCTGGCATCATAAACCCCAGTTCCTTGTGACTTCCATGTAAATTCCACCAGACTTGAATTTCCTGGAAACATTTTTAAAAATAGTGCACTTGCTATATCCATGGAGAACAGCAGTCCTGAGAGTCATTCAATCATAGAAACCATATACAAACCTGCAGAACTATGAAGTTCTGACATGATAGAACCTCATTTCTCTGTCTCCAAGTAAAGCCAATAAAACATGGGAGGCCAATTTATCAAACCTCGGTTCCGTGGCTTTCCACATATCTCATAGAAGCTCTGGTGTTTCTACTATCATAGAAAACAGTTTCTTGAGCTGGGTATGTGGCTCAAGTGGTAGTGTGCTCGCCTAGTAGTGTGCATGCGGCCCAGGTTTCCTCAGCACCACATACAAACAAGGATGTTGTGTCCACTGAAAACTAAAAAATAAATATTAAAATTCTCTCTCTCTTAAAAAAAAAGAAAACAGTTTCTTTTCTCTACATCAAGCTCAGTTGTCCTGCTGTCATAGAACACCAATTTTTCATCTCTCATTGTAGAGTCCAGGAGCCCTGTGCATCGTGTCATAAACAGAAAACCTGTTTTGTTGTTGTTTTGGTTTTTCATGTACAGCTCAGACAGGATTGGATTTCTTATAAGTACCGCGCGCTAACCGATTGCGCCACTGGAGCTCCCAGGATGGGATTTCTACCATCGATTTAATTTCATCCCTTTGTTCTCTGCATGTACCACAGTAGCATTTTGAGTCCTGTCAACATAAAATCAAGATCTCTCAATTTTCACCAAGAGACCAAAAAAAAAAAAATGTGAATCCTGCCATAATATAACCTCATTTCCCTAGGATACATAAATTTCAACAACTTTGTTTCACCATTATAGTGTCAAATCTCAAGTTATGTCATGATAGAGCCTCAAATCCCTGGAACTCCACAAAGAGTCCTGCAGCATGGAGATTCCTGTCATCAGTACTCCAGTTCCTTGACTCTCCAAATATGATCATGAAGGCTTAGAATCCCTGCTATTTTTATTTCTCCTGTTCTCTGGCTATCCCTGAAAAACCTAACAATTCTTAAGTTTTTTCATCATAGAATCTGTCGTTTTTTACAATAATAATATTCGTTTTTTGCAACAATAATCACATTGTCAACAAAAGAAACTCAGATTCCTGGCTGGCCACCACAGAATTTAGAAGCACTGGGGTACCTACCATCACAGAAACCCATTTTTCTGTCTTCACATACATTTGAGCACCTCTGAGTGTTATGACATGAGAGAAACCCAGTTCCCTAGCTTTGGACACACAGTAAATCAGTCATTTGACTTCTACCACAATTGAACCCTATTTCACTTGCTTTTCACATGGAGACCAGCATAGCTTTTATAACTGCTATCATAAGACACTACTTATCTGGATTTCCAAGTAAAGTGCAGAAGACCTGGGGATCCTTAGAAAATACAACACCACTTTTCTGAATTTCTTTGTAGATACAGAAGCTTTGCTTTCCTCCCATCATAGAAACTGGTTCCTTTTTCTACACATAAAGGTCAGCAGATCTATGAATCCTGCCATAATGGAAAGCTCCAATATGGCTCCCATAGACCCTACCATTGATATGGTAGGTTTTTCATCATAAATCCCAAGAACCATAGGTAGATCTCAACAGTTCTGGGAATTATAACATATTAGAAACAGTTAACTATGTTCTACATTTTGCTCACCAGGCTTGTGTATCCTACCATCATATAAGATAAGTTATATGGTTTTTCACAGAGTTCAGGAGCCAGTGAAACTGCCTATAATAGAAACCCTATTCTGTGGTTATGCACATATAGCCAGTAACTCTGAGAGTGGTACCATCAATAGAGCCTAAATTCCCCAGGTTACCATGTAGAGTACAGTACTGCTGTGAGTTTTGGTATCATAGAAATCACTTCACTGACTCTAACTCTAATCCTAACCCCTGACCCTAACCCTAACCATAACCCTAATAATCTTACCTTAAACCTAACCCTGCAGTTAGGATTAAAATTGTTGAGCTACATTACCTATAATTCTTAGGGTAGTAGTTCTTGAATTCTATGTAGCTAGGTGGCACTTTTGAAAATTGCATTGTCCCCAGTCTTGTAGTCCTTGAAGCTTTCAGGTGTTCCTGAAATGAGTGGTGAGATTGCTAGACTACATTACCCACCATTCCACATGGACATGTTTCCCAGAATCTCTGCAGTGTTCAATCAAAGTGTGAGACTACCTTATCCATAATCTTTAGGTAGGAATTTCCCCAGATCCTCTACATTGAGAAGGTAAATCCAAGGAATACATTGCCCACAATTGTAAGGGTTAAGACCCTTCAAGTGTCCATCAGTGAGCAGTCAAATTGGACTAATTTGACTGCTCAATGATGGCCAGTTTTTTAATGCACAAGTTTCCTAGTGATCCATACAGTCATCTGGAAAATTACAAGACAACATTCACTACAATACTTAGTGAGGTAGTTCCCAGGATCTTCCACAGTAAGAGGGCAATTCCAAGGACTACAAAACCCACAATGCTATGACACAGTATGCTCCTAAATTTTCCTGCTATGTGATAAATTGCAAATATTCATTATCCACAATCCTTCATGGACAAATTTTCCAGAATTCTCTGAGGTAAGTAGGCAAATTTTGGGATTATATTACCCACAGTTCTTAGGGAGGAAGTTTCCATAATCCTCTACAGCAAGAGGGAAATTCCAATGACTATTGCTGACAATTGTAAGGGGCAGAAACTGCCATGGTTGCCCATCAGTGACCAGTCAAATTGAATTACTGTGCCCATGATCCTTTGTGAATAAGTTTTTAAGGAATCACTGCAGTTTGCAGTCAAAACTTGGGACTGCATTATCCACAATCCTAGGAAGTTCCCAGGATCCTCAATAGTGAGGGGCATTCCAAGGACTACATTTTCCACAATCCCAGGGGTAGTAAGCACCAAGATTATCTAATGGGCAATCAAATAGGACTATAGTGCTGACAATAATTTTAACAAGTTTCCCAGGAATCCCTGAAGCAAGCAAATAAATTTTGGAAATATATTACCTCCAATTCTAAAGAGGTAGGAAGGTCCCAGAATCCCCCATGTTGAGGGGTTAAACCCAGGACTAAATTAACCTATAATTTAGTTATCCATAATTATCTATAATTTTCTAAAAAGAAAGGCTCCAAAATTCCTCATTGTGAGGCCACTTTACCCACAATCCTACTATGGGCAGAAATTCCTAAGATTCCCTATGTGATCAGGTAAAACATGGGACTACATTACCTACAATCCTAATGAGAGAAAGTTTCCAAGATCCTCTGTCATAAGTGGTAAATCCAGGAATGTATCATGTACAGACTAAGGTTTAGGAACTCCTATTTCCCTACTGTGGGCCAGGTAAACCAGGGATTACAATACCGACAATCCCAAGAAATAAAGGGAAGCTCCCAGCATTGCCAATGCTTATCAAGAAAAAATGGGGGCATGTTATTCATAAATCTCAGAACTGTATTACCTAAGGCAAAGATATTCCAGGAACCCCTTGGCCTGTGGTAAACCTGACACTGTATTTAAATCTTTATGGGGGGAGAAATCTCCCAGAATCCCCCAGTGAGTGATAAACCCAAGACTGCATTACCCACAATCCTCACTGGGAGAGTAACAAGTCCACAGGAAAGAAAGCTTCCACAATTGTGGGACTACATGACCCACAATTCTAAGGCACAAGAAGTTCCCAGAATTCTTTGAATGGAGAGTAAATCAAAATGAGCAGTAAATCTAAAATTACATTACCAATAATTCTTAGGGAAAGAGTCTCCCAGGACAGCCATCAGTGAACAAGCAAATAATGGAACTTTAATTTCCAGAATTCTATGAAGATGCATTTCCCAGGACCTCTTGCAGTGAGCAGACAAAACTTGGGATTACATATCCCACAAAACTAAGGGGTAAAACGGCTTCTAGAATACCCAGCAGTGAGCAAGCAAATATTGGGACTACACTACCCATAATCCTTAGCTCACGACTACTTCACCCATCATCCTCAGGGAAGGAGGTACCCAAAATACCAAGTGGTGCGTAGAGAAATCTGGGACTATGTTACCCATAATACTAAAGGGGAGGAAGTTTCCAGGATCCTTTGCACAAAGAGTACAAATCATGGGACTACATTACCCACAATTCTATTGGGTGGAATTCCCAGAGCTGCCCAAAATAAATGCTTCGCTCTTTACTACTTCACCCAGGGTCCTTATGGAAAAAGACTCACAGAATACCCAGTGGTGAACAGCAAATGTTGATACTACATCACTCATGATTCTAAGGAGGGGAAGTTCCCAGAATTCTTTGCTCAGAGAGGCTAAATCATGGGACTACAATACCCACAAGTACACAGGAAAGGAAGCTTCCGCAAGTCCCCAACTGTATAATATGTGGGACTACATGACCCACAATTCTATGACAGGAAGTTCCCAGAATTCGTTTCATGGAGAGGTTGAATCATGGGACTACATTACCCAAAATCCTCAGGGAGGAGGCTCCCAGAATACCCAGTAGTGGGCAGGCAATTTGGACTACATTACCCATAATCCTAGGAGGGAGAAAGTTCCCAAGATCCTCTGCACAGAGCCAATAAATCATGAAACTACACTACCCACAATCTCCCACAAGTCTCCACAGTTTGAATAAAACTGTGGATTATATTACCCACAATTCCAGGTGAATTGGTAGGAGGAATTACCCAGAATCCCTCAACCTAAGCCATATTCCTCTTAATACTTCACCCACAATATTTTTTTTAAGAGAGAGAGAGAGAGAGAGAGAGAGAGAGAGAGAGAGAGAGAGAGAGAGAGAGAGAGAGAGAGAATTTTAAGATTTATTTTTTAGTTATCAGCGGACACAACATCTTTGTTTTGTATGTGGTGCTGAGGATCGAGTGCGAGTGCACTACTGCTTGAGCCACATCCCCGGCCCCACCAGCAATATTTGGGGAGAGCCTCCCACAATACCAAGCTAAAAGCAGGAAATATTGGGAGAAAAAAAAGGAGTCCAGGAGCCATCTCCCTGCACCCCAGGCAGTCTTCCAACAGATCAGACCTGCTGAGGCCAGGGGCCAGGCAGCCACATGGAGCCCTGCTTCACTTCCTGTGCCAAAGGACAGAGGCCAGCAATGGGCCACCACACAGGGTGACATAACCCAAATTTGTGGGATCAGAGATTTGAAGAAAATCAGTGAAATCCTAGCCCATGGTGGCCACTCTCAGGGTTGGGAAAATCTAAAATCACCAAACTTCAGCAGCTTCCTGCCCAGAATGTCCCTAGATATGTGGCTCACCAGGGACCCAGGCCTGGCACCTCCCCCTGGCTGCTCTGAGGGAAGGGAACCGAAGGTGTCCATAGAGATGTAAAGAGGGTCCCCAGGCCAGACATCTCCTCCTGGCCACTCCGAGAAGAGGGAACCTTGGGATACCCTAGAGATGTAGCCCACCAGGGTGGCCAGGCCTGGCATCTCCCCATAGACTGCTCTGATGGCAGGGAACCCCGGGCGTCCCTATACACTTCACTCACCATTGTCCCCAGGCCTGGCATCTCTTCTAGGCTGCTCTGAGCAGAGTACCCGCAGCATTGCTAGAGATGTGGTCAAGAGGGTCCCAGACCTGGCGTCTCCTCATGCTGCTCTGAGGAGTGGGAACCCTGAGGCATACCTAGAGTTATGGCCAAGAGTGTCCCTAGGCCTGGCATCTCACCCAGGCTGTTCTGAGGAGAGAAACCCCGGCTACCCTGGAGACTTGACCCAACAGTGTTCCCAAGCCTGGCATCTCTCCCAGGCTGCTCAGAGAGATAACACTGGGGCACACCTAGAGATGAGGTCCACGAGGGTTTCCCAGCCTGGTGTGTCCTGGGGCTGCTCTGAGGAGAGGGGAGCTCTGCCCTCCCTGTGGAATGACCCAGGTTGTCTAGCAGTCAGGGCTCCTCTGCTCAGCTCTGGGGAGAAAGCTCCCTCCTCAGCCTGAGGGCCAAACAGCATCCAAGGTAGCATCCAGGCCCTGCCCTCAGCCCCCCACTATGCTATACACCTGAAGCTTGGCTGGGAGAGGAGTTGCTCCCTAGGAGTGGGAAACTCTGCTGCTAGAGGAGACCACCCTCTAGGGGATTCACCACCCTCTAGGGGAGAGAAACCTGCTGAGAGGGAAGCCAACATCTGGAGGGCAGACTCTCTGCTGGGAGGGGAGATGCTTCCCTACACCAACACAGACAACCCCTAGGGAAGTGGCATACTCTACTAGGAGGGGAGACACCTCCCTGAAATGGGGAGACACCATGCTGGGAGGGGAGAAGTTCACCCTGGGAGGGGAGAAGCTCCAACTGGGAGGGGAACATCCTGGGCTTCCTGGGGACTCTGCTTCTTCCTCCCCCCAGGAGTGTTCCCACTGCTGTCACTAGGTCTGGCTGTGCTTTCTGTGGCATGAGGAGGAATGAAATCTCTAGAGAGCAGAAAAGGGAGTCCAGGAGACACCTCCCTGCACCCCAGCCTGTCCCCCACCAGGTCAGTCCTGCTGCGGCCAGGGGCCAGGCAGCCATAGTAAGCCCTTCTTCACTCCTGTGCCCAAGGGCAGAGGCCAAAAAGGGGCCACCACAGAGGCCTCTGGAAGTGGTCTTTCACACAGGGTGACAGAAGCCCACTTTAGGATCAGAGGTGTGAAGAAAACCAGTGAAATCACAGACTATGGTGGCCAGTCTAGGAGTTGGGAAACCTGAACTCTGACCAAGCCCCAACAGCTCCTGGGAGCTGCAGGATACACCTGCCCCATTCTGCAAGTGTCCCAAGAGATATATGTAGCCTACCAGGGTCCCTAGGCCTGGCATCTTTCCTAGGCTGACCTGAGGAGGGAACCTGGGGTTTTACTAGAAACGGGATCCATGAGGGTCCCCAGTCTGGCATTTCTGAAGGCTCCTCTGAGGAGAGGAAACCTGGGCATCCCTAGAGACATGGCCCACCAGGGTCCCCAGGCCTGACGTCACTCCCAGGCTGCTCTGAGGAAAGGAAACCCCATGTGTCCCTAGAGACATGGCCGAGAGTGTTCCCAAGTCAGGTATCTTTCTCCGGCTGGTCTGAGGAGAGGAAGCCCCGGCATCTGTAGAGATGTAGCCATGAGGGTCTCCAGGCCTGGCATCTCCCCCTGGCTGCTCTCCGTGGGTACCCCAGGGATGCCCTCTGAGACGTCGCCCGTGAGGGTTTTCTGGCTTGTCATCTTTTCTGTCTGCTCTGATGAGATGGAAACTCTGCCCTCCTTGTGGAATGACCCACCTTGTCCAGCAGTCAGGGATCCTCTGCTCAGCTCTGAGAATAAAGCTCCCTACTCACAATGAGGGTGACACAGATTCCAAGAAGGCAACCAGTTCCTGCCCTCAGCCCCTCTGCCTGCAAAACTCACCTGAATCTTGGCTGGCAGTGGAGATGCCCCCTAAGAGAGGAGACACACTGCTGGGAGGAGAGATGCCCCCCCAGGAAAGAGAGACACTTTGCTGGGAGTGTAGACATCCCTGGGAGTGGAGGAAGCCCCTAGGATTGGAGACACCCTGATAGGAAAAGAGAAGCCCCAACCAAAGGGGAGATGGTGGCACTGTTGTCTCTAGCTCTGAGGAGAGGGAGAGTGTGCCCTCCTTGTGGAATGACCCACCTTTTCCAGCAGTCAGTGTTCCTCTGCTCAGCTCTGAGAAGAAAGCTCCCTACTCAGACTGAGGGTGACACAGAACCCGACTTGTCCCTAGAGATATAGCCTTCCTGGGATGTGAAGAAATCCTGCAGAGAGGGAAGAAGCTACCACTTAGTGGGGAGCTGCCAGGCCTTCCTGGGGACTCTGCTTCTTTCTCCACCTCAGGAGTTACTGGATGAAACCTGTTCCCACTACAGTACCTAGGTATGGCTCTGTTGTCTCTAGCACCAAGAGGAGTAGAATTTCTAGAGAGAACAAAAGGGAGTCCAGGAGCCACCTCCCTGCACCCCAGCCAGTCCTCTACAAAATCAGGCTTGCTGCGGCAGGGGCCAGGCAGCCATATGGAGCCCTTCTTCCCTCCTGTGCCCAAGGACAGAGGCCAGCACTGGGCCACCACAGAGGCCTCTGGGAAGTGGTCTTTGACACAGGGTGGCATAACCCAACTTTGTGGGATCAGAGGTTTGAAGAAAAGGAGTGAAATCCTAGCCCTCGGTGGCCACTCTCAAGGTGGGAAAAACCTGAACTCACAAAGCCTCAGCGGCTTCCTGCCCAGAGTGTCCCTAGAGATGTGGCCCCCAGGAGACCCAGGCCTGGCGCCTCCCCCTGGCTGCTCTGAGGCAAGGGAACTGAAGGTGTCCATAGAGCCACACCCTCAACCCCTGCTATATCACTTTTTCATGCTCCTTTATGTGTGTCATGTCATATTTGAGGCCAAAAGGAACCCGATTCTTGAATTTTTTAAAATATCAAAGGAAGTCCGTCAAAGTACTAAAAAGGAAGCTATTTTATCAGTTTTTATGCTACAACATGAATGTCATATCAATATTTTAGGCCAAAAGTATCAATTTTATCACATTTGATGCTATAAGCTGAATACCTTTTCATATTTAAAGTCCAAAATGCAACTATGTTTTATGATGCTATAAAATTGATATTCTATCAATATTGAAGGTTATAGGATTTATGTTTTAAGTGTTATTATAAGTAACTTAGTTTTAAATGTTATTATATGGATAATTTATTCATGGTAAAGACATATGGCACCTGTAATATCAATTTCAGTTTTTTTTTTAAAGAGAGAGTGAGAGAGGAGAGAGAGAGAGAATTTTTAATATTTAATTTTTGGTTATCGGCGGACACAACATCTTTGTTGGTATGTGGTGCTGAGGATCGAACCCGGGCCACATGCATGCCAGGCGAGCGCACTACCTCTTGAGCCACATCCCCAGCCCTCAATTTCAGTTTTCAAATACAGATGTCATTGTAGCATTAATGCCACAGGGCAGTTATTATATGAGAATCAAGCTCTACGTGAATATTATATTTTATCTAAAGCCCTCGAGGAGCAGTTATATTAGTAATAAATGTTATCATACAGTTGTCATATTAGCTTCAAAGACCACACTGTACACATAATTTGCTTTCATGATGTTGTATAGATGAATACGACTTTAGTAAATAAAGACCTCAGGGAATGTCACATGGATTTCTTTTCTGTTCAAAAGACCACAGGGTAGCCACTTTAACATTTTTTTAAAACTATAATATGCATAGTGACTAAGTTTTGAAACCATAAGGCAACTACTTTATCAGTTTTCAACACTATGTGGATTTTGTATGAGAAATGAAGTCCACAGCACTGTTAATATCATTTTTATATGCTACAAAATGGTAAGTTCTCCATGTGATAGGCCACAAAGCAGAAATTTTATCACCTTTGATGTTAGAATATGGATATCAGATTAATGCCACAGGTGCTACTTTATCAGTTTTTCAAGCTGTATATGGATAAATTATCCCTGTTGAAGGCCATAAGCAACTAATTTTCAATTTTTCATGGGATATTATGGATATCATAACAGTATTAAAGGCCATAAGGTAGATATGCCAGTTTCTCATAATATTATAGGAATATCCTATCAGTATTAAAGGCCTCAACACAGCTATTTGACTAATTAAAAAATATTTTTAGTTGCAGATGATACAATATCTTCATTTATTTATTTTCATGTGGTACTAAGGATCATTCCCAGTGACTCACATGCGCTAGGTAAGCACTCTACCACTGAGCTACAATCCCAACCCATGATCAATTTTTGATGCTATAATATGCACATCTTATGAGAATGAAAAGCCAAAATAAGGCTTTTTAGAATCTGTTGTGGATGCTCTACTATGGATATAAAATTAATACCAAAGATCAAAAGGCATGTAAATAGGATTATCATACATCTACAAGGCAACTTTGTATATTAGATTTGGATGCTATAACATAGATATTATATTAACCTTAGGGAACTTGTGATATTAAGCTTATATCCTGCAATCTGACATTCAAATACATTAAAATGGGAGGAATTTATTATATTAGTGTAACTTTCTATAGTTGATATATTCCATCAATATTGGGCAACAGGGCAGCCACCATTTTTAATTTATATTCTGTAGTATGGATATTTTACTAATGTAAGGCCACAGGCAAGAATATTGCATACAGTAGCCACAATATATGACATTAATATTCAGACACTTTGTACCATTATATTAGAATTGTCAAGGATAGCGTATGGATGTCATAATAGTATTAAAAGCCAAAATGTACTGCTTATATTAATATTAGATGTTCTAGGATGGATTTTATATGAGTGAAAAGGACACAGGGCAGGTATTGCAGTAGTATAAGAAGCAAATAGTATTAGTATTATATACCAAAATGAAACCATTACATGACTTTTACAAGCTACATATATATTTCCTATTAGCTAATATATAATGTAGCTTGTAAATTTTATCAATTTTAGAGGCTGTATTTGCAGATCATATGAACATAAAGGCCATGTAACTACCATCCACATATATTTTCCTGATGAAATGAGGATGTCTGGTTAGAGATAGAGGACACATGGAAGCTATTTTGTCAGTTTTTGATCCTACAGTACAATGTCATCTCAGTTTTCTAGGCTATAGGCAACTACATTTTAATCAGTGATGCTATCCATAATGTGGATTTATGATCCAAATTAAACACAACTAGGCAGTTAATTTATCAGTTTTTCATGCTGTATTATGAATTACGTACTAACATTGAAGGTTACTAGATAGCACAATGTCATGTTATTTTATGGATAACTAATACTACCAAAGACTATATGGCAGCTAGTTTATCACATTTTCATCCTCTCTTATGGATGTCATGTCCTATTAGAGGCCACAAGGCACCTATTTCTTGAAATCTTTATGGTATCAAAGGAAGAGCATAAAGTTGTAAAGGACATTAGGAAGCCATTTTATCAGTTTTTGGTGCTACAACATGGATAACATATTGGTATTAAATACCCAAATATATCAATTTTATCACTTTTGAGGCTATAATTTGGATACCTTTTCAGATTTTAAGTCCAAAAGGCAGCTATAGATTGAGTTTTTGATGCTATAAAGTGGATATCCTATCAATACTGAAGGCCACAGTGTGTCTGTAACATTAGTTTTAAATGAAATTACATGGATAATTTATTAATGGCAAAAGACACAGGGTAGCTACAATATCAATTTTCGTTTTCAAAGACAGATGTCATAGTAGCATTAATGCCACAGGGCAGTTATTATATGAGAACTGAAGCTCTGTATGGATATCATATTTTTACTAGAGCCCTCCAGGGAGCAGTTAAACTAGTAATAAGTGTGATTATATAGTTACTATACTAGCTTTAAGAACACATTACACATATCATGTGATTTTGTGATGCTGTAGAAATGAGTATGGCATTAGTAACCACAGACCTCAGGGAACAAAACATGGATTTTCTTTTTAGTACAAGAGACTAGAGGAAGGCACGTTATCAGTTTTTAAAGCTAAAATATACATGGTGTATCAGTATTGAGGGCCACAAGACAGCTACTTTATTAGTTGGAATGCTGTAATATGGATTTCATATGAGAATTGAAGTCCACAAGGCAGCTATAATATGGATGCTATAATATGGATGACTTCTTAATATGAAAGGCCACAGGCAGCAATTTTCTTAAGTTTTGATCCTATAATATAGATAGAATGTTAGTATTAAGGCTGCAAGACAGCTCTTTTGTCACATTTTCATGCTATATATGGATAAATTATACATATTGAAGGCCACAAGGCAGCTAATTGTCAGTTTTTCTTGTGATATTATGGATGTTACATAAGAATTAAAGGTCACAGGCTGGGGTTGTGGCTCATTGGCAGAACACTTGCCTCGCACATGTGAGACACTGGGTTTGATCCTTAGCACCACATAAAAAAAGATAAACAAAATAAAAAATATTTAAAAAGAGAATTAAAGGTCACAAGGCAGATTTTTTTTTATTTCTCATGGTATAATGGGAATATACTATCAGTATTCAAGGCCCCAATGCAGCTATTTTATCATTTTTTGATGGTGTACTATCCATATCTTATAAGAACTAGGGGCCACAAGAAATCTTTTATCAAGTTTGGATGCTATAACATAAGTATTACATTATAGGAAGCTCTGATATTAATTTCACATGCTGCATTCTAATATCCAAATGTATCAAAATGAGGGAGATTTATCATATTGGTTTGACTTTTCTGTAGTCTTGATATTATAACAATATTAGGGCAACCAGTTTTTAGTTTTCATTCAGTAGTATGAATATTGTTTAATGTTAAGGCCACAGGATACCTATAGGATGACATACAGAGACCAGAGAGTGAATAGGATTTTAATATTCAATTCCACTTTAAAACTATTATATTACTTTTCAATGCTATTTTATGGATATCTTATTAGTCTTAAGGCCAATGAATTTCTTATATTAACTTTGGATGCTCTTGTATGAATTTTATATGAATACAAAAGGCCACAGTACAAGTATTATTATAGCACAAGAATGCTATTATGTGGATTTTTTTTAATATTAGACACCATAAGTTATATACAATATTAAAAAATGCTAAACAATGGCTATCCTATCAGTATTGAAGGCCAGAGGGTGTCTTTAATAGTTTGAAATGGCATTATATGCTTAATTTATTATTGGTGAAAGATACAAGGCAATGGTAATATCAATTTTAGTTTTCAAAGACATGTCATAGTAGCATTAATGACACAGGGCAGTTATTATGTGATATTTAAACCTATATTAACAATATCCAATTAGTTATAAAGGCCACAAAGAAGCTACTGTATCAATTATGAATGCTATATTTTGAAGACCATATTAATATAAATTGCCATAAAGCACCAACCACATATATTTTTCACGATAAAATGAGGATTTCTGGTTAGGGAGAGAGGACACATGGAAGCTATTTTGTCAGTTTTTCATCCTACAGTCTGATATCATCTTAGTTTTCAAGGCCACAAGGCCAGGATATATTAATCAGTGATTGAAGATATACTATGGATGTCTAATCTGAATTAAACACCATAAGGTAGTTAATGTGTCAGTTTTTCATGCAGTCCTAAGGATTACATATCACCAGTAAAGGCTGCAAGGCAACCGTTTCTCAGTTCCTCGTGTTATATTTTGGATAATTCTCACTATCGAAGGCCCTTTGTCAACTACTTTATCACTTTTTCATGTACTTTTTTGAATGACATGTCATAGTAGAGGCCACAAAGCCCCTGTTTCATGATTTTTTCATGGTATCATAGGAATAGAATAATGGTACTAAAGGATATAGAGAAGATGTTTTATCAGATTCTGATGGTACAAACTGAATATCAGTATTAAAGGCCAAAATGTATCAATTTACTCACTTTTGAGGCTCTAATTTAGATACCTTTTCAGAGTTAAAGTGCAAACGGCAGTTCTTTCATTAGTTTTTGACGCTAAACAATGGCTATCCTATCAGTATTTAAGTCCAGAGGGTGTCTGTAATAGTTTGAAATGCCATTATATGCTTAATTTCTTAATGGTGAAAACCACAGGGTAACTATAATATCAATTTTGGTTTTCAAAGCAGATATCATAGTAGCATTAATGCCACAGGGCAGTCATTATGTGAGAATTGAAGATCTACATTGATATTCTATTTTTACTACAGGCTTACAGGAAGCAGTTAGGTAACTGTAATCACCCAGTTACCATATTAGCATTAAAGAACATACTATATATATATATATCATGTGATATTTGTGATGCTGTATGAATGAGTATGACATTAGTAACTGAAGACCTCAAGGAACATCACATGGGTTTTCTTTTTAGCACAAGAAACTAGAGGCAGCTGCATTATCAATTTTTAAAGCTAAAATATGATAGCATATCAGTTTTTAGGGCCACAAGGCAGCAACTTTATCAGTTGGAGTGCTATAATGTGGATTGCATATGAGAATTGAAGTCCACAGAGGAGCTGTTATATCATTTTAATATACTATAATATGGATGACATCTCAATATGAAAGCCCAACAGGCAGCAATCGTATCAATTTTCAATGTTTTAATATGAATGTCATCTTAGTTTTAAGGCTATAAGGCAGCTATCAGTTTTTGATGCTATAAAATGGATATCCTACCGTATTGAAGGGCCACAATGATCTGTTTTATATGCCATTATGTGGCTAATTTATTAATATTAAAAGCCTTAGGGAAGCTGTAATATCAATTTTTGTAATATCAATTTCAATACAGATGTCTAGTAGCATTAATGCCAAGAGCAGTTATTATATAAGAATTGAAGGTCTATGTGAACATTATTACAAAAGGCCTTTAGAGAGTGATTATATTAGTAATAAATGCTACCATAGTTAACATATTTGCATTAAAGGCCCCACTATATATTATTTCATGATGCTGTACTATTAATATGACATTAATAACTAAACACCACAGGTATGTAACATGGATTTTGTTTTCAGTACAAAAGATCACATTATCTTTTTTTAAAGCTACAATATGGATACTGTATCAATGTTGAGGGCCAAAAGGCAATAAGTTTATCCATTTTTGATGTTCTAATGTGGATTATATATGAGTATTGAAGTCCATAGGGCAGCTATAATATCATTTTTACATACCATAATTTGAATAACATCTCAGTATGAAAGTTCACAAAGCAGATATTTTATTGGTTTTTGATTCTATTCTATGGATATAATATTAGTACTAAAAACCACAGTCCTGTAAATAAATGATCATTTTAGTACAAATGTCTACAAGACATTTCTTTACTTAGATTTGGATGCTATAATATGAATATTATAGTCACATTAAAGGCCTGAGGGAAGCTATGGCATTAATTTCAATAGCTTCATATTGATATCAAAGTACTACTACAACCGGATAAGTTATTAAGTTAATTTTACTTGCTAAGATATCAACATTATATCAATATCAAAGCCACAGGGCAGGTATTACATTAGTTTAGATTCTAGTTTGGATATTGTATTAATATTAAAGACCACAGGAGAGCCATAATAATATATTTAAAGGTTACAGTATGAACATCACATTAATACTATAGCCACATTTTAGCTATTACATTAGTTTATGGTACTGTAGTATGGGTATTATATTAGTATTAAGGGCTACAGGACAGGTAACTTTAGATACTATAATATGGATATCATATGAGTATAAAGGACAACATTCAGGTATTACATTAGATGCTGTGGTATGGATATTTTATTACTATTTAAAACCATGAAAAACCACTATATTATTTTCACTACTATATTATCAATATGATATTAGCTGCAGCTCGACTGTGGGGATGAATGCACTATTAAAATGGGTTCCACATCATCAACCATGTAGCTTAAGCATGCACAGCTCGACTAGGGATGAATGTACCATGCAAATGTGTACCAAATTTTGGTGATGAATGTGCTGTACAGATGTGTCCCATGTCATCACCCATGAACCTTGAGGTGAAAAATTTCCATTTGCCAATTATACTTCAATAAACCTGATGGAGAAAAGTACCATCACCCCACTTTGCATATTGAACTGGCCAATTCTACCTTCAGTCAGCTCCTCTAAGGACAAAGTGGGCCAGGGATGTGGAGGGAGAGAAGTTGAGGTGAAGCCTCCATTTGATATTTATTAAATGTCCACTAGAAATGATACATCTACAAAAAATGATACATCTGCCTAAGGTGGAGAACAATCTTGAAACTGGCAGATCAGGAGAAATTAAGCCTATTTTTGGAAACGTCCTTCTAATCTTAGAGCCTGTGTGTAGCACAGAAATGCACACACACAGACACTCATTAACACATGCACATGAACACATGTACACAATTATGCACACACATATTCATACATGCACAAATCACTGATTTCCACACATGCACATATGTATGCTTGAGCACACATGAGCACAGGTACACACTGGACATGTGTACATGTGCTACATGTGCCCACAGCTGAATGCACAAACACACATTCATAAGCATGGTGATCGTAATGACTATAACCACAGAGTTGTAGTAAGAATGGGAATGTGTGGGTAAAACATGTGAAGGATCAAAGATCATTAGGTGCCTGTGACTTTGGTGACTTCATGTGGCAGCCACTGTACCTTGTCCCCGAGTGTCAAACATTCTTAGTAGTCATTCTTGAATGTTCCAGTTTCAAAAATAAGACATCCAAGTGCAGTAGAAATGAGCAGCCCCACTGAATGGGAGGAATAAGTCAATTTCTTGTGGGAGCACCTCAGACAAGGCACCTGCAGCATTGCAGGGTGCAGTACAGAAAAGACCCTATGGGGCAGATGCTGTGTTTAGCTATGGGCATCAAATCAGGAGCCCAGCCTCAGGGGGGCAATGCTGATTCTGAGAACTATAATTGTACCTGCCTGGCCTCAGTGGGATCCCAGCCTGAAAAGTGGGGATGCTGTTCCTGGGAGCTGTAATTGTACCAGCCTGCCCTTAGTGGGGTCCCAGCCTGGGGAGGGGTAATGTTATTCCTGAGAGCTGGAATTGTACCGTCCTATGCTCTGAGTGAGAGTCAAAATCTACCACTAGCCCCACTCCAGTATCACTTCCAGATGCCTTTACCCTGAACCTCAGAAGCAGTATAGAGTATTACTCTGACCTTGGGGAGATGCCCAGGATACATCTAAAGGACCTCAGTTGCTGAGAAAAGATGAAACTGAAGGACAGTATGAAAATAACCCAAAACCAGAAATGAGAAGGTCCATAATGGGCAATACCTGGGAATTTCTGAGTGGTGTCATGAGATTTCACAAGATCCAACTGCTGGGACACCTTTCCTCATCAACAGAAAGGAAAAGGGAAAACCTGTCTGTATCATCTAAGACACACAGAAACTGGCACACTTGTGTGGAGTGAGGTCAGGAACATGTCCAAGCACTTTCTTACAGAACCAGTAATGGTCGAGAGGCCACATAGCTCCCTTCACCTCTCAAGGTCCCCATATACTTTTGTCAATAAGTTTTGCTAATTGATCAAGATTGAAGAAAGAGCTAGAGATTTAAGTCAGCATTTCTGTGGCAGCATAGCAGGTGTGGTAGCATCTGCCAAACACGTGACCATCCAAGGAGCTGGCTGAAAGTCTTGATTGTCAGCTCTCTTTGGCTGACACACTCATTCACCAGCTCTCTCTCATGAATGTGTTTATTAGTGGACTATGCTAATGTTTAATACTTAGTCTATTAAAAAGTAAGAAGTCACCTCACAGCTCTTCTAGGTACAACAGGATGAATTTCTGGCATCGTATATCTTATGGTTTAGTGTAAGACAATGCAAGAAAGCTCAGAGGTGAGATGATTGGTTTGTGAGCCTTAACCTCATCAGTGCACTGATCCATTTGAATGGATTAATAGGGTGTTAATTGTAGGCAGGTGTGGTGTGGCTAGAGGAGGTGGGTCCCTGGGAGTTTATATTTTATCCCTGCTGAGCAAAGCTCTCTCTCGGTGTCCTGATTCCCATTTCCTGAGCTGCTTTCCTCTGATGTACCCTGCTTCCATTATGTCCTGACTCATCTGAGACCCAGAGCTATGTGGTCGGTCATCTACCGACTGAGACCTCTAATAAACTGAGCTCCTAATAAACTCTTCCTCCTCTACGTTGTACTTGTCAGGTCTTTTGGTCATAGCAGTGATAAAATTGACAACAACAGTTCATGAAATCCTAACATTAAAAGATGTATTCATCCTGCAGTCCGGCAGCTTTATGGAAACGACCTCAGAGATGGTGTTCTGAAAACAGCAGGCTTGGTATGAGATTCCTCAGCTGTTCTCCCTCTCTGACTTACTGATTCTTTTTCTCATGTGTTGGGATTGGGAATACAAACTTGTCTGAAAAGCTAAAGAGGCACAGTGAGGAATGATTGGCTTAACAGAAATTATTGTTTACAGATTATAAAATTGTTGAGCAGTGTATGTTATTGAGGGTATGGCTTTGAGACAATAAGATGGTATTTTACATATCAGTTTCCCTATGACCATATTCCATTACCCAGTTCACTAGGTCATGCTGGGGGTCAGATTCACTTGACGTTATGAAGTGTCCACATTCTTAGACACTTATTATGATATTAGTTCTAAGAGACAGAGTGGCCCACGAGAGAAGAACTTTCTGCATATTAGGGTGCTCTGGGTACTCCAGGGCATGCTACACAGTGATGAACTCAGTGCCTCCCTTGCTTCTTTTGGTTCCTGTTCTTTTTAAGTCAGTTTCAGGGTTTCTTTCAGAAAAGCACTGGCAATGCAATTTGTTAAATTTAAACATAAAAGGTGATTAAAGATGTTTTTGTAGAATTGTTTGCTTCACAATCTTACATTTAAGATAAAATGAGAGCAATTAGAATTTTTGTGTGGCAGAGTAGTTTGCAGAATTATATTTTTGATATTCCTTCAGTTTACCTTAAAATGTCATGATAAAGCAAATACATGTATTTGAAATGCATTTGAAATGCAAATGCAAAACTGAAGAAACAGAGCTTTTTAAATCTGTAGAACATTTGCTTTCTTCCTAAGAATCATGCATTTTAACACCTCAAACACAGCACAAGCAAATTGGACAATCAGCCTCCCCTACGTGGTAATAGCTGCTGGACTTGAGCAGGCTGGCTCAAGGTTACCACCCACATCCTGGTTCCACAGAGCACTCACTGCACTGGAGGGGTTCTGCAACTACAGTGGACTTCTGTGCCATAGTGAGGACCATGCATACTTGTTAAAGCAAATGAACACTGGCATAGCAATCTAACTTTCACTGACTACTTGGAGAGAGGGGATGAGCATGAACCTGCCAAGAATGACAGCCAGAGACCACCCATGCCCAGCAGGGCTGTGGGAGGAAGGAGCAGAGGTGTCTTGAGTGTTGTCCTATGCCTTGGAGCAGCAAGTCACCTTAGAGTACCTGGTTCAAGAGCAGCTCTTCTTCTCTTCTGAACTCAATCTCAAAGTGGCCCCAGCCCACTTGTGAGGGAGAAGCCCTTACAACCTAAGAGGTCCCACCCCTTAATACTGTCACAGCTACTATTAAGTTTCTCATGGGATTTGGAGGGGACACATCTTCAGACCAAAACAGAAGCCACTAAGGGGAAGAGATGTGTGATGCTGGCATGGCTCTTTGGAGATAAAGGAGGCTCAGACAGGTTCTGGGACACAGTGCAAACCAGAGGAGGCTGCAGTGCTAAGAACTAGATGCCTGGGGTGCCGTGTCTTGGGAAAGAGAGATGGCACAGAGGACAGGGGAGGTGAGCCCTTATCAGAGGCAGAGTCAGCATCTAACTCAAAAGGGAGGAGTCTGCTCCCAGATGCAGAGGAAATATATAAGCAGCACTATGCTGGTTCCAGGAGAGTCTACAGGCTTGGAGCTTCATGTCGCCAGAAGCTGGCTACCTGTAAATATTGCCTGAATCTGTTTTAAGACAACTACACTTATGTTTCCTTCTGACAATTGCAAAGTTTTGCTCTGAACATTAAAGATACATGGTTTGGTTTTAAAACTGCATTTACAGAACCAGTTCTACATGGTAGCTACTGAGGTGGCTCCTCCAGAAGAAGACCAGGGAGGGGACTCTGTGACATTCAGTGCACAAGATGAGGGCCAGCAAGCGTGGGTGGGAGTTTCTGCCTCTTATTGGCCAGTAACTGTAAAGGTCATGGCCCTCACAAGGCCTCAGTTTGCTCATCTGCGAATTAGTAATCTTGAAAGCTTTCCAACATTTTACAGACTCTCTGTGACTTCTGGAGTTGTACCAAGTGGACCTTGAGGAGAAAAACATATACCGACAACCAGCACCTAATTTTTTAATACAGAGATTTTTAAAGCTGCTCCTACCTGAAAGGTACCCTCCTTTGAATTCCCAGATCTCTTGGTTTGAGATCACCATTACCTCACAACATCCATTTGCAAAAGCAAGTGCAAGTTGTGTCTCTCAACACCAACAATTTACAAGGAAGGTGTTTTTATCAAGTGTCATCCTGCAGAGGCAAGGGAGACCCCTTGGAGGGTGCCACAGACTAACTCTGGAATTAGCTCTCTGGTAATTTCACATGAAACCACATGATGCCTCCTATCTCCTCTGTAGTGTTCTCTAGCATCTGTGTTTATGTTTATAGCAGAGGTGTAGCCAGCCTCTCTTATCCGAACTAACAGATGTGTAGCAGAGGGCACCCAGGGCAGGACACCACGGTGTACACTGCTTACCTTTCCTAAGCATAAGTACTACTGTGTTCCCACTGCCCTGGAGGTGTACGGCCTGACTCCTATGAGCACATGGAAGCCTGCGATTCTTTCCCTGCTTCTGCCTATGGTCTGTCAGGTGAGACTCTTATCTTACCACGTGCAGAGACTCAAGCAATTCATTGCCTCCAGGCAGTGGAAGGTGCTTTGAAGCCTGTGACTTACTAATAACAATGGTATTCATTGTCTTTATTCTTGTTTTGTAACTTACTCTAAACAGAAAAAAAAGGCTTTCTGATTAGAATCATGATTTCTTAGAGTAGGAATGAACTTTCTGCCTGAGAGTGAAGTATTAGATGCAAGCTCTCATATAACATTATATACTTTACATTTATATTTAGAAAATCTGAATATTACAAAATGAGCTAATGGAACCATAAAAACAAAACATACAAAAAATCAGATAAGGGTTGGAGTTGTGGCTCAGTGGTGGAGTGCTTGCGGGACATGTGTGGGGTACTGAGTTCAAGATATAAATGAATGAATAGTATATATATATATATATATATATATATATATATATATATATATGAATAAAATGAAAGTCCATCAACATCTAAAAATATATATATTTAAAAAATCAGATAAGTACCCTAGAATTGGAGTTGTCAGTGTACAGAGGACTAAGTGCTGCAGCTCTTCACCTTGTGAATGTCAGCCTCACTATGCTGCGTCCCTGAAACCAGCCAGGGCTACAGGCCACTGCCTTTCTCACAAGACCCATCCAAGCCCTCACAAGTATGTTCTGAGCTGCCAGGGACCATCTAGACCTAAAAATCAGGCACTGGTCTTCCTGCAGCTAAGAGTAGAAAGTTATTTGTAGGTGTGCATGAATCACTGGAATCCTAGCCAAAGCAGTCAGGAGCTAGCATGCCAAAACAGGACAGAACACACACGTGAGTGCACACAGGAACACACCTGCATGTGAGCACAGGCATGCACACATGCATACACCCTGTATAGAACTCCTATGTGCAAGAGGAGCTTTGTTACACAGTGATTAGTGGTGACTCACAAAGAAATATGCAGGGGTTTTGGACACATAGCTGTAGCAAAACCCAGCACAAGATTAAAACAGATGCCTCAATTCAGCCCACAAATGACTCCATGTCACCAGTCCCTCATGTCCAGAAACTTCCAACACCTGGATCCTAACTTCAGGGTTACCTCCGTCAGGGAGGAAGCACCCTAAGCTGCCCAAATTCAGGGCCAGAGTGAACTAACAGTGACAGGTGACTCCAGTGTCTCCGATACGGTCTCCTCAAGGTGGAATAAAATGAGGGCAGGAATTTGTCATCAGGATGTGTTAATGGAGACTCCCTCTCAGGACATACAGCAACCCCATTTATCAGAGCCTGAGAAATTTCCCAGGACTTGGTGCAAAAACTTGAAGATTCCTGCACATGGGCCATTGGTGGCCCTACTCATGCCATGCTCCCTGTAACAGTGCTCCAGGAGGAGCAGGGCAGTGGGGAGTATTTGCCTTTCTTCTGGGCCACCATGAGCTGGGCAGCTGTGTGTGCATTGAGCCTCGAATTCCTCCTAGGAGAGGAGAGGGCTGAACTCTGGCATTTCTAGTTATGACCTGTGGGAGGCCATCCTCACATGTGATTTGAGTTACCTCCCTGGCTGGGCGAGAGGCACTTAGGCACAGCTGTGTCAGAGTTTTCCCCACCCTTCTCCGGGTCCGAGGGCTTGTCCGTGCAGAGGCGTATCTGGCCACTACCCCGAAGACCCAATTGTTGCCCCTGACCTTGGGATGCTGCCCCCGTTAACCTTCATTGGATAGGATTTTCCCCGGAATTTTTGTTCCCCAATAAAATCCACGCCCTGGTGTGTTCTCTCTCTCTCACTAGCCTCTTCAGTAAACCTCACTACTACAATAGGTGGCTTGAGGCTGGAGCTAGGAGGAGCCATCCTGGAGCTGGTTTAAAGGTAATTGGAGTCTTGTCTCTTTAATTTAAAACTCCCTAGCGGTTTCTCACGACTCGAACCTTCTTTCATGAAGCCAGTGCAGGTCTCGGGCTAAAATGATCCTCTGCAGTCCTGGTCAAGTGGGTCTCTGCCAGTTAACCAGATGCCCACCTGGGTTCTCTCTTGGTACCTCATGCAGTCTTTCCAGGGGCTGGTGTGAATTCAGGGGAACCCTGGACACATTCCCTATGCTCTGTGATGCTGCAGTCTTGACTTGCCAAGTATGCTAAGGAGAAAATATTCAGGACCCCTGAATCCTGACAGCATTGCCCTGGTGAGCCCCAGCCTGCACCTGCTGTTTACCTCCATGTGTGTCTGAGAGGCTATGCTCAGAAGATAAGGAAAGACCTCACAGGCTGTGAATCACATTGACTCTTACTTCTTTCCCTAAGTTGAAAAGTAGACTCCCTTCAAAACCCAAAGGCAGCTGTCAGTGCCTTCCAACAACCTTCTGAGCAAGAAGCTGGCTGTACTGAGGCCAGTGTGTTCTGCTTTCTCTTCTGTTCAAACTTCAAAGCTCAAGATTGATATAAACCTCTCAGAGAAAAAACAAAGCCATTTAAACATCTGCCTGTTCTCTTTCGCTGTTGCTTGGTTTATTTTATATGATGTAGACTTTAAGTCCTGTTTATGATTCAGGTAGATTGGCCACCAAATAGAAACCATGAAGCAGAAGGGCAAAATAAACTCATAATCAGGTTCATAGCACAACTTGCTGCTTCACTAACTCTACTTTATTCCCTTCCTTCTCTGCCAGCCTCCCTTCATTTGTCTTCCTTCCATCATCAACATCCACCCATCTATTATCATCTATCAATATCCATTATCATCTATCATCCACCCAACACCAATCAATCTTATCTGTTATCCATCCATCCATCATCTATCATCCATCTATCACCCACCCATCATCAATCATTTATCATCCATCCATCATCTATCATCCACCCATAATCAGTCTCTTTTCTTCCTTTATAACCTATCATCCATCCATCATCTGACATCATCCATACATCATTATCTATCATCAATCCATCTGTCATCATCTAGCATTATTCATTTATCCATCCATCCATCATCATCTCTTTCCTTATTGGACACCTGGTCCCCCTGGAACTGAAGCCCCACGATGGCAGGGAGCTGTGTGAAACCCTCATACCTAGTGCAGTGTCGGGCTCCTTGACACATGCATGTAGGGAATTCTCCATTGCCCTCAGTGACGTTCCCGACTAAAGTCACTGTTGCCCAGGTGTACCATTGTTTTGATACCACAAGGTAAACAGCAAGGATTTGGGTTTAATTAATTTTATAATTTCCTGTTCTGGCACTTATGTAATTAAAAGTCCTACTTAAGCTCAAATTGAACACCTCACAGGGTCTACTGAAGCCAGAACCCAGTTTTCTCTGTGTCTGAGCCTCTAGTTGATTCTCAATTTCTAAAGAAATTAATATTCTATTTTCACTCAAAGGTGAATCATTAATGGCTTAATGTAGCTTCCTCTTAAGAGAGCATTCCAATGTTAGTGACTATTTTGAAGGAGATAACCCAATGATATCAGTGACTCAGAGTCTGAGGCACAGATACAGAGGTGATGAGGGAGGCGGCACACTTGCTGGTGCTTCTGTGACTTGGCCCCAACAGCTGCTCCCTGCTACTCCCAAGGCCAAGCCTACAAGCTGCAGGCTGAGACATTCAATTTCCCACTTGTTTGATATTCAATCTGGAACATGGAAAGATTATGTAAATGTATCTAATTCATCAGTGAACACAAAATGTTCAAACAGCTAGCCACTGTGTGTAACTCTATTGCTTCTTGAAATTTCAAGAGGTAACTGAAAAGTATGACCACTGCTATTAGGTGGCCATGGGGGTGGTGGAGTTCTTCAAGAAAACACGGAGTTGAGGCACTACTCTCTTTAAGAAGGCCCATCTGTGGGTGCTGGCATAGATTAGACATAGCTGTTGCAAGGCTGGAAAGAAACCCATCTGGCTTGGGCAGTGCAGCAGGAGCAGACAGGCTCCCTTACCTGCCTATCAGCCAATCCACACAAAGCCCAAGACAGCAGGGCTTGCCCTCCCTGGGAGAGCTCAAGAGAACGGTAAAAATTGCCTTCATTTTTATGCCAGATTTCCAGTGGTAATATTAGTAAGACATAAAATCTTTTTAAAGCAAAAGACTGATAAAACAGTACAAGACAAAGTGCTAAATATTCATGTGGCTTTCACTGCAGCTCATCTCGGGAGGCCCAAGGGCCACCTAAGCCAAGACGGGTGCTTCCTCTACTGCTGCTGGTAGCCCAGGAGGCAACATTCCAGAAGAAAGGCAGAAACACAGACTGGAGGGATTGTGGATTACAATGAGCACATTCTCCCTTCAGGAAAGTTTGACCTTGCTCACAGATGGAGATGCAAAACATACTTTATTTCTTTAATACAGAGTATAAAATATTGCACTCTGGTTGCAAGTGTGTGCAGAAAAGACCTACTAGAAATATCTCCAGCAACTCTGTGGCATGATGTTTTAGGGCACCATGGGCAGCAAGTATGAACCATGAACCACGGGCGTGGCAGAGTCCAATGGCCTGCTGTGACTGCTTGCATGTAGAATGAGGGAGCTGAACAGTGCGTGCACACCTGGGGCAGTGCTAGTCTGCAACCACAGAGGAAGAGGTTGAGTTACCTTCCTTGCTCTACCGTCACTGTCTCCCTTCTGACTTTTTATCCCATTATATGCATGCACATTCTTTCATGGACAAATGAAAGCCTCTTGCGGCAGTCCCTGTGGCTCAGCCTTGTGGAATGTAAGTAGATGGAGCAGTAGCTGGACTCTCAGGTGCTCAGCAATTGGGGCAATTCAGGGCTAGGACAGAGTGTCTCCCTGCAGCCACACACCCGCACATGCAGCTGAGGAATGCATCTGGAGGGGTAAGGCAGCCAGGTTGCTTCCTCTGCACTAACACCACCTGCTATCCACTCCCCAGGCTTCCCCTCTGGTATCTGCTTCCAGGATTCACTTCAAGTGAACTCCTCTCTTTCCCATGCCACCACTGAAAGCAAAGATGATTCTGGAAGATGTTGGGGGCTTCAAGTGGAAACCAATTGGTTTCATATTTTTCATCCATTTTATGAAAGGCGAGTGTGACCTCGGCTGTCAGTCACAATCTTTTCTTGAATAGTTTTGTTTTTGAAGAGATATATTTTGATAAAATGTGATAAGCTTTCAAAGAGTTGACAAATTTTCTTCTGGTTCTCATGGACAGAAGATTCCCTTGAAAGGTTCTGAATCTGTGACCCCTTTTCCCTGAGCACGTTAAGTCAGGGCCCCAGCAGCTCCCATGTACATGCAGATCCCAGAGTCTCCCCAATATCAGATCCCATCCCTGCCTGCAAAACATGCTTTCTGCAGAGGGAACGATGCCAAATCCAGGTGAGTCCATGGTGTGTGGAGTGTGCATTAGACCAGGCCCTGGGCCATGAAGAGCTCCTATTCCATGGGGTCATGTGCGTGTGGGCCAGATGTCTCTCCCCTGCAGATGAGAATGGGGGCACTTCCTGCATTCTTCTTGGGAATGCCACTTCAGACCCGACAAGAGGACCAAAAGATCTTCACCAACTCTCAGGAAACTGTCCAGGGACAACTAAGCAAGACCTTTGCTTCTGTATATCTTCTTCTGCATCTTTCCACATGGCTACTACCTAGCAGTAGGGAGTGGTATTGACCCTATTGTCCTGGAGGGATTCTAAATGTGCTTCCTCACTCATGGAAGAAGACGATCAGTCAGTTGGTAGTGAGTGGTGCTTTGTAGTTCAGAGGGAAGCTTTGAAGACCAAGTGTGTCTGCTGTTAGCCACAGCATTGAACCAGAAAGCTTCTTGGTGGTTACAGAACTTTACCTGGACCAACCAGTCAAAAGAAATAAGTAACATGCCACTCATGCTTGAATTTCATGCTTTTCTCCTTTTTGTTTAAAAAGAAATTAAATATTGTAAAAATGCATGTAGTATCTCTTTGTCACCAAGTCAGTAAAAAACGATACCCTGGACAAATCTCCCATCACCTTTCTACCTCCTCCTCAGCACGCCAACCCTTCTGCAATCAGCAAGCTTTGTCAGCAGGATATTCCATTCCCAGAAAAGCAGTAGTCATGTGTCCTTGAGGCACACTGCACAAATGGCCTGGGGTTTCAAGTCATCCAGAACATCAAGGGTCCTTTTGTCACCAGGAAGGTCTGTTTCCTGAGTAGTAAAAAAAAAGAACAAACATGATTAGCTCCTGTCTGCTGAAGAATGTTTACTGCAAAGCCTGGCCCTGCTGTCTTGGGTTTGTGATATCTCTTCATTTCAAAGCATCTCCTTTTTGTGTTTTAAAGCTGAAAATAAGTTGATAAGACCTCTGTCATCTGGGTTCTCTGTCAGAACAAATCTCCATGTTCCTGCAGGCCTTTTTCTGGACATCTAAAAGTCCTCTGTGCCTCCTACTACTCCTAGTACAGTGAAGACAACTGTCTAAATGCTGACATTAACCTAAGCTCAGGCCTGGGGGACAAAACAGAGATCAAGGCAGGAGAGCCCTTTCATGTTCCAAGGCAAACAGCTCCATGCTTTTCAAGGAGCAGCATCTCTAAGGTGCTGTCCAGGAGACAAGAAAGATGGCCTTATAGCCCTCAGCCACTTTCACCCACACTGTGCTCCTGTAGGGCTTCCTAGAGGAGCAAAGGAAGAAGCAGAGACAGGGTGCCCCTGTCCATTTGTTGGGTGCCACTGTATCTTTCCAGTGAAAGATCTAATTCTTCCCATAGGTTCTCAGTGGGCTTCTATGGGTTATCCTTCTTTATCAAAGAGAAATGTGGAGGGGTCTGTAGGTCTGAAAGTTTTTGTCTTGATATTAAACAATGTTTATCTGTAATTATCCCAAAGGGCAAGTTCCTATTCTATAAGTTTCTAACATAACCAGTAAGTTATATTTTTTTATGCAAAAGATGAGAATCAGAAAGATCTAAATTTTGGAAGTAATCAATTTGATGAGTTTAAGAACTAAGAGCCAGGGAATCAAAGAGTAATTCTTATTAACTGTACTCAGAGACACAGAAACTCTGAGAGTACCAGGACTGCCCCTGTGTCCAAGTATAATGGTCCATTACTCGATAGTCCTCAGTGGTCAGAATGTAGACTCTATGAGCCATGTTTCAGTTCTGATATTTTTAAATCTCACATGCAAACATTTTTACCCATGTGACAAGAATGTATAAATTTTTTGTTCTGGATGGAATATATTTATTAAAATTCATAAAGCTCTGTTTGCCAAGGGGGAAACCTCTGTGTAAGATACATTTAAATCATTTACTTATAAAGCCTACCTTTCATCTCAATTATTCTAAATTGTTCATGAAATCCCAACATGAGTCTTTTGAGAATTGCAGCACAAGTGTTCTGGCAAACTACAGGAAAGGCAGAGCCCAGCTCCTGGCTACACATCTTGTAGAGCTCAGGGAACTCTTCCAGAGGGGTCACTTGTGTGGAGAAAGTAGGGGCCACCTCAAAGCCCCTGTGCACAGCCCAGCTATGGGCCTCAGGCGCCTTGGCCCCCTGGACACTGCTTCTCAGAGGAAACAAGCCTGGTGGCAGCATGAAGGGGGCTGTGGTGCTGAGCAGTCAGCCACCTGGTGAGCTGGAGAAGGCTCACTCTGCCCACAGCCCTCGGGGCAGCACTGTACTTTCCAGGAGCACAGCCTGCCTGTGCTTCTGGGGGAGCAAATCTGTGAGTTAAGTGTTGAGCTGGAGATGGCCAGTGCTAGGCAGAAGCCAGGATAACTTCTCTTCACTATTTCCCAAATGCTACAGGCAATCAACACACCTCAGCCCTGCTTGCGCAACACCAGCTCAGAAAGCAAGTGACTTGTTCCTCCTTCGAATAAACAGGACCAAGCTGGAGAAAGAAACAGGGTGGGTAATGGAAGCGTGAACCTCTGTCCTACATCCACCCTCCCTGGGTGCTTTCCCACACCAGCCCCACTCTTCCAGTTGCTTCAGTGATCTGCCCTTAGCACAGGGGCATGTTCTCACAGCTCAAGTAAACTTCTTATATTTTTCATATGTTCAAGCCTAAAAAGGCTTGGGAAGGTTATTTTGCATATTAAATCCAAGTTCTCTTCAGTGATGGATGTGGGTCTGGAGGATCAAGGGGCTTCTGTTTTCACATTGTCCTCTTGTCACCTCAGCACAAATAGCCCCCTTCCACCTGCAGCCGACGGGAGAACTCCTTCACAATTGCTTCCTCAACTGTCAATTAAGCAGTACTTGCTTGCTTTCCTTTTTCAGGGTTTGATCTCAAAACACAGATACACAAATTATTGATTTGCAGAAATGAAATGCTAAGACTGGACACCACCTGCCTGCTCCCTTTATTTCACAGACCAAGAAGGCCTGGACTACAAACACAGGAGGCACACGGCCACAGAGGCAAGCCCTGAGGACACTCATTGCCAGGTCACATGCCCCAGGACAGCACCTGCTCTGGATGCTCACAGCATCACCATGGCATGTCCCGGTCAGCATCCATTCACTTCAGATCCAAACAACTCATGGAAAGTACAAGTTACTTCTTTAAGTTTGCTTGTCTATTTACATTCTTTGGGGATTGAGTTTAGAGTAAAATGTCCTCCATGTTCAACAAAACAATGATTCACCTCTGTACTAAGGCCACTTGGAGAAGTTCTTGGGTTTTTCCCTGTCTTCAATACAGGAGAGCTGAGTGCAAGCATTTCTGTGGCAGCCCTCCACAATTCCACAGGCCATTGTTGTGCTTTCAATTAGTATCACAGTGGCAGACAAAATAATGATTTTTTAAAAAGAATTTATAGCAAGCTGTTTGTTATTGAAGGGTGACAGAAAAAAAAAAAAAAGATGTTACTGTGTCTAAATCCTTAGTTCTCAAAGAAAACTCTGAAAATGGCTTTCTCTTTGCTATTCCCCAAATGGCACAGGAACTGAGAAGGCAATGGAGAATCAACTCATGTCAGCCCTCCGGCTGAAGAACTGAAGGTTAGACCTATACTACTGGTATTCAAAGGAAATAAATTTATTCTGTTTTATCATCAGAGGCAAATAAATTACAGAATCAAGACAGTTTGGAATGTGAATACTACTTACTAGAATCATAGCAGTTTAAACTCTGATGCAATCTAGTCCAATTCCTCCAGTTCAAAAAACAGAAGCCCTCAAAAAAATTGAAATAAAATTTTACCAAGTAAGGATCTTTCTTGCTAAACCAATGACAAACTGCTGCAGAGATCCCTTGGAGAGTTCTTACCAAAGTAAAGGCCTTCAGGAAGGGGCATGGAAGGTGAGACAGCAGCACCTACCTGGGCTGCAGGTGCACAGGACTTAAAGTAGCTCCACAGCAAGTTTGTCCCAGTGCACATACATACTAGGGCTCTGAGGCTACTTTCAAAGCAGGGGATGATGATTCAGGGGAGTAAAAGTGCTCCCAAGATTTTTTATATTTCTGATTTCCTCTCTTTTAACTCACTGTGACCTTTCTAGGCAATCAAATTCAGTCCTGGTCTGCCAGCACCTGCATCTGGTCCCTTTGGTCTGGCTGCAGTGATTCCACCAGGAGCCTTTCCATTTCTTAGGGCCTTTACCAACATAGGGGCTTTATTTTAAGTGAAAGTTATAACTGGATAGCATTCAGTTTAGTCATACTCAGCAACCTGAACACAGACTCCCGCCACTGTCCCCCAAGCTTTTTGGGCTCGCACCTGAGGTCCTGGTGTCCTTGGACGCAGGCCTTCAAGCAGGCCCCTGGCTGGGGGGCTCCTTGGCCTTCTTGCAGGTGTACAGCCACTTAATGATGCGGGCATTCCTCTCCACCACGGAGGTAGTGCTGGGCACCTGCTCTACGAGCTCCTCTTCCTGCAGCCCATCGTTGACCTCGTCGCTGTGCCGAGAGAAGCCACTGTCGGAAGTGGCCACACTTACGCTACGCACCTTGAGGGCAACACAGTCGGACCCTGCGGAGAAGTTGTCCTTCCCAAGAGCCTCTACCACCTCGGGATCCAGGCCGCAGTACAGGAAGAAGGTGTCAAACTCGGCCTTGGCCAGGGAGTAGCGGGAGCTGAGGTCTGACTGCGAGCGCTGAAGCCCCCGATGTCTGGCCACCAGCAGCTCCTTACCGGCGCACGAAGCCTGGCCCCCCGGGGTCGCTGCTGAAGGCAGGGCGGGGTCCCCGGGCTCTGGGCCCGCTGCACCGACTGGGGCCGTAGGGGCCGCAGTTGCAGCCACCAGGAAAGGCTCTGCGGGTGCGGCCTCCCTGCCGCCGGCAGGACTCTCCTCCCTCGCCCCGGGCGTTTGGAAGGACTCCCGCGCCTTGTCTTTGCTCGGTCCCTGGAAAAGTTTCTTCACCAGGCCTCCCCTGGGGCCGTCGGTACCCGGCCCTCGGACGAACTCGCATTTCTGCCGGTAGATGACCAGTGAGTCAGGCCTCAGAGACTTCCGCGCGATCACCCTGCGCGCCACCGGCGCGGGGACGCGGGCCGCAGCAGCCGGGTCACAGCGCTGCCCCGCGGGCGTCCCAGGGCTGCGGCCTTCAGAAGCGGGGTCCAGATGGGCCCCCGGCAGGCCTCGAACGTACTTGGCGCGGTCCGCAGCGAGCCTCTCCACCGCGCTCCTGCGCGCCGGCCGCACCGCGTGTGGATCCCGCAAGGCCTCGGAGTCCGGGGGAGGCGGCTGCTCGCCGGCAGACGCGTCTTGGGCAGGCAGAGCGCGCATCCTCGCAGGGCACAGACCCGCCGGGCTCGCGTCCTCCCGGGTTTCGGCGCCCGTGGGTCCCAGGCCAGTTCCGAAGTCCGCTCGGGGTGGGGAGTGGCGCCGCAGGGTCGGGCCGCTCAGGTCCGGAATTGGGGCGAGTCTGAGTTCGTTTGGGCAGGTGAATCACCCCAGTCCCCGCCCGCTGGCTCCTCCCACCTGCCAGCCACCACCCGCCACCCAGTCCCAGGTCCTAGCCGCCTCCGCCAGGTGTCCCCGCCCCCCATCCTGCAGTGTCCCCGCCCTTGTCGGTCCCCACCTCCTCACCTCTAGCTGGGTATCCCAGCCAGGTGGGCCCTCAGCCTCCGCACCTCCTCTCAGTGTCCCCTCCCTTGTTCTTCCCTAGACTTCTCTCCTCCGACCCAAGCCCAGTCTCTCTTCTACCTTAGCAGGCTGTGGGGAGGGCCAAGCCGTCCCCTGGGGCAGAGATGGGATGAACCACGCCCTTTCAGCTCCAGGTTTCAGCCATTTCCTTCCAGTCCCGGAGTCCCTGAGGGCACTGGCGGACAGGGCAGGGCGTTTCTTGAGAGGGGTTGGGCCAAGGGGACGGGCTCCCTGAGGCAGGTGCCTTGTGTCCTTTGATTTCTTAAAGTGATCTCAGCGTGCTTGGACTCTTGACTGTTTTCCTTAGTTTCTACCAGAGCCCATAGTATCAGAAAAGAAGAGGATACAAAACGAAAGAAAACTTTGGCCGTCAGGGTCAGTCTGTTTGGAGGAACCCAGGACCTTTGGGAAGGACCAGAGGATGGTGAAACTGCAGGCAGTGAGGCCTAGAAGTGCTGAAAGTGTAAGAAAATGTTTCCAAAATTCCATTCTTTTCAGACAATGGACAAAGGACTAAAAATATCTGACAAACAAGTGAAATACAGGTGTTATCTCCTACAGGGGTGTGGCTCTGGGATGCTCCCAGCACTTGGCTGTAGTGCCTGTTCTGCTGCCTTACTGAAACCTGTTTTTAGCACCAGAGGGCACCAGAAGTGGTCTGGCCCCTGGGAGAGAGCAACAGGGGGTGTCCATTGGTCCTGGGGGAAGGGAGAAGCCCAGAACCACACTTCCCAGATAACCCTGCTGGCAAACGTGGCACTTACAGATAGAGACAGGGGAGAGAGAGAGTATGAAACAAATCAGAATGTGTTCCAAGGTTGAGGGCTGTGCCTGGAAGGTAGATGTGCCTGGTATCTACTCACCAGACCTGGTGTCCCAGTCAGAGGACAAACCTTTTCAATTGTTTGGCTGAACCTGACTCCTGTCACTGCCTCTTGGGCAGCAGCAGCAGTTCTGAGAGAATCCTAAGCCAGGGACTCTGGAATTTGAACCTGGGCCCAAATTTACCAGTCATATTCCTTTGAACAGATGGTACTTATCAGGGATTTTATTTGTCATCTGCAGAAACCCTGTTTTTATAGTGTGCCTTGTAGTGAGTGCCAAGTAAATGTGAGGTTAAGGCCTCTGCCTCCTGATGTAGGAACTGTTGCTGATCTGTAATCAGCCCACTGTGTCCACGGCCAGGTCTTGTCAGTTACAGAGAATTCTTATTAAAGGGCTCGGCACTTCATCTGGTACAGAGTGGATTTTCAATAAAAGTTAAATTTTCTTGTTTTGATGAGGATATTATGATAACTGTTTGCCACTTTTGAATCAGAGTTAATGAATTTGCATATGAACACTGGGCACATTAAAAATAGTTTCACTTCTATAGATAGTTATATTTAAGACATTTTTATTTGATTAATTTTATTTATGTCTATGATCTCCCACCTCTTAAGCAGGTAACTTACTGGAATAATGGAACTGAAGTAGTAAGATACTGACAGAGAAATTTCTTGACTGGAAGTATCAACTTTGAGAACATTTCCTTCCTGGTATTCACCTTGAAAGACGTGAGGGCAAAACAAAGTGCAAATGGACTGAATGATCCCATAACTCAGCTCTGGGAATTTGTCCCTGGGAGCTCACAGTACGTGTGTGCAGCAGGAGGGCACCCACTGCAGAAGGGCCTGCAGTCAACCAGCAGGCGGCAGCAGAAGGGAGGCTGGGTGATGATGGCACTGTTGATGATTCAGAAGGAACTGGAGAAGCCTGGGGGAGCGTGTTGTGGTGTTTCTGTGGGCACTGGAAGCGGCAGCACTGAGTGGTGCAATGATTAATTTGTGGATCAACTTACCTGAGTGATGATGCTAACAGCTGTGGTCAGACTCATTCTGAGTGCTTCTTCGAGTGAAGCAGATTGCCCTCCCCAATGTGGATGGGCCTCATCCAGTCAAAGAGTGAAGGCTGGCCTCCTCTTGAGCAAGAGGAAATTCTCCAGTTGTTCATCAGACTGGAACTGCCACCCTGTCTTTCCTTGTTTCCTGGCCTGCTGGCAACCCTATGAACTTTGGACCAATCAGTCTTCACAACCTCATGGCCAGTTCCTTTAGCTAGGTCTCCTTTTATGTGTGATAGCCATATGTTCTTGGTTCTTTTTGTCTGCAGAACCCTGACCAACACAGCAGGTTAGGAATACAAGACTGAAAGGAAGAGAGGCTGAGATGGATAGACGCGCAGAGACTGGTGACCCCTGGATGTAGAGGGCAGAATGGATAAAGAGCTTGGCAGGCTTTGCTGATCTGACTTGGGGACTGCAATTGTCCCAAATTAAGTCATTATGAAGGGGTGGGTATTTAAGAGGAGAGAATCAATGTTGAGGTATGCTCCTAATATCCCTAGTTTTTCTAGTGTTTTGAACAGGAAGGTGTGCTACTTTATGTCAGTTGCTTTTTCTGCATCTATTGAGATGATCTTATGATTCTTGTTTTTAAGTCTATTAATATGATGAATTACGTTTATTGATTTATGTATGTTGAACCAACCCTGCATCCCTGGAATGAATCCTACTTGATCATAGTGCACTACCTTTTTAATATGTTTTTGTATGTGATTTGCCAGAATTTTACTGAGAATTTTTGCATCTATGTTCATTAGGAATATTGGTTTGAAGTTTTCTTTTCTTGGTGGGTCTTTGTCTGATTTTGGTGTCAGGGTGACTAGTCTCATAGAATGAGTTTGGAAGGGTTTCCTTCTTTTCTATTTCTTGGCATACTTTGAGGAGTATTGGTGTTAATTCTTCTTTGACAGTCTTATAGAACTCAGCTGAGAATCTATCTGGTCCTAGGTTTTTCTTGGTTGGTAGGCTTTTGATGACATTTTTTAATTTCATTATTTGACATTGATCTATTTAAAGCATGTATGACATCCTCATTTAGTTTGGGTAGAAATTTGTTGATGTCTTTGATATTTCTATTTCATTAGAGTATAAATTTTCAAAATAGTTTCTAATTATCTTCTGTATTTAGACATCTTTGTTGTGATATTTCCTTCCTCATCTTGAATTTTAGTAGTTTGAGTTTTCTCTGTTTTTCTTTTCATTAGCATGGCCAGAGGTTTGATCTATTTTATTTATTTTTTCAAAAAAACCCAACTTTTTGTTTTGTCAGATTTTTCAGTTGTTTCTTGTTTTAATTTTATTGATCTCAGCTCTAATTTTAATATAAAATTCTTGGTTGGCACCTGTTTTCTTTCAGAGCTTGAATTATATTATTCCAAGACCTCCTAGCTTTGAGGGTCTGGGCTGAGAAGTCAGTTGAGATCTAAATTGGTTTCCCCCTATATGTAATTTGATTTTTTTCTCTCTCACAGCCTTTAAGATTTTATCTTCATTCTCTGTGTTAGTCATTCTCATTATTATGTCTTGGTTTGGGTCTGCTATAATTTTGTACATGTTGGGTCCTATAAGCTTCTTGTATTTGATTTTTTATTCCATTCTTTAGAATTGGGAAATTTTCTGCTATTATATCATTGAAAGATTGTGCATTTCTTTGGTTTGTATCTCTGATCCTTCATTTACCCTGGTCTACCCCTTTCCCAGTGGGGCAGACACCGCCAGAGCCTAGCCTTTGTCACAGGACCACCCCTTCTGACCAGTACACTACCGATGGAGGTCAAGCCCAGCAGCCCAGATCCACCCACTCCAATATATGTAGGACCCAGACCCAGGATTCAGTAGCATTCATGGAGGGATACCATTAGGGTTTGGAAGCCCAAAATCAAGGTGAGGTACAGACAATCTGTACAGGTACTACAAGAATATAGGGAAGAAACTGTAATATCTCAGATTCACACTGCAAGAAAGGAAGACACATAGACAACATGAAAAAAACAAGGGAGGAAAGTGCCCCAAACAAACCAGGACACTATAATAACAGGATCTATGGACAGCAAAGTTGATGAAATGTCAGAGAAGGAGTTAGAAGGTTCATAATTAAAATGACCTGTGAATTAAGGAATGACCTAAATGAGCAAATGCAGGCAAAAATTGATCACTCCAACAATGAGATAAGAGAGCAAATACAGCTAGCAAAAGATTACTTCAACAGAGAGATAGAGACCCTGAAAAAAAAAACAGTCAGAAATGAAGGATACAATAAATCAAATTAAAAACTCAATAGAAAGCATAACCAATAGACTAGATCACTTGGAAGAAATAATGTCAGATAATGAAGACAAAGTACACAATCTGAAAAATAAAGTTGATCACACAGTGAAGACAGTTAGAAACCATGAACAGAACATCCAAGAATTATGGATCAGCACCAAAAGACCAAATCTAAGAGTCACTGGGATAGAGAAAGGTACAGAGTTTAAAACCAAAGGAATGCACAGTCTCTTCAACAAGATAATATCAGAAAATTTCCCAAGCATGAAGAATGAATTGGAAAAACCAAACACAAGAGGTTTACAGGATACCAAATGTACAAAATCTACACCAAGGCACATTATAATTAAAATGCCTAGCACACAGAATAAAGATAGCATCTTAAAAGCCACAGAAGAGAGGAATCAGATCACACATAGGGGGAGACCAATTGGTATTTTTCAACCCAGACCCTCAAAGCCAGGAGATCATGGAACAACATATACAAGCTCTGAAAGAAAATGGAGGTCAACCAAGAATCTTACATCCAGCAAAATTAAGCTTCAGATTTGATGACTAAATAAAAACCTTCATGGAAGGTTTTACAGTAAGAAAACCTGCACTACAGAGCATCCTCAGCAAAATATTCCAGGAGGAGGAAACGAAAAACCACAATAAAAATCAGCAAAGGGAGGACCTGCACTAAAGGAAAGGCTAATCAAAGGAGAAACCAGGTTAATCTAAAAATCAAAAATAAACCAACATGTCTGGGAATACAAGTTTCAATAATAACCCTGAATGTGAATGGCCTAAACTCATCATTTAAAAGACACAGACTGACAGATTGTATTAAAAAAAAGACCCAACTATATGTGGCCTTCAAGAGACTCATTTCACAGGAAAAGACATCCACAGACTAAAGGTGAAAGGGTGGAAAAAAACATACCACTCACATGGACCACATGGACAAGTAAGATTTTCCATCCTCATATTAGATAAAGTGGACTTCAAACCAAACCTAGTGAAAAGGAATAAAGAAGGACATTTCATACTGCTTAAGGGACTTACACATCAACAAGATATAATAATTATAAATATCTGTGCCCCAAACAATGGAGCATCTATGTATGTCAAACAAACTCTTCTAACTACAAGAACCAAATAGAACACAACAAAATAATACTGGGTGACTTTAGTATACCTCTCTCACCACTGGACAGATCTTCCAAACAAAAACTAAACAAAGAGACTATAGAATTCAATGATACAATCAATAATTTGGACTTAACAGACATATGTAGAATATTCCATCCATCAACAAGAAAATACACTTTCTTCTCAGCAGCACATGTGTCCTTCTCCAAAATAGACCATACATTATGCCACAAAGCAAATACAAAAAATAGAGATACTACCCTGCATTCTATCAGACCATAAATGGAATGAAATTAGAAGTCAATGATAAAATTAAAAAGAGAAGCTACTCCAACACCTGGAGACTAAACAATACACTATTGAATGACACATGGATAACAGAAGACATCAGGGAGGGGATTAAAAAAAATCTTAGAGGTAAACAAGAACTCTGATATAACTTATCTCTGGGACACTATGATGATAGTGCTAAAAGGAAAGTTCATTGCACGGAGTTCATTCATTGAGAGAAGGAAAATCCAACAAATAAATGACCTGATAGTGCAGCTCAAAGCCCTAGAAAAAGTACAAACCAACATCAAAAGTAGCAGAAGTTAGGAAATAATTAAAATCAGGGCAGAAATCAATAAAATTGAAATGAAAGAAACAATTCAAAATATTGACAAAACAAAAAGCTGGTTATTTAAAAAATAAATAAAATTGACAAACCCTTATCAATCAATAAAAGAAAAAGAGGGAGACAACTCAAATTACTAAAATTTCTGATGAAAAAGGAAATATCATGACAGACACTATTGAAATACAGAAGAAAAATAGAAACTATTTTGAAAATTTATACTCTAGTAAAATAGAAAACCTCAAAGACATCAACAAATTTCTAGAGGCATATGATCAACCCAAATTGAGTCAAGAGTACATGCACAATTTAAACAGATCAATTTTAAGCAAGGAAATAGAAGACACCATCAAAAGCCTACCAACAATTTTGCTTTTGGATAGGCAAAATTAATATTGTCAAAATGACCATAGTACCCAAAGCACTATATAGATTCAATGTGATTCCAATAAAATCCCAATGCCATTCCTTATAAAATTAGAAATTTTATCATGAAATTCATTTGGAAAAAATGAGAGGCCCAGAATAGCTCAAGTAGTTCTTAGCAAGAAAAGTGAAGCAGGAGGCATCAAAATACCAGATGTTAAACTATACTACAGATCTATAGTAACAAAACAGCATCGCAATGGCATAAAAATAGACATGTAGACCAATGTACAGAATAGAAGACACAGAGACAAATTCACAGAAATACAGTTATCTCACACTAGACAAAGGCACCAAAAACATAGTGGAGAAAAGTTAGCCTCTTCAACAAGTGGTGATGGGATAACTGGAAATCCATATGCAGCAAAATGAAAATAAACCTTATCTGTCATCGTGCACAAAACTCAACTCAAAGTGGATCAAGGACCTAGGAATTAGTCCCAGAGACCCTGCGCCCTGTAGAGTAAAAAGTAGGCCCAAATCCTCTTCGTGTTGGTTAGGCCCTGACTTCCCTAACAAGACTCCTAAAGTGCAAGAAATAAAATCAAGAAGTAATAAATGGGATGGTTTTAAACTAAAAAGCTTCTTCTCAGCAAAAGAAACAATCAGTGAGGTGAACAGAGAGCCTAGATTTTGGGAGGAAATTTTGCCACACACATGTCAGACGGAGCACTAAGCTTCAGGATATACAAAAAAATTAAAAAAACTTAACACCAAAAAATCAAACAATCAGTCCATCAATGAGCTAAGGAGCTTAACAGACGCTTCTCAGATATATATATATATTTAATCAACAAATATGTGAAAAAATCTCTATTAATTAAGGAAATGCAAATCAAAACTTCCCTAGATTTCACCTCACACCAGTAAGAATGGCAGTTATCAAGAATACAGGCAACAATAAATGTTGGCGAGGATGTCGGGGAAAAGGCACACTTATACATTGCTGATGAGACTGCAAATTGGTGCAACCAATATGAAAAGAAGTATGAAGAGTCCTTAGAAAACTTGGAATGGAACCACCATTTGATCCAGCTATCCCTCTCCTTGGTCTATACCCAAAGGACTTAAAATCAGCATACTATAGTAACACAGCTACATCAATGTTCATAGCAGCTCAATTCATAATAGCTAAACTGTGGAAATAACCTAGATGCCCTTCAGTAGATGAATGGATAAAGAAACTGTGTTTTATATACACAATGGAAAATCACTTAGCATGAAAAGAGAATAAAATTGATGACATTTGCATGTAAATGGATGGAGTTGGAGAATATCACGCTAAGTGAAGTAAGTCAATCCCCAAAAAACTAATAGCCCAATGTTCCTCTGATAAGTGGATGCTGATCCATAATGGGGAGGTGGGAGGCATGGGGAAAATGGAGGAACTTTGGGAAAAGGGGAGGGAGGGGAGGGAGCGTGCATGGGGGCAGGAAAGATGGTGGAATGAGAAGGACATCATTACCCTAGGTACATGTATGACTGCACATATGGTGTGACGCTACATCATGTACAACCAGAAAAACGTAAAGTTGTGCTACAATTGTGTACAATGAGTCAAAATGCATTTTGCTGTCATACATACCTAGTTAAAATAAATTAATTAAAAATAAAAAGTGTTAATAACAGCATTTGTATTCTTCATAAATTTGACATCTGTTTCCACATATAGATAATGGCAAATTTCTGAATCTAATGTAAAAGCTAAGTTAAAAATTTAAATTCCAAAATGACTGAATTCCAGTCCTCAAATAAATGAGCTTTTCCATGCACAAGGAGGGATTTGGAGCATGATGTTACTTGATGGCTTTGTTGCGTTGTACCTGGGTTAATGCAAAGCTATGATATGAGTTTTACAGTGAAGAATGAAGTCAGTATTTATTATAGCAAATTGCATAAACATTAAAGTAATTTTCTCAACAGTATGTGAACCCAAATATAAGTGTTTTTTTTTTTCTCTACCAAAAGCCACTTTCCTTTTCAACAGAATCACTGCACAAATGCATTAGTCACTGTTTTCCCTGAACTAGGACAGGCTGATTGTCAGATGCAGAAGTCCAATTGTCACTTGGGGAACATTTATCTTTGTCTTCCTGGGACAACCCCAGCTGTGTGGTCACCCCAATGTACGTGCTTATACTGCTTTCTGTTCTCAGAAGCACCTCAGTTTGGATATGTGGCCACCCTAGTCGTATGCCCATGCTAATTAGCTGTGTGACTAATTAACAATGATTAATATAATTAACTCTGTGTCCAAGCTAATTAACATATGAGCTCCATTCCCCTCTGTAAAGGAGGCAACTGACCTGTGCACTGCCTCAGGTCTGGCTGATTCTAGGTGACAGGTTGGAAGAGTACTGGTAGGTTTGAAGGGTGATGCTTCCCAGCACTCCAGGTATAAAGAAATTTGCAGAAAGACTTTTTAGAACCAAACCAAACCCAAGTGCTCCTATCTGCTCAAAGTACATGCTCCTAAACTCTGCATGACTCATCTCCCTTGTGAAGGCTTGTCCAGAACACCAAGGCTCTCATAAACTTCATCCTGTGTAGGTCTTTATATTAGATAGACTTCATCTCTTTGGTGGATATAAACTGGGGAAAGAGGTAGGCAGTGGAGGAAGAGCAGGAAGAAGCAAATCAGAATCGTCAGTCAAGTTGTTAAGTGGGTTGCTGTAGACCCTTTTGATGGCCAGGGGTGTGTGGAGCCTCCAGAGAAGGAGGTTGGCTGTGTGTGTCCAGAACATAACTTTCAGCCCAGGTTTCTGCAGCTGCCCTCAAAACAGACACTAGGGGTCTGTTACTATTTTCAACATTCTGAAACTCTAGTCGGAAATTATCTGCCTTTAACATTTACAGCTTTCTTAGCAAATTGAGAAAACAGGTTTCTGTGCTTTCAGCCAGTTCTGTGACTCCATCACGGTAGTGGTGGAGCCTGAGACAGACCGGAAAGCCCAGTGGAGAGGCCTCACCAACAAAGGCACTGCTTTTGGTCTGTGTGCTCTGGGAAGAGGATTCTGACCACATAGACCTCATGAGGAGGAAAAAGACTTTGCTGAGCACACCTGAGAGTGTCCTGCTCTCAGAGTGGTGCAGAGCTGGGCACCATCTGGAGCACAAGGAGACTGCACAGGCAGACGCAGCTTCGGCTGTGGTACGCCACCTGTGATGCTACTTGAGTGGTCTTTTACTTAGTACTGGGCCATGGGGGGCTTAGGTCTCCCCTTGGGAATGATCCTGGCATCCTGTGTGTAGACTGCCCAAGGCATGAGATCTCTGCCTTCACCCTACTAATGGGACAGCTCTCATGGCTCCGGAGTTGGTGTAAATTATTGGGAACTAACAGCCCACCCCCTACCTTATTTGGCAAAGAATACTCTGTGGAACACCTTTTGATGTTTCCCCCATATACAAATAAACCAAACGTGGGCGGGCGCTCTCTCTCTCTTCCCAGTGTGGAAGCTGGACCCTTAAGTTCGTAGAGCCGTCCCATTCTCGCATTTCAAAATTACTTTCTGTGTAGTGTGGTTTCTCCGCTGCCTTTTTTTTCTTAGCTTTATTTTGCAGCCATCCCGAATCAGCAGAGGAAACCCAATTTCCATCTCCAGCGTGGAAGATGGAAATCTGGGCGAGACTGGCAGCAGCCCTCTCTCCATGTGTATTCCGTGGCCACCACTCCCAGGACAGGGATGGGCACTGCTCAGCCTTGATGCTCTTCCCTCCTGTGAGTGTCACGGCCTAGTCTTTTGCAGTGTCTGCCACAGCACTTGCTTTTTGTCTCAGTTCTTAACTGCTAATTGCAGAGGGCCTTGGGTTTTGCTGAGCATTTTCTTAGATGCAGGCATATACAAAATCCTTTCATTTGTTTGTTTATCTCTTGTCGTTTTGGTTTTGTACAGTGCTTAGGACTGAGGCCAGGTGTCCTAGGCAAGTGCTCTAGTGCCCTACAGGCCGTGGAGCTGGTGTTTCTTATGTAGTGAATCCAACAGTGGAAGGGGGCAGGGACAAGGAAACGTGGAAGGAATGCCGCCCAGTGGGCATGGGGTGGCCTTGCAGGTATCATGGTGGAGGCCCAAGGCACCTCCTGAGAGGAGTTACGAGGTAATTGAACTGGAAGCCACACAGAGCTAGGGACTGCCTTGGGTCCTGGAGCAGCCTAGATTTTGTATTTTATTTAGAGACAGGGTCTCACTGAGTTACTTAGTAACTTGCTTTTGCTGAGGCTGGCTTTGAACTTGTGATCCTCCTGCCTCAGCCTCCCAAGTTGTTGGGATTACAGGTGTGTGCCACTGAGCCTGGCAAGCTCTCAAGAGACTCTTGCTGAGCTTTGGAAGGAGTGCTGCCCGCCTCGCAGCTACAGAACTACACTGCAGGAGACACCCTCCGGATGCCAGGAGGGCGCGCCCTGCTTGAGATGAGCCTGGCAGATCTTCTCTGAAGCTCTTCTGTTTGTCTGTGATTAAGGTTGCATATTAGAATTTTGAAGAACTGGAAACATCTATACTAACAAGTTCCGCTTAATTTTTGCCACTTAATTTTTCTTGCTTCCTGGAGAGCAAGTGTGTGCTGCTTACCTGCACCTAGCAGTTGGACAGCTCCTGCAGGTCTGACCATGGGTCTGCTCTGGGAGGGCAAGGCCATTCTCTGGAATGCCTCTGGTCATCAAACCGCATCATGGGGATGCAGTGCTTATTAAACTCTGGCTGGGTCAGAGCTGAAGGTGAAGCTCATGACAGGCCCTGAAAGGTCCGTGCCCTTTCCTCTGGCTGCGGTTCGTCTTTTTAACACACCTATTTCCTCTCAGTGCTTCACAGACAAGTGGAGAAACTGGTCAACATCCTTTCCCCAAGCCATCAACCAGCAAGAGGACTACTCTCAACGCCTCAACATCCCCTCCCGCTGTTTGTTCACAACTCTGGATCTCTTCATCGCCTTTCTTTGAACTCTGTGCTTTCCCTTCTCCTTTTTAAAACTAGGGCAGCTCTGGAGTTCAACTAGGGTTGTGGCAAACTAGAGAGAATGACAAAGTGGCAGATTGTTCTTCCTTAACAAGAACTCCTTGTGCTCAGGCTTTGGTTCAATGTTTCAAGTGGTGACATTTTAATATGAGCAAAAGGAAACATGGTGTCAAACTGCAGTCATGTACTAACCATTGGCCCCAGAGCTTGGAGACATTATCCTGTCAATCTCAACACAAACAACTTTACAGGAGCAATTGGCAGTTGACATATTGCCTGGACTGGTCCTGACCAGGCAGGTGGGTGGCTGGGGCCCAACAGCCCACCTCAGGAGCCGCACTGTTTTGCCTGGGTCTGAGTCAGACAAGGAAGGAAGGGACACTGGGACAAGGGCAGTGGTGTGGCATACATGTGCTGGTAGCCAATGACAGGATGGCTGTGTGCATGTGTCAGCCATGAGCAACAGGCTTCCCTCTCTGAATCAAAGCCGTGATGTTTCCTAAGCCAGACACTAAGAATAAGTTGTTAATTAAACAGAGACTAATTAATAAATCACCTAGGCCAAAGTACATTTGCAGAGATAATTGCAAAATTTGATAACTTAGTTTGCCCTTTAAGGAGAAAGTTTATTGATTTTAAAGGCTTAGGTGTCGGGAGGCCTTGGAGAAGTAGCCATCTGGACACATGGCTCTAGTTCCTGGTCCGAGAAGGCAGCTCTGATTCAGAGGGCTTGAGAAAGGACAGTGGTTTTGAAGCCAGAAGTTCTGAGGTCCATTCCTGGCTCTGCTGCTTACCAGTCATGTGACCAGACCCAAGAAATGCCTTCTTGCCAGTACAGTGTCGGTGATGGCCGACACTCCACGGGGTCTGTGATGGAGTGGGCAATTGCTTTGCCCTCCCTGACACGTGGCTTTTCCCCTCTCTCACAGATCTTGCCTTTCCCTCAATGCCAAAACCCTGGGTCTTGAGTTAGCGACTGTGTTTGGAAGCCACAGAGGCTGGGCACCTTGTCCCCACAGTCTCCAGATGCTGTGGGAGACTTGTGGAGTGTACAACTTGCCCACGCGATGCTTCCCAGGAAGGCGGAGGAAATTGCTGAGGGCTGGCTCTCCCAGCTGCACGGCAGATCCTGACTTTGTCCTCAGTGCCTCTTATTTTGTGCTTGAGTGCCTTGGGTTCCAGGGGGACATGTGTCATGAGAGCTGTACTGGCCAATTAGAGCACTTCACTTTCTAAGACAGGGTGAGATGACAAACCTCCCTGTTACACGTGGACTTCTGGGAACCCTGAGAGCTGCACAGGGCAGGTCATCTGCCAGCCTGCACAGTCCTTGCTTCTCCCCACTCCTCGTCCTTCCCCCGTGGCCTTGCAGTGCCTCTCACTCGGGAGTGGGGTTGGATGTCTGCAGGGTCCTGACTGGCACTGTGGCCAGCAGAAGGCTGGCAGGCCTGGAGCCAGTGGGTCAGGGAAGCCCTATGTCCTTGCTGCCCCTTGCTTCTCTGAAGCCCTTCTTCCAAGAGATGTCAGGTCATTGTGGAGTCCTTCAATTATTTTTCTGTTACAGTGATGCTCTTAACAGGCAGAGAGTAGGTAAGAAGGGGTACGAATATATAAACACATGAGTGGCTATCTGTGACTTCCAGCATCAGCCTGTATCACCCTGAAAGTAAAGGGGGACAGCATAACACCATGTTCCTCAGTGCCCTTTTCCATTCCCAAATACCTAGCCAGGTCTCAGGAACAAGGAGGGCAGGTCGTGCCAGAATGTCCAGATACGTATTGCCTCCAAGGACGCTGGTTTTTCTCTTATGTGTGCTGGGGAAAGGGGCAGATTAGTGTTACCCAGAGAGCTGCTTTTTTGATGGTCTGCCAAGTTCCTTGTGGTGCTGGGCATATGGTGGTATAGAGCAAGCTGAGATGCTGCCGTGGCAGCTACCTACCCTGCTAGCCCCTCTCTGTGGTATGGGTTGCACCAGAGCAGCAATGGAGGAATAGGCCTTCTCAAGCCTGCTATCCAGGGTCAAAACCCTATGAGGGCCACGAGACAACACTCTCTGGTGATGTGCTGCATGCACAGTCAGCAACAGAGCTGCACCTGTCCAGCCCACCTGGACCTCCCATAAGTACTTCTCAATAACCCCCGTGACTCATGTCCTGTCTCCAGGGGTTCCCTTGGCCTCTTGGCAACCTGCCCCACTGCTCTAGCACACAGGGACATGAAGTGGACCCTGGGGCTCTTTATCTGTACTCCTATCTTACCCCCAACCCCGGATTGCACCTCTTCCTCACTTGACTTTGCAGCTGCCCTCCCAGAGTGTGGGAAGGTTGCCTCCCTTGACTCTTGTGCCGGTTGTCACAGCTCTCCCTCTCTCAGGTCTCTGGCAAGGACTCAGGGCACTGCTCTCTCCTGTTGGAGGAAGCCCTCTAGCCCCCTCCAGGCACTCAGAGTCAGGTCAACCTTTCTGCTCCAAGGGTCCAGCCGCCGCCTATTCTGCAGTACCTGGGTATGAAATGATGCTAGCACCCCTTGCCCTTCAAGTCCACCCACTAAATTTTCAAATTCAAAACCAGCGAACAGAAGTAAACTGGCCCTTGTTCTGCCACCATTCAGCTAGGGGACCAGCACATCCTACAGCAGCTCTGTCTTCTGATGTTGCCAAATCCAGAACTGGACTGTCATCCCAGGGAGACAGCAATGTCAGGAAGAGCGGGTGGAGAAGAAGAAAGGCTGTGTTCAGTGCTGAACACGAGAAGGGTGTGCTTGGCTACACTCCAGGGGTTGAAATGCTGCAGATACAACATAGGAATAATGCAGGAGAAGGAGAATAACAGATATAACAGTAACTAGGGGAGGGATGTTCATGTTCCTTCTGGGAATGGGCAAGGACCTTCCAGGAACTTGGGGGCCACCTCTGCTCACTCCTTTCATTATCTGGATTTTCATTCCTGGCAGCTGGTGAGTGTCTTTAGCCTTGAAGTGGAGGGCAGAGACAAGACAGGTCTGGGTCAGGTCAAGCCCACATTATGGTCCTGCACAAAGCATTTCTCCAAAGATTTCGTCTAAGTGCAGAGCACAGTAAAGCTGACCCAAGGTTGAGGCAGCAAACATACAGTCAGCATGAAGACAGAGATGTTTATGAATGTCTGCCTGCCTGCCCTGGGGACCTGTGACTGTCCTCTGCCTGCCTGTGCAAGGGATCTATGTCTGCTGGCTCTTTTTTCTAAAAATCATCATTATTCCAAATTTACAGCAGATAAACTTGAAGCTTGAGGGCTTAGTTATTTCAACAATGCACCATAAAATGCCCAGGGGCAGAACTGAATTTGAGGCATTGCTGTGCCAAGCCTCAGCTTTTTTTTCTCCCCATATGCTGTCTAGGAAGAAGGTGACTCCTTTGGTCTAGACAGCCCTTTGATGGCATCAATGACAGGGAGATGTCAGGACAGTGAACTGGTATATGACATTGCTTGTGGGGTTCCTCAGTTCCAAGCAAAGAGCTTTTCCCTGTGTATGTGGGACACTCATCTCGATACCCTCAAGTGTGAACGTACGGAATGTAGTAGAGCTTAGTCTGTTTACCCTGCTTCTGCCTTGAGTACCTCAGTGGCACCTCTAGAGTAATAGACATATTTTCTGGTACTTTTCTTTTTTTTTTTTTCAAAATTCAGTCATTTATTTTCAGGTATTCTGTGATCATATGGGAGAAGTAGCTGGATTATGCTTTAACAAAATCTTCCACTGTCAAAGGAAGACAATGTCAGACACTTGTTAAAGGTGGCAGGGTGGACTTTATTCAGATGACAGGACAGAGACTCCCCAAGGCAGAACTCAACTCCCACTCAGAGAAGACTGAGGTTTCTAAACAGAGAACAGAAGTGAATAAAAAGGAGCCACACAGGAATGGAAAGTTAGAGAAGGGGTAACATAAAATTGTAGAGAGCGCTGTTCACCGCAGGCTGGGACAAAGCAGTCTTGGTGTACATCTCCTTGAGTGATGCACACCAGGCCATCACAGGCCTGGTCAGGCATGGGTGGGCTGCAGTGCCTGAGTGGCTCAGAAATTCCCCTGCACTGTGTGAAGTGAGAGTTCACACCCAGATGCTGGAATCACAGCAGCACATGGTCTCTCATTCCATCATTTCTGCAGCAAACCTCTGCAGCTCAGAGACTTGTGGGAACACAAGCGCATGCCTGTGACCCTGGAGCAGGAACATGAGTATTCTGTGTACAGTCCTGGAGGCCAGAAGCCTGAAGAGCAGTCTCCCTGGCGTCTCCAGCTTTCCCAGACTCCCTGGATTTCAGCCCGCTTCCTCCAGAGAAGCTCTACTTCATCCTCGCTCACTCCAACCCCTGCGCCTCTTTATCTTGAGGACCCACATGTTCACACTGGGCCCTCCAGTCATGAAGCCTTGACTTGAGGGCCTCTGGGAGTCCTTTTGCTTTGGGAGGCCACACCTTTACAGGCATACTGGGGGCTTTGTTCTGACATGTGGTTAAGTGGTGACACATGTTTGCAACTGCAGTTCTATGGAGATGGAACCCTAACCTCAATGTGTAGGACTCTGTCAGAAGTGGGGTGCTGTGCGGGATTGGCTGGCAATGCTCAGGCTCTGACAACAGAGAGCCTTCTGAGGGCATTCACACTGCCCTGCAGGCAGTGTGACCCCCCAGGAGAACCACCTGCAGGAAGATATGCTGGGCCCAGATGATGGTGTGAAGTCATCCTGTGCCATGCCACTTGAGAATAACTGTCCTCTAGCTTGACTGGGTCCTTCTGGTCTAATGTGTCTCAACAATGCCATGAGATGCACGGCCTCTAAACCTAGGGTGTAAGGCAGTGGTGACCTAGGACTGGTTCAGCTACACTGGGAGGCCTCCAGGTCGATGGCCAGCCTCAGGATGGCAGTAGCTTGCAGCCCTGTTGGCTGCCCACTGGTATGAGGTCAGCTCTCTGAGGACTGGCCTGTGGCTATAGTTGGACAGCTGGGTCTGTCCCAGGTGCTCACAACCACATGTCTCTCCCACCCTTGATCAGGCAGCTTGGGTGCTTTCTCATGCCCAAGAGAAGCGAGGGGCAGCAGGAATACAGGTTTCCTTGACCTTGCTTGCTTCAGGTCTGCCAGCCTTCTTTCGGCCACAGTGCCACTCAGGACACTGCAGGCATCTAACCCCAATCCTGAGTGAGAGACACTGCAAGGCCACAGTGGGAAGGATAGAGGAGTGGAGAGAAGCAGAGACTGCGGCAGGCTTGCAGAAGACCTGCCCTGCGAAGTTGTCAGGGCTCTCAGAAGTCCAAGTATAACAGGGAGGTTTGTCATCTCACCGTCTTAGAAAATTGAAGTTCTAAGGAGTGATCAATGCAGCTCTCTCTGACTATGTTAAGAGCCTGTGAAGAGAGTAGTTTCCCTGCCACTGGACTCCACAACTATGATGTCCATTCAGGCCCAGCAACTTGCCAACTGAGAGCTGGGGAAAAGCAACATACTCTGGAGGGAATGTGGAGTCTGAGAAGTTGCCAGACTCACTGCTGGACCCTGAAAATGGGAGCCCACTGAGATGTGCAGGTTGCACTGGGCCAGAGATGTATGGTCATCAGAAATTCCACACTTTCCGGGTAGCAACAGATGTCCAGCACATGCCAAACCAGCACGGGCTCCATTATGATGCCAGGTATCTATTTAACCAGAAATTCTAATTTCTTCAAACATTTAAAAATCATCCTGTAGGTGCATGTTTCAGAGAGCAAACACAGGGCAAGTTGATACCAAACCATGGGCCTAACTCAAGAGATCAAACGCCCTTGAACACTGGGATATTCAGCTTCTGAAAACACAATGTAAATATTTGTGACGAGTCATTATTACAATGGTTGCTACATATGAAAGAAGACAGAAGAGGAACTCACCCACATTTCACGGGGAAACCCTGGCCCATGAGATGGCTTTCAAAGTTCTGGTTCAGGGGAGAGGGAAAAGTTGAATGTGTATGCCACCAAGGTCCCTCAGAGGAAGGTGTCCCAAGCCCTGACCACTCAGCTGGGGAGCAGGGTAAGGTGATGGAGGCAGAGCAAAAGTGGTCACAGTCTACTAGGAGATAAAGCAAGCCAAACAAGAGGTGAAGAGCTATACGCTGTGAGGAGTGTAAGGTGTAGTTGAACTTCTACAGGAGGAAGTTACATAAAAATGCATAAGAGAGGGCACATTTCCTAGTGAGAGAAGAAGAAGAGGAGAGGCTCAGGGAAAATGGGATGAGGACTACAGAGACCAACTCTCATTTTAGTATAAATTTTCAAACGTCTATGCCAGCAGGTAGACAAAGACTCCATTCCCATGAAGCAAAGGACCAAGAATGAGATGAGGACAGAAGGCGGATATAGCCCACCCCTCAGCTCTCATCACTTGTAGGACAAAGGATGATGGGCAAGGATGGGCTGAGGGCAGAAGGTGGATCTAGGCCACCCCTCAGCTCTCATCACCTGCAGGACAGAGGATGATGGACAAAGATGGGCTGAGGGCAGAAGGTACATCTAGACCACCCCTCAGCTCTCATCACCTGCAGGACAGAGGATGATGGGCAAGGATGGGCTGAGGACAGAAGGTACATCTAGGCCACCCCTCAGCTCTCATCACCTGCAGGACAGAGGATGATGGACAAGGATGGGCTGAGGGCAGAAGGTGGATCTAGGCCACTTCTCAGCTCTCATCACCTGTAGGACAGAGGATGATGGGCAAGGATGGGCTGAGGGCAGAAGGTACATCTAGGCCACCCCTCAGCTCTCCTCACCTGCAGGACAGAGGATGATGGACAAGGATGGGCTGAGGGCAGAAGGTGGATCTAGGCCACCCCTCAGCTCTCATCACCTGCAGGACAGAGGACGATGGGCAAGGATGGGCTGAGGGCAGAAGGTGGATCTAGGCCACCCCTCAGCTCTCATCACCTGCAGGACAGAGGATGATGGACAAGGATGGGCTGAGGGCAGAAGGTACATCTAGGCCACCCCTCAGCTCTCATCACCTGCAGGACAGAGGATGATGGACAAGGATGGGCTGAGGGCAGAAGGTGCATCTAGGCCACCCCTCAGCTCTCATCACCTGCAGGACAGAGGATGATGGACAAGGATGGGCTGAGGGCAGAAGGTACATCTAGCCCACCCCTCAGCTCTCATCACCTGCAGGACAGAGGATGATGGACAAAGATGGGCTGAGGGCAGAAGGTACATCTAGACCACCCCTCAGCTCTCATCACCTGCAGGACAGAGGATGATGGGCAAGGATGGGCTGAGGACAGAAGGTACATCTAGGCCACCCCTCAGCTCTCATCACCTGCAGGACAGAGGATGATGGACAAGGATGGGCTGAGGGCAGAAGGTGGATCTAGGCCACTTCTCAGCTCTCATCACCTGTAGGACAGAGGATGATGGGCAAGGATGGGCTGAGGGCAGAAGGTACATCTAGGCCACCCCTCAGCTCTCCTCACCTGCAGGACAGAGGATGATGGACAAGGATGGGCTGAGGGCAGAAGGTGGATCTAGGCCACCCCTCAGCTCTCATCACCTGCAGGACAGAGGACAATGGGCAAGGATGGGCTGAGGGCAGAAGGTGGATCTAGGCCACCCCTCAGCTCTCATCACCTGCAGGACAGAGGATGATGGACAAGGATGGGCTGAAGGCAGAAGGTGGATCTAGGCCACCCCTCAGCTCTCATCACCTGCAGGACAGAGGATGATGGACAAGGATGGGCTGAGGGCAGAAGGTGGATCTAGGCCACTTCTCAGCTCTCATCACCTGTAGGACAGAGGATGATGGGCAAGGATGGGCTGAGGGCAGAAGGTACATCTAGGCCACCCCTCAGCTCTCCTCACCTGCAGGACAGAGGATGATGGACAAGGATGGGCTGAGGGCAGAAGGTGGATCTAGGCCACCCCTCAGCTCTCATCACCTGCAGGACAGAGGACAATGGGCAAGGATGGGCTGAGGGCAGAAGGTGGATCTAGGCCACCCCTCAGCTCTCATCACCTGCAGGACAGAGGATGATGGACAAGGATGGGCTGAAGGCAGAAGGTGGATCTAGGCCACCCCTCAGCTCTCATCACCTGCAGGACAGAGGATGATGGACAAGGATGGGCTGAGGGCAGAAGGTACATCTAGGCCACCCCTCAGCTCTCATCACCTGCAGGACAGAGGATGATGGGCAAGGATGGGCTGAGGGCAGAAGGTGGATCTAGGCCACCCCTCAGCTCTCATCACCTGCAGGACAGAGGATGATGGGCAAGGATGGGCTGAGGGCAGAAGGTGGATCTAGGCCACCCCTCAGCTCTCATCACCTGCAGGACAGAGGATGATGGACAAGGATGGGCTGAGGGCAGAAGGTACATCTAGACCACCCCTCAGCTCTCATCACCTGCAGGACAGAGGATAATGGACAAGGATGGGCTGAGGGCAGAAGGTACATCTAGGCCACCCCTCAGCTCTCATCACCTGCAGGACAGAGGATGATGGACAAGGATGGGCTGAGGGCAGAAGGTACATCTAGCCCACCCCTCAGCTCTCATCACCTGCAGGACAGAGGATGATGGACAAGGATGGGCTGAGGGCAGAAGGTACATCTAGACCACCCCTCAGCTCTCATCACCTGCAGGACAGAGGATGATGGGCAAGGATGGGCTGAGGGCAGAAAGGACATCTAGACCACCCCTCAGCTCTCATCACCTGCAGGACAGAGGATGATGGACAATGATGGGCTGAGGGCAGAAGGTACATCGAGGCCACCCCTCAGCTCTCATCACCTGCAGGACAGAGGATGATGGGCAAGGATGGGCTGAGGGCAGAAGGCGGATCTAGGCCACCCCTCAGCTCTCATCACCTGCAGGACAGAGGATGATGGGCAAGGATGGGCTGAGGGCAGAAGGTACATCTAGACCACCCCTCAGCTCTCATCACCTGCAGGACAGAGGATGATGGGCAAGGATGGGCTGAGGGCAGAAGGTACATCTAGGCCACCCCTCAGCTCTCATCACCTGTAGGACAGAGGATGATGGACAAGGATGGGCTGAGGGCAGAAGGTGCATCTAGGCCACCCCTCAGCTCTCATCACCTGCAGGACAGAGGATGATGGGCAAGGATGGGCTGAGGGCAGAAGGTACATCTAGACCACCCCTCAGCTCTCATCACCTGCAGGACAGAGGATGATGGGCAAGGATGGGCTGAGGGCAGAAGGTACATCTAGACCACCCCTCAGCTCTCATCACCTGTAGGACAGAGGATGATGGGCAAGGATGGGCTGAGGACAGAAGGTACATCTAGACCACCCCTCAGCTCTCATCACCTGCAGGACAGAGGATGATGGGCAAGGATGGGCTGAGGACAGAAGGTGCATCTAGGCCACCCCTCAGCTCTCATCACCTGCAGCACAGAGGATGATGGGCAAGGATGGGCTGAGGGCAGAAGGTGGATCTAGACCACCCCTCAGCTCTCATCACCTGCAGGACAGAGGATGATGGGCAAGGATGGGCTGAGGGCAGAAGGTGCATCGAGGCCACCCCTCAGCTCTCATCACCTGCAGGACAGAGGATGATGGGCAAGGATGGGCTGAGGACAGAAGGTACCTCTAGGCCACCCCTCAGCTCTCATCACCTGCAGCACAGAGGATGATGGGCAAGGATGGCCTGAGGGCAGAAGGTATATCTAGACCACCCCTCAGCTCTCATCACCTGCAGGACAGAGGATGATGGGCAAGGATGGGCTGAGGGCAGAAGGTGGATCTAGACCACCCCTCAGCTCTCATCACCTGCAGGACAGAGGATGATGGGCAAGGATGGGCTGAGGGCAGAAGGTGCATCTAGGCCACCCCTCAGCTCTCATCACCTGCAGGACAGAGGATGATGGGCAAGGATGGGCTGAGGGCAGAAGGTACATCTAGGCCACCCCTCAGCTCTCATCACCTGCAGGACAGAGGATGATGGGCAAGGATGGGCTGAGGACAGAAGGTGCATCTAGGCCACCCCTCAGCTCTCATCACCTGTAGCACAGAGGATGATGGGCAAGGATGGGCTGAGGACAGAAGGTACATCTAGGCCACCCCTCAGCTCTCATCACCTGCAGGACAGAGGATGATGGACAAGGATGGGCTGAGGGCAGAAGGTACATCTAGACCACCCCTCAGCTCTCATCACCTGCAGGACAGAGGATGATGGACAAGGATGGGCTGAGGGCAGAAGGTACATCTAGGCCACCCCTCAGCTCTCATCACCTGCAGGACAGAGAATGATGGGCAAGGATGGGCTGAGGGCAGAAGGTACATCTAGGCCACCCCTCAGCTCTCATCACCTGCAGGACAGAGGATGATGGACAAGGATGGGCTGAGGGCAGAAGGTACATCTAGACCACCCCTCAGCTCTCTTCACCTGTAGGACAGAGGATGATGGGCAAGGATGGGCTGAGGGCAGAAGGTGCATCTAGGCCACCCCTCAGCTCTCATCACCTGCAGGACAGAGGATGATGGACAAGGATGGGATGAGGACAGAAGGTACATCTAGACCACCCCTCAGCTCTCATCACCTGCAGGACAGAGTATGATGGGCAAGGATGGGCTGAGGACAGAAGGTACATCTAGGCCACCCCTCAGCTCTCATCACCTGCAGAACAGAGGATGATGGGCAAGGATGGGCTGAGGGCAGAAGGTACATCTAGACCACTCCTCAGCTCTCATCACCTGTAGGACAGAGGATGATGTGCAAGGATGGGCTGAGGACAGAAGGTACATCTAGGCCACCCCTCAGCTCTCATCACCTGCAGAACAGAGGATGATGGGCACGGATGGGCTGAGGGCAGAAGGTACATCTAGGCCACCCCTCAGCTCTCATCACCTGCAGGACAGAGGATGATGGACAAGGATGAGCTGAGGACAGAAGGTACATCTAGACCACCCCTCAGCTCTCATCACCTGCAGGACAGAGGATGATGGGCAAGGATGGCCTGAGGGCAGAAGGTATATCTAGGCGACCCCTCAGCTCTCATCACCTGCAGGACAGAGGATGATGGACAAGGATGGGCTGAGGGCAGAAGGTACATCTAGACCACCCCTCAGCTCTCATCACCTGTAGGACAGAGGATGATGGGCAAGGATGGGCTGAGGGCAGAAGGTACATCTAGGCCACCCCTCAGCTCTCATCTCCTGCAGGACAGAGGATGATGGACAAGGATGGGCTGAGGGCAGAAAGTACATCTAGACCACCCCTCAGCTCTCATCACCTGTAGGACAGAGGATGATGGGCAAGGATGGGCTGAGGGCAGAAGGTACATCTAGACCACCCCTCAGCTCTCATCACCTGTAGGACAGAGGATGATGGGCAAGGATGGGCTGAGGGCAGAAAGTACATCTAGACCACCCCTCAGCTCTCATCACCTGCAGGACAGAGGATGATGGACAAGGATGGGCTGAGGGCAGAAGGTGGATCTAGGCCACCCCTCAGCTCTCATCACCTGTAGGACAGAGGATGATGGGCAAGGATGGGCTGAGGACAGAAGGTGCATCTAGGCCACCCCTCAGCTCTCATCACCTGCAGGACAGAGGATGATGGGCAAAGATGGGCTGAGGGCAGAAGGTACATCTAGGCCACCCCTCAGCTCTCATCACCTGCAGGACAGAGGATGATGGGCAAGGATGGGCTGAGGGCAGAAGGTGGATCTAGGCCACCCCTCAGCTCTCATCACCTGTAGGACAGAGGATGATGGGCAAGGATGGGCTGAGGACAGAAGGTGCATCTAGACCATCCCTCAGCTCTCATCACCTGTAGGACAGAGGATGATGGGCAAGGATGGGCTGAGGACAGAAGGTGCATCTAGGCCACCCCTCAGCTCTCATCACCTGCAGGACAGAGGATGATGGACAAGGATGGGCTGAGGGCAGAAGGTGGATCTAGGCCACCCCTCAGCTCTCATCACCTGTAGGACAGAGGATGATGGACAAGGATGGGCTGAGGGCAGAAGGTACATCTAGACCACCCCTCAGCTCTCATCACCTGCAGGACAGAGGATGATGGGCAAGGATGGGCTGAGGGCAGAAGGTACATCTAGGCCACCCCTCAGCTCTCATCACCTGCAGGACAGAGGATGATGGGCAAGGATGGGCTGAGGGCAGAAGGTACATCTAGGCCACCCCTCAGCTCTCATCACCTGCAGGACAGAGGATGATGGACAGGGATGGGCTGAGGGCAGAAGGTACATCTAGACCACCCCTCAGCTCTCATCACCTGTAGGACAGAGGATGATGGGCAAGGATGGGCTGAGGGCAGAAGGTACATCTAGGCCACCCCTCAGCTCTCATCACCTGCAGGACAGAGGATGATGGGCAAGAATGGGCTGAGGGCAGAAGGTACATCTAGACCACCCCTCAGCTCTCATCACCTGCAGGACAGAGGATGATGGGCAAGGATGGGCTGAGGGCAGAAGGTACATCTAGACCACCCCTCAGCTCTCATCACCTGCAGGACAGAGGATGATGGACAAGGATGGGCTGAGGGCAGAAGGTACATCTAGACCACCCCTCAGCTCTCATCACCTGTAGGACAGAGGATGATGGACAGGGATGGGCTGAGGGCAGAAGGTACATCTAGACCACCCCTCAGCTCTCATCACCTGCAGGACAGAGGATGATGGGCAAGGATAGGCTGAGGGCAGAAGGTACATCTAGGACACCCCTCAGCTCTCATCACCTGCAGGACAGAGGATGATGGGCAAGGATGGGCTGAGGGCAGAAGGTACATCTAGACCACCCCTCAGCTCTCATCACCTGCAGGACAGAGGATGATGGGCAAGGATGGGCTGAGGGCAGAAGGTGGATCTAGGCCACCCCTCAGCTCTCATCACCTGCAGCACAGAGGATGATGGGCAAGGTTGGGCTGAGGGCAGAAGGTACATCTAGGCCACCCCTCAGCTCTCATCACCTGCAGGACAGAGGATGATGGGCAAGGATGGGCTGAGGGCAGAAGGTACATCTAGACCACCCCTCAGCTCTCATCACCTGCAGGACAGAGGATGATGGGCAAGGATGGGCTGAGGGCAGAAGGTACATCTAGGCCACCCCTCAGCTCTCATTACCTGCAGGACAGAGGATGATGGACAAGGATGGGCTGAGGGCAGAAGGTACATCTAGGCCATCCCTCAGCTCTCATCACCTGTAGGACAGAGGATGATGGGCAAGGATGGGCTGAGGGCAGAAGGTGGATCTAGATGACGGTTCACCTGTTATCACATGTAGGACATTTGAACTCCCTGAGCCTCCTCTCTGAAAGAAGAGGGCTAAGATTTGTTCACGTACTGTGAAACATTAAAGAAATAGAATCCTTTGATGAATATTTTCATGGAAATGCGCATTTCAGTGTGACAGGACTTTTCTGCTACCTGTGAGGCATCAGAGTTCACAGGTGAGTTTTCACATGCTCTTTCCCTTTGATCTTCCGGGTGTTACTGAGTGAACATTTTGCTCCTTGGCCTTCTTTTCCCACATGCTTCTCTAGAACACCTAGAATTCCACTGTCTCTACCTCAGTCCCTAGAGGTTTTTGTTGTGGCTGTTTATTAATAATTTCATGTCATTTCTTTATTCATGAGAACAAGTCCAATTGCAGGAGTTTCTTGTCATCTCTGAAGCGGCCTTTCTGCAGATGAGCACTGTTTATTCTTGCCGTCCAGCAAGCCTGCTGACCCCAGAGCACTGCCCTTCCATGGTTCCCCCCACTGGACTAAAGGCTGAGGGGCAGTACCAGGAGTGAGACCTCTGGTGACCTCAGTGCTGAGGTTCTTCGCACCAGAGACTCTGAGAGTTTCCTGTCACGTTTCAGCTCCCCACACCTAAACCACTATTCCACCACAGAATTGTCTCCGTCTTGACATGATTGTTGACCTTTATATTTCAAGTGTGCCTGCAGGTTAACCTCTTAATATTAATTTAGTGAAACTGTTAAATCTAATATTCGTTCATTTCTTCAGTACAAAGTCTAGTACATGTTAACTGTCCTTACACCCTGTAGGACAACCTACTCATAATCTGTCAGTATACGCAGAAAACCTACACGTTGCCTTACCTGTCTGTACACTAGGACAACTACCATTTTTGGCAATCTAATCCATGTCAAATATTGGGATAGGTGCTTTACCTCTGTTGTCTGGTGTACACTAGGCAACACTGTACTGAGGATGTAGTTAACCCTCCTACTGTGGAGGTAGAGCCTTCCCCCAGGGCCTGCAGCCCTGCCAGGAAAAGGCCTTGGCCTGCAGGTTCGAGCATGTCAGTTCCTGTGCATGTGCCCTCCCTCTGCTGCCCTCCAGGGCTTTGGGACCTGTCAGAGTCAGGGGCACCAACATGTGTGACGTGGTGTTTTCTGTTGTGGAGCTGTGAAAGAGCTTGGGAGAGGGCAGATAATTGATGTGGTGTGCTAAATAAACAGCAGATGGTGCACTGTGGCCAAGCATCAATGAGATCCATTCTGAGGAGGGCAGGGTCCCCAGGCCTCACAGTTTTGTAAAGACCCCACAGAATGAAGCTAGGCCTGGCCCCTGGCAGGAAGTGCATAGGAAAGAAGACAGTGGATGGGGCAGTGTCTCCAGAAGTGAGGTGAGAGGTACAGAAGCCGTTTGCCTCTGTGCATAAAGCACACACTGAGAAGTGGAAAAGTCAGAGAGTGTGGTTCAAATTCTCACCTGAGCAGGCTGAAGGCTCTTAGGACCATGGATGGGCTGCCACATAGACCCCTTCAGATAGACAGTTCCAGCAGCCAGAGGTCCTATCAATGCTTTTCTCTTGTATACCTGGACACCTGACATCATACCCTACCCATCTGCACATCTGGACAACCTACACATTGCCTAAATCTGTACACTTGGACAACCAATATTCTGCCTACCTGGACATCTGGACAACCTATGCATTAACTGTCCATACATATAGACATCCTATTCAAAAATCTCAGTATACCTGGAACAACTACATGTTACCTATCTATACACAAGGACAAACTACACAGTATCTTATCTGCTTTAGTCTTAAGAACATTTGATTTGTAACACTTAACATAGATACACCAGTATAAGTTGCCCTTGATACAACTGGTACAGTGTGCCAAAACCATGAGGCCCACTGGGCTTTTGAGTTAAGTGGCTGAATGGTTTTATAGGTGACATGGTGTCCACTGGGCTTTTAATGATGGACGCTTCTGTAGATAAGAAGATTAAATTTCACATGCCTGTAATCCAGCTGCTTGGGAGGCTAAGGCAGGAGGATGGTGAGTTCAAAGCCAGCTTCAGCAACTTAGTGAGACCCTGACTCTAAGTAAAATATTAAATAGGATCTGGGATATGGTTCAGTGGTTAAGTGCCCCTGGTCTCAATCCTTAGTACAAAAAAAAAGGAGGAGGAGGAGGAGGAGGAGGAGGAGGAGGAGGAGGAGGAGGAGGAGGAGGAGGAGGAGGAAGAGAAGGATGCCCAGATGGTGACAGCTAAGGAAGGCTTGGAACCAGGACAGACTCAGGTTGGGAGTAGGGATTGATACCGTAGGCCAGGCAACACAGAGGAGCCTGGAAGGGGCCAGGCAGCCCTGGTGATGCAGGACCCCAGGGCAACAATGAGGATGACTTAAATAATCTTGATGTGGCTCTGACAGAAGCAAAGGACAGAGTGGGAGTTGAGGAAGAAAGGACAGGGTATTGTGTCAGTTTCTTTTTGTAAGGTTTACTAATATATTCATGTAATTTTGAAGATCTTCATTGAAGGAAATAGAACATACATATGGATAGTTTTATCTTCTTGGAGAATATGAGCCCACAGTTAGAAGTTTAGATTACAAAAGAGCTATTTTTGGTAGATAGAGAAATCATTTCAAAAATCACAAGACCTCTTATCTTCAAAATAAAATCAGAAGTCACTATCACAGGTTAGGAGATGGGGGGAGTTTTGCCTGGTCTGCATAGATTTCATCGTTCAGTAAAGTAAGTTGGTGGAAATGAGTCAGTCTGAATCTGGCGTCACTATTGGCAAGGACTCTATGGAGCCATCTTGACATTTAGCAAATACCACTTGCTCTTCAGCACAGCATGACCCAAGCAGAGCCCTGCTGAGGACTGCGCAGAGATCTGTCCAAACACTGTAAACTCTGATCCAAAGCCTCAGCTGCTCAGTGTTGGACTTCTTCTAAATCAGTAGTTTACCTTGGGAGGCTTTTAAAAATACCAGTGCTGGGCTGGGGATGTGGCTCAGGCGGTAGCGCGCTCGTCTGGCATGCGTGCGGCCCGGGTTCGATCCTCAGCACCACATACCAACAAAGATGTTGTGTCCGCCGAGAACTAAAAAATAAATATTAAAAATTCTCTCCCTCTCTCTCTCTCTCTCTCCCTCTCTCTCTCTCTCTCTCTCTCTCTCTCTCTCTCTCTCCTCTCTCACTCTCTCTTTAAAAAAAAAAATACCAGTGCTTAGTTCCCAAAAATAAAGTGAAGTGTATGAGTGGGGAAGTCCTACTGCTGCTTACCAGTTGTAGCTGCTTGGGGCTGGGCTACAGTCTGTTTTACTCTGAGTCTGCAAGCAAGGGCCTGTGCTGGCTGAGGTCAGGTTTCCTGTCTATACCTAAAGGTTTTTCTTTCCATACAGAGTCTTCCAATATTTCTGGCAATGGGTCCTACTGTATCTTGTAGGCATTCGTAGAACCTAAAGTGTGTTCCACATTGTGAGGATCCATGCTGTCTCAACATGTGGGTCACAGTACACATATTGGCTAAACAAACCTGAATAGAATAGAATAATGAAGCCCTGGCTTCATTGAAATCTTAGCCTCTGGAGCCAAATTGCAATATGATCAAAGTGAAGTCAGGTGTTTGGGACATTTGTTCTTGACTTGCAAATGGGAAATAATTTTCTCCTGAGCTTAGCCTGTTTTACTATGACAGCCACCTCCCCCACACAGGAAAAGCTCCAGCACTTGGGTTGCCCAGTGCTGCTGGAAACAGGGCCTCACTCTCTTGAGGGAGCAAACATCTTGCTGAGATGCTGGAGGATGGAGCACCAAGGTGAAAGTGGAGGAAGCCACTCTATGCTGAAAGTGGAGGAAGCCACTCTAGCTGCCAGTGGCCAGTGTCCCCTCCCCAGTGCTGGAGAAGGGACTGCTGGTAGTGATCACCCAGTGTGAGCCCTGGCTGTGGGCTTCTGCTCACTCCTCTATGTGCCTGGACTCCCTTGCTCTGGACAGGGGAGTGTGCAGAGCTGCAGCAGGCTTTGTTGGGAGGCTTCTTCATGCCACCAACAAACCATTCCCACAATACATGGAGAACCACATGTGATCTTTCTACATTTGTGATGGGGAATGGCATACATGTGCACTGCTTGTCAGAAAGCTGTTTGCAGGGAGCATCTAAGTCAGGTCAAAGAAGCCCCAGTGCCAATATCACTTGGACCTGAAGGACAAGGTCCTCACAGAGGTCTCACCATCAGGCTAGACCTGTGCTTGGTAACTTGTATGACATCTGGGTGGCCTGCGCCTCTAGGTCCAAGAAATTATGCTGTTTTGTTGCTATGGTAACTTAGGGACTCTTGAAAACCCAACAGACACCTGTAACCTGCCACATTCCTCAACACCCCTGTGTGGATTCCTGTGCGGAATCCCTGTCTGCCTCTTTTTGTTTTTTGTTCTTTATTGTTTGTTTTTGGTACCAGAAGTTGAACCCACAGGCACTTAACCACTGAGCCACATCCCCAGCCTTTTTATTTTTTATTGTAGGGCAGAGTCTCACTAAGTTGCTTAGGGCCTCACTAAATTGCTGAGGCTGGCCTTGAACTTGTGATTCTCCTGCCTTAGCCTCAGCAGCTGAGATTACAGGAGCATGTGCCATCACTCCCAGCTGGTAATCTTGTTTTTGACTCTGGCACATGTATAATTAATTGAATTGGCTAAACAAACCTGAATAGAACAAACATGCACTAAATTAGCAGACATACAAAAGGGGAAACAATTTGTGTTTTAGTTTGCCTTACACATTTCCCAGAATGAAATGCATCAGGCCTCTGCCTGTGGAAAGGGGCTCTTGACTTTGACTTCCAGCTGGCTGTGCCCTAGGGAGGCTCAAGCAGATGCCCGGGAAGCAGAGAGGGCCTGTGTGTGTGTGTGTGTGTGTGTGTGGCCTGAGCACGGGCCCACCATCAATACACCCTGTCCCCAGTTCCTGCAGGCTGTGCCACCTCTTCCAACTGGATTCCAAGGACACAGATGTGCTCAGCCCTGGCCTTATGGGTCCTGGGAAATAACCAGCTACTCCAGCTACTGCCTCTGACTGGTCAGTTGCTGTTCCTCCTCAGCATACTCCATGATCCACTCCTTCTCAGTGACTTAGACTCACTCCATGCCCTAGTCAGACCCAACCTGACCTCTGACTGCTTGTGCCCAGCTCCTATGACGCTTCAATCCCTGTGTAAAGCCTCAAAACTGTGCAGAGAGCAACAAAGAGCCCCTTTGTTTCAGACTAAAGTAACGCTCCATGATTTACTCTCATGATTACTATTTACTACATGATTTACGTATTTGTGGGATATGAATTCTGAAAATGAAATTCCTCTGGCCACATATCTGCTACTTTACTTAGTCCTTGGCTTTCCAAAATATTTAACAAATTGGATGGGGGTTCAAATGCTCTTATGTGTTTTGTTAGTTATGGTCTTTGGATAGTAAAGGAAGCAAATCAGAATTTGATTTGTGAAAGGACATTAAACTAGGTTTTCTTTTTTTCACCATGATAAATGCAAAGAATATTTGGAAACCACTGTTTTTCCTGTAGATTTTGCTGCCTTGGGAATCCTCATCCTGCTGGTTATCCAGATGTGATGAAATTTCCTATTCCATATTTTCATGCATTTTAGAACAATGATTTTTCACTTTTAATGCATTGCCTCCCCAATATGACTGATGATGTTGAATAGTACAGGAAATTTGAGAAGAGCTACATATCACCAAATCAAGCTTCTACTTCCATGACAGAAATATGGTTTCATTGTTTCCCCACTGAAATTGATGCTGGGCAACATCACTAGATGGCTGGCTTTTTAGAGTCATAGAGCAATGACCCTTCTCCATAGGGTGGGGACATACAGCCGTCCGAGGCAAATTGTAGCCATGTGGGGAAGTCACATGCACACATCATCTGTGGCTCCTGAGGGTAAAAATCTAATCAGCAGGCTTGTGCTGGAGGAAGGCAGCTCGATTCACTGGAGGGACATTCATCCTGAACTCACAGGCTGTGCTGTCCTCCTATGAAGGTTCAGATGAGACATGGTAACTTGCTGACCTTGAGCGAGTTCTAAGGAAACGCCCGCTCGAGTTACTGATCTTCACATTCTGTATTTTGTGGAAATAAAAAGCTATGTAGCACTTGTGCACGCCCTCTGCTGATGCTGGCTTTATGGGATTTGCTGTACGAAAACCGTATGTGAAGCCTCTTGTGGGTCTTAGTACCAGGAAAACTTCTGTGTCTGGGTAGAAGCCATCCAACTGTAGAACAAAAGTTTGCAGTTGGGAGATCTAACACTGGAATATTCCCCAACTTTAAGAAAAGCCATTTACTTGGACCTGAATGTGGTAGGCTGCAGGTGCCTGGAGCCATGCAGGGTGGTATGCAGTGTGTCATCTAAAGGCAAAGTCCTCCTAAAGTTGGCTAAGTACTGTGGGCCCTTCATTATTTCATGTTGGTGTGCACCCCAGTTCCAAGGATGATTCTTAAAATCAATTCAAAGCAGCTATTTCCTTAATTCCACATGGGCATCAGAAACATTGAGGTGGGTTCCAAACCAGAAACCCTTTTGGACATCAGAAGGTATTTCTCTGGATGCAGAAGTAGTGCCTCCTCTTTACGTTCCAAAGAGCAGTGCTTAATAAATACCCGTTGAGTTGAAGGAGGGACTGACTGAAGGGTCACAGTATATCCTCTTTGCTGAAATGAGAATTAGATATTTTTAGTCCTTGTTATAATCTCAGAAAAGAATTTATTCATTAAATTTTTAATGTCCCACCCAGCAAGAGTCAGAGCCAGTCTGATGCACATTCAGGCTTGAGAAGATCCATCATAACCCATACCGATCCTGTGGGTATCGCAACTTATTGTCAACGTGGATATGCTTCCATTCAACACACGGCAGATCCTTTCAGGAATGATTAGTCGTAATTGCCCCAAACCTAAGGCAACCAAGATGTGCTTCAGCAGTGGAATAGACAACTCTGATACCTCCAGATAGTGGAGTATTATTCAGCAATTAAGAAATGAGCCATTGAGACACAGGAGACCAAATGTATGTGTTCAGTGAAAGAACCAGTCTGAAGAGGTCACACATAGTGTGATTCCAACTATAAAGTTTTTGAAAGTGACAAATCTGTGGTTGCCAGGGAGAGAAGGGGCTGGAGACTGGGGCTTTTGTGCAGTGGCACTGCTCTGTGAGATCACAATGTGATGGTGGACTCATGATATCATGCAGACTCTAGCCCATAGAATGTGCAAGTTCAGCGAATAAGAGAAAACACCTTCCATTTACCATTCTGTATCATGTGCTTCCTGAATGGGGATGGAGGAATGCTCTAGACATGCAGGATTGATCAGCTCTCTCAGGCTCATTTCAGAATGTTACTTAAATAACAAGTCCTCATCCCTTACAGCTGAGCAGTGGTGCAAATGGTTATGTGGTCCCCATCCACCTTCCTGCAGGCCCTGGTGCTTCACTGGGGCTCAGTTTAGCCAGCAGAGCACAAGACCGCAGGTCCCACCTGAGCTCCTTGGACCTCTCAGAGTTGAGCATTCTCCAGAGCCACTTAAAATTTCAGCAGTATGACTAATTCTGGACTCAATCTGTGTTTTTCCTTGAAAAGCAAAGGTTTTGTGACATAGGATGGTCTTCACCCTCTGCTCCAAACACGTTTGGAATCCAACTAGGATGCCTGCTGCAATGGCAGGGGGCCCCTGCTGAAGTCCTGCAGCAGGGAGGCCACTCTACGTCTAATGAGCCAAGAGGGGAGAGTTATAATCCACCTCAGAGAGTTAGAATCCAGGTCCTCGCCTGCAAGACCTTGCTTCCCATCTTCCATAGGCTGAGATACTTTGGGACTAGTATGTGCCTATTTTAAAAATGGACTCAATAATTCAGCAAGCATTGTCCAGAGGCATTCTGGACCACGAGTGACATTCAGCTGTGCTCACATGCAACTGGATGCATCCACAGTCTCCAGGAGCTTCAAGGTGCTGCCTATGGCCACAGAAGAGCTAGGCTATGTCTACCTCTAAAGCTGTCTTAACAGCAAAACCTTTTCTTCTTTGGTAAATTAGAGTTTACAAGAAACATTATAAAACATAAGTGACCAATTTATATGCTCCAGTCGTTTTACAGGAAATAACCAAATGAGTGATGGCTGCAGTTCCATCTAGCTGCTTTCAGTTCTCTCCCCATTTCCCTTCATACTATGCTGCTGGCATACCCTGAGGAGTGCAGGTGGGCACTTCCAAAGGGCACATCCTGACTTGTATCCAAAGATGTCCGTTAGAATTTCCTGCTATTTCTCTTGGAAAATTCTAGATAAGTTTGTTATGTCCTAAAACTAAGTGACTACAAACATCTAACATTTCTCACTGACCTTAATATAAACACATCAGTCAGAAACGAAGCACAATTTTGTGGCCAACTGGCTGGTGATACCCAGATGCACAGGCCTGCGCAGAAGCCTGTTCACCTCCGACTGCACCCGCAGTGTGCCTATCAGCAGGGTGCATCCTGTGAGTGTCCACGAGGGGGCTGCAGGCAGGAGTCATTCCCCACTGTGAACTGGGTTCTGTTCAGGGGCACAGAGGGACAATGTGCACATAGAGCTCCTCTCATGGCATGCAGGGAGACAGGTGTGGGCGGTCCGTGTCATTATTTCATTGATGACACATTTACAATACACTTGCCTGGCATGACCTTAAATGCATTGTTATGACTTTTAAGTCTGGGTGTGGCAGGCTGAGTTACTAGAGAAATAATCAGCTCACATATTTATGATGTGCACTCTGGATACGCCAGGGAAGAAGAAAGCACCACCTTCCCCATTTGCTCTTCATTTATGAAGGCCAAGGCAGGCTTCTGTAGATCAGGAATCTCACATAGGCACATGCACCAGCTCACGCGCAGCTCACACAGACTCACTACAGTCTCTAAGGGCCACAGGGGAAAGAAAGCATTTGCCTTGACAACTTACAGCAAGACTTTTTCAGGGAGATCTAGGATCATCTATGGGGTTAAGCTGGACTAACAGCCCCATCCCCCCCATTGTGAAGAACCAGCACTTGGCAGCCATGGCAGGAGGGAGGCAGGACGGACAATGGGCTGGCCACACGAGCCCCAGAGATGTCCCTCAGTGGAGGGGCGTTTTCCACATCTTAACCTGAGGGAGCTCTGCAGAGACACGAGGCCGTACAAAGAGAAGGAAGCAAGGCCTCCCTTCATCTGAATGCCACAGAGCAGCTAATGGCTGAGCCTTGGCTGTTCTGGATCCTGAGACACCAAAACAAAGCTCATTACTAATACAGTGATCCTCTTCAGAAGAACAGGGGAGACTTCATCACAGCAAGTGCAGTTTATCAATTGTGACATGCATGAAAACTCGTGCCCTAGAACCAGAAGCCACAGTCCTTACTCTAACTAAATTCACATAGGACATTCAACTCTGAAGTTCCTTGGAATTTCCTCAACTCATTTGAAAGCTGTTGGCTCAGAGAACCTCACAGGCATAAAATGTCTGAACAATAATCTTCCTTTGCCTGACAATCTACCTGTTTGGAAGGGGATTTGGAGGTGGAGCGCACCCAGGGACTGCGTGGAGGAGGCGTTGCAGTGTGGAATTCATACCACCAGAGGGCGCCAGGCGACTGTGGGAAGCTCAGGTGGCAGCCGCTGGGGCCAGGGTGACCAGGAAAGAACAGCTGTGCTCATTTTCACAAGCACCTTGATTGCTAGAGATGCTGAAATTTTTTTCCTTATATTTGTTGTCCAATTGTTTTTCTTCTTTTAAGAAATGTCTGTTTAGTTCTTCTGCCCATTTACTGATCGGGTTATTTGGTTTTTGTTGTTGTTGCTGCTGCTGTCAAGCTTCTTTATTCTGCATATATTCTAGATATTAATGCCCTATCCCAGGAGCAGGTGCAAAGATCTTCTCCCATATTGTTGGCTCTCTCTTCAAGCTCTTACTTGATTCTTTTGCTGTTTAGAAGCTTTTTAATTTGATGTCTTCCCACTTACTGATTTCTAGTTTTATTCCTTGTACTTTTGGAATCTTGTTAAGGAAGTCAATTCCTGTGCCAACCTGATGCAGTATTGGGCCTAGGTTTTCTTCTAGCAGGTAATTCTGAGGTCTTTGATCCACTTTGAATTGACTTTTGTGCAGGGTGAGAGGTAGAAGTCATTCTTGTGGATTTCCAGTTTTCCCAGCACCTTTTGTTTAAGCTCTTTTCTCCAAGTGTTTTGACACCTGTCTGACATCAGGTGATTGCACTTACGTGGGCTTTTCTCTGCGTCCAGCACCTCTGGGATGAGAGACCAGGTGTGCACTAGCCTTGGACACTGGCAGTCATGATTAGTCAGCCTTTGCAGAGGAACCCACAGCAGGAGGGATGCTCAGCACGAGAGAGAAGCTTGTGTATAGAATAAAAATTCTGACCACACATAAAAAAACAAAAAACTTGTGACCCTCTTTGCTCTTCCCAAAACAGGGCCCCAGCAGAACCTGCAACTTTCTCCCTTCCTTTCTGTAACAAAGGAGCCCGTTCTTCCCAGACCCAGGGAGGTGCGGAACAGGAGTAGAAGGTCAAATGTCAAGTCATTTTTTTTCTTGAATAAGAAGTTAAAGAATACCAACAAAGATATAAGAACCCCCAAATAATAAATTAATTTTCACAGTGCAATATCTTAATTTGTGTAGAGAAACAGAATGCATTTCATCTCAAATAAAATGTGGTCACAACCTTGAGACATTGAAGAGTAATTAATATGTTTCTTCAAAAAAACCCATCAAAAATCTGATCTGTACTTTTTGAGTGTGACTATTACCACAAAAGCTTGGCATAATATGTTTAAAACAAAGAAGAAGCAAAATAATTAATTATGCCTCTATCACCTCTTTCAAGAGTCTGGAACCTTAAGATATTCAGATGGGGCAATAGGGGCACCTAAGTAGTAGAGCACTTGCCTACCAGGCATGAGACCCTGGGTTCCATCCCCAGTATGCACTGGTAAATAATTAATAAATAAAATAATAAATAAATAATCCCCCAATGATCAGGTTACTGGAGATTTTTAAACCTTCTCCCAAATTTGACATTTTTAGGTGAAATCTCCCCAAGTCAAACATGGCAGACCCATGGCATCTCCCTCCTCTCCCCAGAACCACATCATGTGGTCTGGCCATCAGCAGGTGGGAGAGTGGCAAGCAGGGCTGGAAGGTGACCTGTAACTAATGCTGCAGAGGAAGGAGCCTCCCTGGCACAGGGACGCAAGGGCAGGCAGTGCGGGAGGGAGCACTTGACCCCAAGCGGGCATTCCTGCCTGCCTCTTGAACAGTCCTGCCTCCCCTGTCCCCATGAGCCACCCCAGCCTGCAGTGGAGTTCCACACTCACAGTCAAGTCCCTCCTCCCCTGAGGAGGAGAGCCCTGCTCCACAGGAGCGACATCCAGGACAAACACATCACTCACCGTATCTGGGAAATCCACCCCCAGACAGAACCTTGAGACAAGCTTTGAGCCCACAGGCAGACTCCCTCCTCCATTACTAATCACTGCCAACTCAGCCACCAAGAGGACACCAAAGGTTTAAGAGAACAGGCTGAGATGGACCCACTGGGAGAACCAACAGCCTCAGAAATAAGCATGCCTTGCCTGACAGTTCACGTATGGACACAAGTGCACCATTTTGATATGTTTTAATTGTTAGGATGAAGTATTCTGAGAGCAAAGATCAGCAATGGATTCAAAATCAGCAGGTCCACATGTTCAAGAGTTTTTGAAAAATCAAAAAAACAGAATTGACTCAAAATCTGGTAGCAACCCAGGAAGAAGCCAGCAGTAGGAGATTTTGTGATCACATAATAATGGCAGGCCATTCTGTGTTCATCGCAGTAGCAAAATATCGGGTTTTATTTTAATAGCAAGACATTGTGCATTTATTGGGCTTTAGGGGTTGTGAGACACATCGAGATACCTTATTTTGTTTGATTTTTAAGCAATTCTATAATTATAAATCTGAAAAATAAAATTGTTAAGAAATCTAAGACCTGGATGTGAGGGCGATCTGGCTGCGACATCTGTCACTCCATTGATGGCCAGGGTTGATTCGGCTGACCTGGCTGGCGGTGTCCCCTTCCTCCCTCAGCGCTCCACGTGCGTCCCTCCCGAAGCTGCGAAGCTGTGCTCAGTGGACGAGGACGACCTTCCCAGATAGAGGAGGACCGTTCTTGGTCAAGGGTAAACGAGTAGCTGCGCTCCCCTCTAGAACCTCCAGACAAGCTCTCAAGGAATCTAAGACCAAATACATGAACTCCTTGCTTGAACTCTGCTTTGGATGCCTGGTGGAGAAAGAGCCAGGACCAGATCACCTGGACCCAGAGCTCAGCTTCAGTTACCCCAGAGCCAAGGGGACACAGCCACGGGGGTTCCCGAGGCAGAGGCAGCAGGAAGAGAGTGGCTGAAAGGGTGGCAGGGAGGCAGAGGCGAAGGAGGCAACAAGGTAAATACGAGGCTTATCCACGTGGGGAGAAGTTGTGGAGCCGTGGAACTGGAGAACACCACATAGACAATCTCCCGCTGGCCCGAGGAACATCTCGGCACTGATTCCAAGAAAGAAAAACTTGAAATCTTCCACATGTGAAGGGAAGTCATGAAGGTGAGGCTCAGAAGCCGAAGTGAATTTACAGCACACACAGCTACATACAGCACACACAGCCAGGGAAAGGCCTGCTTCTGAGGACACTTCTGGAGACCAGCAAGTGGACCACACACATACACACAGACTCTCCACACTCTCACATGAACACACACCCACATACACACTCACACACTCATGCACACATTCTTGTATGAACATTACACACTTGCACACACATTCACACTCTCTCATAAACATACACTCACATGCACATATATGCATGTAATAACTTGTGCATGCCTTCACACTGTCTCACATGACACACTCATACACTCACATACTCATACACACATACACACATACCCTCGAATGAATGTGCACACACTCGTACACACATGCATGTGTGCACACACAAGCCAAGGGTATACAGGTGGCCTGGCACTGGTGGTGTGTGCCTGGCTTCTGCTGAGGCCTTAATGTCTTGCCTGGGGCTGCATGCCACTGCATGCTAGCGGCCCAGTGCTGCTGAGCCCAGCCAAGCCCTATAGGACGCCTATGGCCCGAGCACAAATGATCTCTGTTTTAGTCAGCTTCTCCCCTATTGTGACTAAAGGATCTGACCAGAACAACTATAGAAAAGGAAGAGTTTATTTGAGGGCTCACAATTTCAGAGGTCTTAGTCCATAGAAGGCCAGCTCCATTTCTCAGAGCTCGACACGAGGCTGAACAGTATGGACCAGGGTGTGGCAGAGGGAAGCAGCTCACATCACAGTGATCAGGAAGCAGAGAGGCTCCACTCTCCAGATGCAAATATATACCCAAAGCCACGCCCTCATTCCCACCTCCTCCAGCCACACCCACCACTTCAAACCCACTCAGTGAATCCCATCAGGGGATTGAGCCGCTGATTGGCCAAGACTTGTACGATCCAATCATTTCTTTCCTGAACTTTCTTGCATTGTCTCACATGTGAGCTTTTGGGGGACACCTCACATCCAAACCATAATAATTTCCCTTTCCTTTCTGCGTGTAGCTCCAGGAAGTGAGAGAACAGCTTCAGGAGAGAAAGAAAGAAAGCGTGCAGTGCGCAGATGGAGTAGGTGCCTGGGAATGGCTTCCCTACACTTGTCCCTGAATGCCCAAATATTAATGTCTTGAGGACAGAGCAATGGCTCCCCTCAGCAAGCTCAGAGACAGTGAGCATGGCCTCCTGTCTGTGCTAAGCCCACTGAGAACCTCCTGCTTACACTGTGCACCTCATGTCAGAGAGGACCTGGGTCCTTGCACAGTGCCCTCCAGCAGCTGCCTGGCTGGATTCACACTGGCAGAGGACTTTCCATGCCTGGCGCCTCCTGCATCCAAACATATTGAGGCCTCCTGGCTAGTGAAGGGGGAATTGCCCCTGAGGTTGGCTCTGCTTCAGCATGCAAAGCCCTGCTGTTTTTTCCCTGGACCTGGTGCTTGTCACCATGCTTCCCCGGGCACCCTTCAGAGCTGTGCTTAGACATCCCACCATTGTCCCACTGCTGTAAGCTCTTCACTGAATGGGACAAAGGCCTCTTGATCTTTAAGATGATCTGCTTGGGAAATGTGTAAAAATAAAACAAGTTGAAATTCTGCGACCCCCTCTAAAAAGCTTTTAGCAGAGTGTCCAGGGCAGGTTGGGTTATCAGAGTCTGTGGTTTCGAATATATGTGCACTTGACAAGCCGCAGCTGGTAAGAATGAGGTGGAGGCCCCCTGACTCCTCTGAAGATCAGACCAGCGCCCTCAGCCTCTGGCTGCCTATTTCTCCCATGATTCAGAAAGAACGTCTGGAGCCCATGCTCCAGACAAAAGGTGCACGCAAAGGCCGAGGAGTGGAGCCACCAGGCTTGGATTCTGGCTGAGTTTAGATGCACAAGCGGGGCCTTGATGACACCGAGCCTCAGCAGATGCCTGGCCACCTTCCAGGGCAGCACAGCTTTGCAGGTTCTCTGAACTGTCCTGAGGCAGCACAAGGCAAGGCTGCAGCCTGTGTGCCGGCCTTGCTGCCCTGGGAGCTGAGTGCCGGCTCTGGCACGATCGTTGCTCTCAGGACTGTGTTTAGGTTTTACAGATTTTTGCGAGATCTTGTTATATAAGCTCTATGTACTGAAAGTTCTTATTTAAAGATTTTTAAATGTTGAGTAAAGTGTTCTCTGGCCAGAGATATAATACATATATTAATCCTGTCATGTAATTTATTTTCTTTAAAAACAAGCCTCTTATACAAATTGCCTGTGGAACTTTTATTTAGAATTTAAGGTCATTTGGGGCTTAGAGTCATGTAAATACCTTCTCCAGAACACTGGGGTCTTGGGGGTGCACATTTTGTCGAGCCACAGTGGAGTTGGGACTCACAGCGGTTGGGCCAGCAAGCCTCTTGCCTGACTTTGTGAGGGTCAGCATGCCCCTTGCTGGACCATCAGCTGTGAGCACACAGGGGTGGAGAACACAGACATATCTTTACCTTGATGTTTGGAGTTGATGGAGACCTTGGACACCCCAATGCAAGAAGAGGGGCTCAGACTCTCCTGCAGGGTTCTGGTTCAGGGAAGAGGATGGTGGAGAAGTTGTGTCCTTCCAGTGCCCTCAGCTTGCCCATGTTTGGAAAAAAAATCTCACCAGGCAGTGGCTGGACTCCCTGTGAAAAGTGGACAGAGAAAAGACCTGAGGAGCCCCTCACCAGGCCCCAGACCCCAGGAGCCTGAATGTCAATTTCCTTTTAGTTGAATAAAAATCACAGCATCCATTCCCTCATATGCTGTGTGGCACTGTGCCTAGAAGGAAGCTCAATGTCCAATGCACGTCAGGCCCAGCAAAGCCACAGCTAAATCTAAAGGATCGCACACTGCTCTGCAAAGCTGAGGAAATCAGGGGTTCTAGATGCAGAAGCAGATAGGTCAGGATGGGTCTTGTGGCCCAGGAGGCTGTACCTGTCACCAAACGTCAGTGCCCTCTGTTCAAATCATCTAGCACAGTGTTGACCTTGCTGCCTGGTCACCTGTGAGTGCTGCTTATAGAATCAGAGTACATGAAATAAACAAGAAAGTGCAGAATAACATACAAGAAAATGGTGTGGAAGAAGCCCAGGCCCTGCCCTGAGTGACTCCATTGTGTGCAGAACTGCATCTGAGTGACCCCATGGTATGCAGAACAGCAGTGCCCAGGCCGTGCCTGCCCAAGTGACTCCATGGTGTGTAGCACAGCAGTCCTCAGGCTGTGCCTGCCCTGGTGACTCCATGGTGTGTAGAACAGCAGTCCTCAGGCTGTGCCTGCCCTAGTGACTCCATGGTATGCAGAACAGCAGTGCCCAAGCCGTGCCTGCCCAAGTGACTCCATGGTGTGTAGCACAGCAGTCCTCAGGCTATGCCTGCCCTGGTGACTCCATGGTGTGTAGAACAGCAGCTCTCAGGCTGTGCCTGCCAGAGTGACTCCATGGTGTGTAGAACAGCAGTCCTCAGGCTGTGCCTGCCAGAGTGACTCCATGGTGTGTAGAACAGCAGTCCTCAGGCTGTGCCTGCCCTAGTGACTCCATGGTGTGTAGAACAGCAGTCCTCAGGCTGTGCCTGCCCAAGTGACTCCATGGTGTGTAGCACAGCAGTCCTCAGGCTGTGCCTGCCCTGGTGACTCCATGGTGTGTAGAACAGCAGTCCTCACGTTGTGCCTGCCCTAGTGACTCCATGGTGTGTAGAACAGCAGTCCTCAGGCTGTGCCTGCCCTGGTGACTCCATGGTGTGTAGAACAGCAGTCCTCACGTTGTGCCTGCCCTAGTGACTCCATGGTGTGTAGAACAGCAGCTCTCAGGCCGTGCCTGCCCTAGTGACTCCATGGTGTGTACGACAGCAGTCCTCAGGCTGCGCCTGCCCTAGTGACTCCATGTTGTGTAGAACAGCAGTCCTCAGGCTGCGCCTGCCCTAGTGACTCCATGGTGTGTAGGACAGCAGTCCTCAGGCTGTGCCTGCCCTGGTGACTCCATGGTGTGTAGAACAGCAGTCCTCAGGCTGTGCCTGCCCTAGTGACTCCATGGTGTAGAACAGCAGTCCTCAGGCTGTTCCTGCCCTAGTGACTCCATGGTGTGTAGAACAGCAGTCCTCAGGCTGCGCCTGCCCTAGTGACTCCATGGTGTGTAGGACAGCAGTCCTCAGGCTGTGCCTGCCCTGAGTGACCCCATGGTGTGTAGGACAGCAGTCCTCAGGCTGCGCCTGCCCTAGTGACTCCATGGTGTGCAGAACAGCAGTCCTCAGACTGCGCCTGCCCTAGTGACTCCATGGTGTGTAGAACAGCAGTCCTCAGGCTGCGCCTGCCCTAGTGACTCCATGGTGTAGAACAACAGTCTTAAGGCTGTGCCTGCCCTAGTGACACCATGGTGTGCAGAACAGCAGTCCTCAGGCTGTGCCTGCCCTAGTGACTCCATGGTGTAGAACAACAGTCCTAAGGCTGTGCCTGCCCTAGTGACTCCATGGTGTGCAGAACAGCAGTCCTCAGGCTGCGTCTGCCCTAGTGACTGCATGGTGTAGAACAGCAGTCCTCAGGCTGTGCCTGCCCTAGTGACTCCATGGTGTGTAGAACAGCAGTCCTCAGGCTGCGCCTGCCCTAGTGACTCCATGGTGTAGAACAGCAGTCCTAAGGCTGTGCCTGCCCTAGTGACACCATGGTGTGCAGAACAGCAGTCCTCAGGCTGTGCCTGCCCTAGTGACTCCATGGTGTGCAGAACAGCAGTCCTCAGACTGCGCCTGCCCTAGTGACTCCATGGTGTGCAGAACAGCAGTCCTCAGGCTGTGCCTGCCCTAGTGACTCCATGGTGTGTAGAACAGCAGTCCTCAGGCTGTGCCTGCCCTAGTGACTCCATGGTGTGCAGAACAGCAGTCCTCAGGCTGTGCCTGCCCTAGTGACTCCATGGTGTAGAACAGCAGTCCTAAGGCTGTGCCTGCCCTAGTGACACCATGGTGTGCAGAACAGCAGTCCTCAGGCTGTGCCTGCCCTAGTGACTCCATGGTGTGCAGAACAGCAGTCCTCAGACTGCGCCTGCCCTAGTGACTCCATGGTGTGCAGAACAGCAGTCCTCAGGCTGTGCCTGCCCTAGTGACTCCATGGTGTGTAGAACAGCAGTCCTCAGGCTGTGCCTGCCCTAGTGACTCCATGGTGTGCAGAACAGCAGTCCTCAGGCTGTGCCTGCCCTAGTGACTCCATGGTGTGTAGAACAGCAGTCCTCAGGCTGTGCCTGCCCTAGTGACTCCATGGTGTGCAGAACAGCAGTCCTCAGGCTGTGCCTGCCCTAGTGACTCCATGGTGTGCAGAACAGCAGTCCTCAGACTGCGCCTGCCCTAGTGACTCCATGGTGTGCAGAACAGCAGTCCTCAGTGTGTGCCTGCCCTAGTGACTCCATGGTGTGTAGAACAGCAGTCCTCAGGCTGTGCCTGCCCTAGTGACTCCATGGTGTGCAGAACAGCAGTCCTCAGGCTGTGCCTGCCCTAGTGACTCCATGGTGTATAGGACAGCAGTCCTCAGGCTGCGCCTGCCCTAGTGACTCCATGGTGTGTAGGACAGCAGTACTCAGGCTGCGCCTGCCCTGGTGACTCCATGGTGTGTAGAACAGCAGTCCTCAGGCTGTGCCTGCCCTAGTGACTCCATGGTGTGTGGAACATCAGTCCTCAGGCTGTGCCTGCCCTGGTGACTCCATGGTGTGTAGAACAGCAGTCCTCAGGCTGCGCCTGCCCTAGTGACTCCATGGTGTGTAGAACAGAAGTGCCCAGGCCGTGCCTGCCCTAGTGACTCCATGGTGTGTAGGACAGCAGTCCTCAGGCTGTGCCTGCCCTGGTGACTCCATGGTGTGTAGAACAACAGTCCTCAGGCTGTGCCTGCCCTGAGTGACTCCATGGTGTGTAGAACAGCAGTCCTCAGGCTATGCCTGCCCTAGTGACTCCATGGTGTGTAGAACAGCAGTCCTCAGGCTGTGCCTGCCCTGAGTGACTGCATGGTGTAGAACAGCAGTCCTCAGGCTGTGCCTGCCCTGGTGACTCCATGGTATGCAGAACAGCAGTGCCCAGGCCGTGCCTGCCCTAGTGACTCCATGGTGTGTAGGACAGCAGTCCTCAGGCTGTGCCTGCCCTGGTGACTCCATGGTGTGTAGAACAGCAGTCCTCAGGCTGCGCCTGCCCTAGTGACTCCATGGTGTGTAGGACAGCAGTCCTCAGGCTGTGCCTGCCCTGAGTGACCCCATGGTGTGCAGAACAGCAGTCCTCAGGCTGTGCCTGCCCTGAGTGACTCCATGGTGTGTAGGACAGCAGTCCTCAGGCTGTGCCTGCCCTGAGTGACCCCATGGTGTGTAGAACAGCAGTCCTCAGGCTGTGCCTGCCCTGAGTGACCCCATGGTGTGTAGGACAGCAGTCCTCAGGCTGTGCCTGCCCTGAGTGACCCCATGGTGTGCAGAACAGCAGTCCTCAGGCTGTGCCTGCCCTAGTGACTCCATGGTGTGTAGAACAGCAGTCCTCAGGCTGTGCCTGCCCTGAGTGACTCCATGGTGTGTAGAACAGCAGTCCTCAGGCTCTGCCTGCCCTAGTGACTCCATGGTGTGTAGAACAGCAGTCCTCAGGCTGCACCTGCCCTAGTGACTCCATGGTGTGCAGAATAGCAGTCCTCAGGCTATACCTGCCCTAGTGACTCCATGGTGTGTAGGACAGCAGTCCTCAGGCTGTGCCTGCCCTGGTGACTCCATGGTGTGTAGGACAGCAGTCCTCAGGCTGTGCCTGCCCTAGTGACTCCATGGTGTGTAGAACAGCAGTCCTCAGGCTGTGCCTGCCCTGGTGACTCCATGGTGTGTAGAACAGCAGTCCTCGGACTGCGCCTGCCCTAGTGACTCCATGGTGTGTAGAACAGCAGTCCTCAGGCTGTGCCTGCCCTGGTGACTCCATGGTGTGTAGAACAGCAGTCCTCAGGCTGTGCCTGCCCTAGTGACTCCATGGTGTGTAGGACAGCAGTCCTCAGGCTGTGCCTGCCCTGGTGACTCCATGGTGTGTAGGACAGCAGTCCTCAGGCTGTGCCTGCCCTAGTGACTCCATGGTGTGTAGGACAGCAGTCCTCAGGCTGTGCCTGCCCTAGTGACTCCATGGTGTGTAGGACAGCAGTCCTCAGGCTGTGCCTGCCCTAGTGACTCCATGGTGTGTAGGACAGCAGTCCTCAGGCTGTGCCTGCCCTGGTGACTCCATGGTGTGTAGGACAGCAGTCCTCAGGCTGTGCCTGCCCTAGTGACTCCATGGTGTGTAGGACAGCAGTCCTCAGGCTGTGCCTGCCCTAGTGACTCCATGGTGTGTAGGACAGCAGTCCTCAGGCTGTGCCTGCCCTAGTGACTCCATGGTGTGCAGAATAGCAGTCCTCAGGCTATACCTGCCCTAGTGACTCCATGGTGTGTAGAACAGCAGCTCTCAGGCTGTGCCTGCCCTGGTGACTCCATGGTGTGTAGAACAGCAGCTCTCAGGCTGTGCCTGCCCTAGTGACTCCATGGTGTGCAGAACAGATGTCCTTAGTCTGCACCTGCCCTGAGTGACTCCATGGTGTGCAGAACAGCAGTCCTCAGGCTGCACCTGCCCTGAGTGACTCCATGGTGTGCAGAACAGATGTCCTTAGTCTGCGCCTGCCCTGAGTGACTCCATGGTGTGCAGAACAGCAGTCCTCAGGCTGTGCCTGCCCTAGTGACTCCATGGTGTTTAGAACAGCAGTCCTCAGGCTGTGCCTGCCCTAGTGACTCCATGGTGTGTAGGACAGCAGTCCTCAGGCTGTGCCTGCCCTAGTGACTTCATGGTGTGTGGAACAGCAGTCCTCAGGCTGTGCCTGCCCTAGTGACTCCATGGTGTGTAGGACAGCAGTCCTCAGGCTGTGCCTGCCCTGAGGGACTCCATGGTGTGCAGAACAGCAGTCCTCAGGCTGTGCCTGCCCTAGTGACTCCATGGTGTGTGGAACAGCAGTCCTCAGGCTCTGCCTGCCCTGAATGACTCCATGGTGTGCAGAACAGCAGTCCTTAGTCTTCACCTGCCCTAGTGACTCCATGGTGTGTAGAACAGAATTCCTCAGGCTGTGCCTGCCCTGGTGACTCCATGGTGTGTAGAACAGCAGTCCTCAGGCTGTGCCTGCCCTAGTGACTCCATGGTGTGTAGGACAGCAGTCCTCAGGCTGTGCCTGCCCTAGTGACTCCATGGTGTGCAGAACAGCAGTCCTCAGGCTGTGCCTGCCCTGGTGACCCCATGGTGTGTAGAACAGCAGTGCCCAGGCCGTGCCTGCCCTAGTGACTCCATGGTGTGTAGAACAGCAGTCCACAGGCTGTGCCTTCCCTAGTGACTCCATGGTGTGTAGAACAGCAGTCCTCAGGCTGTGCCTGCCCTAGTGACTCCATGGTGTGCAGAACAGCAGTTCCAGGATGCATCTACTCTGAGTGACTCCATGGTGTGTAGAACAGCAGTCCACAGGCTGCGCCTGCCCTGAGTGACCCCATGGTGTGCAGAACAGCAGTTCCAGGATGCATCTACTCTGAGTGACCCCATGTGTGTAGAACAGCAGTTCCCAAGCCGTGCCTGCCCTGAGTGATTCCATGGTAGGTAGAACAGCAGCTCTCAGGCTGTGCCTTCCCTGAGTGACTCCATGGTGTGTAGAAAGAACATCAGTTCTCAGGCTGTGCCTACTCTGAGTGACCCCATGGTGTGCTCAGTCTGCGCCTGCCCTGAGTAACCCCATGGTGTGTAGAACAGCAGTTCCCAAGCTGTACCTGCCTTGGTGACTCCATGATATGAAGAAGAGGAGTTCCCAGGCTGTTCCTGCCCTAGTGACTCCGTGATATGAAGAAGAGCAGTTGTTCCCAGGCTGTGCCTATTCTGAGTGTCTCCATGGTCTGTAGCTCTCAGGCTACGCGCCCTGAGTGACTCTATCATATATAGAACAACAGTTTTCAGACTATGCCTAAATCTGAGTTATTCCATTTTATTAAACAAAAATTTGCCACAAGCTACTCCATTTTGAATACATGTGCCAAGGTGGGATGATTCTACACCTGTTTATATAATTAAACAACCACCATCTGCCTAGCACCACCATAAGGCACAAATTGATAAAAAACTTATACCCATGAATTTATCAAATTAAATTAAGAAGTATCTGGACATGTGGACATCCCGAATCCTATCAGGAACACCAGACACCACAGCTAATCAACCTTACCAGATGCAACCCCTAACAGCCATAAAAGGAGGAGCCTTCCCAAACTGGACAAGGGGGGACCCTGACTCTTCAGTTACCTGGTGTTTCATCTCCAGGTGTGCCCAGGGAAACCGACATAGTGAAGAATCTCCAGATTCCTGTCCCATCAGGCTTCAGCAGAGAGGTTTCTCCTGCCCATGAACACCAAGCACAGCCACTCTAAGCTGACATCTGAAGCTGCACCATCTAGACCCTCTGCAGAACTGACCACCTACAGCCACTCTGCTCTGCTCATCTCTCCCTCTGCCTGTGCTCTGGGTTCAGCATCCTGTGACCAAGTGGTTGTTTCAGTCCTTCCTGAGTCTTTCTGTGATTTATTTATAGATGATGTAGAAAGTGTGGGTGTGACTTGAGAGCTATAGATACTGCGCATTAAAATTGGATTGAAGAACCTGCGATTGCCCAGTTGACAACTACCAGGTTTTGGCAAGTATTTGGAAAACTGCCACCATTGGAAGTTGTGCAGCTTCTGAATTCAGTAAGTTATTCAGTAAGTTCTGTGTTCATGTGGACAGACGTGAATGTGTTTGGTCTGTTAGTGGCATAGCTCATACTCTCCACACAGTGAGTCCTGAGCAGGATCGGGCTGTGGTGAGCTCCCACCCTCACGCAGACGGAGGGCTGCTCTGCAAATGCATCAAGCTGTTCAATCTGGGGAAGCGGCAGGGAAGCCCAAGCCGCAGAGCATCCAGCTTCTCTTGTACACTGGCAGGAAAGTATTAGGATGATACACACTTTGTGCAAGTCATTCCACTCTTCCAAAGACTCCTGATCCCTGCCAAGGAAGGGGAGCCACAGTGTACCCCAGGTCTGCCAGGACTGGGCCTAAGCATGGAGACGAGCATTCCAATTAAATAATAAGGAATAGAAATGTGCCTTCATCACAAGTATTTAAAAGTATTATTAGTTTTTGTTGTTTCTCATAACATAAAGCTCAAATCATCTAATTCTGCAGAATGTGTTGTGGCAAAAAAAAAATGTTATTTGGCTTTTATTGTGAGCCCTGTGGGGAGTGGGCAGACTGGGCCTTGGAACTGCCAGGTACTTAGTTGTGGCTGGGGCAGAACCCCGGAGTCCAGTCTTCTGAGAGACTCTCCTTGAGAGCACACTGCACCAAACTACTTCCAGTGGAGGGTCACGAGAGAGCTGGATTGTCTTCCCTGGAGAAGCCATAATTCTCTGGGCGTAAGTTGGGTTCTTTCTATGATGGCCGACTGAGCATCCGAGAGCCTGGGGCCAAACTCAGACAGATCTGCCAGGTCCTCAGAGGGGCCATAGTCCCCATGCAGCTGTATGGCAGGCTGGTGCAGGACCCTGATTCCCAGAGCACAGGAAAGTGTCCAATACACTAAGTTGGGGTGATTTGTCATGTTTCCTTAGGGAAAAACACATCCCTCCACAATGTCCATTTAGAGTTCTGGGGATAAAGACACCTGTGTCCCCAGCTGTCTCTCCAATGGCTCAAAAGAAGTAATGCACACATTCAAAAATGCATGAAGAGAGGTGGAATGAGAATGTGAACGGCTGGAAGAGGGGAAAGGGTGGAAGAGAGTTTCAGGCACAATGGCTCACACCTGTAGACACAGAAGCTTGGGAGGCTGAGGCAGGAGGATTACAAGTTCAAGGCCAGCCTTAGCAATTTTAATGAGGCCCTAAACAACTTAGTGAGACCTTGTCTCAAAATAAAAATACAAATGATCTGGGGATGTGACTCAGTGGTTAAGCACCCCTGGATTCAATCCCTGGTACCCCTCCCCCCTAAAAAAGTGGAAAATGAAAATTACTCAGATGGTAAAAGAAAAAAAGCCAGTTAAACTGGGAGTGAGCTACAATAGTGAGACTGGAGATCAGCAATGTGTGTGCACAAGAGAGCCAGGGCCTCCGCTCCCCGAGTGGAGGGAGTAGTTTGTCCCATGGAATCACAGGCCGACTGACCAAGACACAGGGTCCTGGAAATACTGAGGCATCTTCTATTCCAGACCAGCAAGGTGCATTGAGAAAGAAACTGATTTCATAAAATTGTGAAATAAAATTAATCTAAGACAGAAGCCACGGGTATTATTTTGTGAATAGTTACTAGTTTGGGTTTGGGAATCTGAAAGAGCCCTTGGGAACCTGTGGGTTGGGGCTGTTCCACCTGCCTGCTGTGAATGGCCGCAGCCACAGCCCTAGCCCCACCAGCTGCACAGCGCAGGTGTCCACCCAGGTCAAACCAACAGTGGATCCAACATGCTGTGAAGACCTGCATCTGCACTGAGCGTGCATGTGTGTTTCTTGCCATTGTCCCTGACAGTGCAGGGCGACCACTGTCTCCACGGTACCTGTGCTATGCCAGGTGTCGTGGGCAAGCAAGAGACAGCAGTGTGCAGGACCCACAGAGGTCACATCACGTGGGGCCTGAATCTACAGAGGTCACAGGTGAGCACATGGCCACTTCACACAGGGACCTTAGCAGCAAGGGCTGGGAGGTGCCCTGGGCAGTCACTGTGGCTTCTGAGGGATGGCTGAAACCCAAGGCCAGCATCCCATGATGCTCACTGGGGATATTTGCTTCTACTGGTGTTGAACAAATCTGTACAACTTGTTTAAAGAAACAATTTAGTCAGGTGTGTGTGTGTGTGTGTGTGTGTGTGTGTGTGTACAAAGCTTTATGATAGTCTGACAGTATTTACAAACTTCTCTTGGCAAGTGGGATGCTACAGGAAGATTCTAAGCACAAAGATACGTATGGCAGTGTCTCATGTAGTAGCAAAAAATGGAAATAAGTCATTTGCACATTAATTAAAAATGGTTCAGCACAAGGAGGAATTTGTAATATTACATAATATTTATGAAAATTTTTAAATGTGGGGGAAAGCTAGCTTTAAAACGTTACTTAAAGATTATAATATACAGCATAATCTCACATTTTAATTCATAAGACTTGAAGGAAGTGCCATTTTTCTTTATGCTCACATGTATTTCCAAACCAACTGGAAAGTACTGTGGTCCTATACATAGAAAGATTATGCAGTGGTGTTTGACACTCCATGGTCTTTCTGATGAATGAAGATGGCTTTCCTGAATCTTTCTTTAATAATTAAGGCAATTAACAAGACACGTCAGTTGTGCTAAAATAATTGGTGAGTTATAAGTTTATAGTTTCCTAAAGTAGGCACCAGGGAAAAAAGAGTTTTATGGTCATTTTAAAACAACATGTGTTCATGCCAAAATTTAAGAGCAATTACATGAAGTTTATTTTTTTAAGAATATTTATAAGTGGTCTACAGAGAGATGTTTTATTTTTATATTCTTAGAGTACAGTACATATGTCAAATATAATTGAAATAACAGTAAGCTAGCTGTTTTGCAAATAAATTGTATCTGCATGTGGGCTTCATATCACTACCTTATAAGATATTAAAGCAAAAACAAAATTTTAAATTTCTCTAAAATATCCACATTTCCCCTTGGAGCCATTTGTATCACAGGAGTTAACTACTGTGGAATCTTATGGAATTAAGAGCTCTCTTTCTCTTGACTATCCCACAAATACTCACAAGGCATAAAACCCACCTTCACTCCAGCGCACAGTATTTTGGTGCTGAGAAAGAAAAAGCCTTAAGAAACCCAGGTGGTCAACATCATGGACAGTTCCTGCAAGGATTCCCGAGTAGCATCCCCAGGTTCCTGTGCAAAACTGCAGGTCATGGCTTCTGCCCAGGCGATTTGCCTAGAGAGGATGGCCTCTGGAGCAGTGGCTGAGGGCGGAGCACAGACGGGCCTCACACTGACCTTCCAGTTGGATACGTGGGAGCTGTGGAGAAGCCTGAGCCAGGTGGGTCTCAAAGATGACCTTTCTTTTTTGTGCGACTTCTCCTACTCCCATCAGACCCCAGATCCCACGCCTATGTGCCACTTACCGGGGAAAATCACCACACCTTCACTGACCCAGTTACTGCATGAATCCACAGCACAGATACCTGCAGAGCACGAAGAATCACATCACAAGACGGCAGGGTCTTGAGCAGGTGACTGACCAAAGAAGACACAAAAGGGCCACCAAGCACACGCCAGTGCTGGGCCTCACTAACGGTGGGCACACGCAGGGCGGAGCCACAAGTCTACCACCTCACACAGGAGACTACCTACCAGGACAGAAAAGCCAGCAGGAGGCTGCTGTGAACAGGCCCCTCAATAGTTTGGCAAGGAGGGTCAGGGGTGCAGGGACCCAGGGGGAGCAGGCTGCGGAAGGCTGTGTTTTGCACGTTTGTCTTCGCCACAGCCAAGTGGAAACAATCCCAGTGGAAAGGTGAACGGGAAAAGAAACTGCTATTCACAGGAATATTACCCAGCTTTGAAAGGAAGGAAGCCCTGCTGCCCACCACAGCACATGTGGTGAGCTGCAGGGGCGTCAAGCCGAATGAAGTAAGCAGCCACGAAAGAATCCACCACGGGAGGTCATTCATACAGAGTGTCTGTGGAAGCAGAAACCAGTGGATGCAAGGGGCTGGGAGCAGGGAGGAGGGAATGAGTATTGATGGGCATCGAGTTCTAGAGCTCTGTGTGCAACAATGCCAAAGTCCTTAGCACTGGTGACAACTACAGTCAAAAGTCAGATTAAAATAAAATAAAAGTGTCAGCAGCACATATGTGTACCTAACCTTAGGGCATGAGTACCAAGACTAGCAGTAGCTTTCTGATGTCGGTTTGACCTCAGCGTAACCCAGGGTTCTCTGATGCCTGACCTGGACCCATGTCAGTCTTCTTTCTGTTCTGTCTGCACCTGTTTCTATCAGCCTCCTCCCCAGTCCCCTTCCCATTCCTGGTCACCCTGTAAACCTGCATCACTGCAGCAGCTGTTCTCCCAGAAACAAGGTGGACAGGCTTGAGGGTTCCAGGTCTAGCTGCAGCCAGCACACTTAAGGTTGGTAAAACATCAGGGAACTAATATGGGGAGAAGTTGAGTGTCATTGCAACTGTAATGGAGGAAAAGCGCACATGGCCTTGCTTCTTCAACAAGGGCACTAGCCAGAAAAGAAGACATCCACAGAACAGCCGTCCATTCCCTGCAATGCTTTCCCTAATTCCTGGGAAGAACCCAGGCATCTTCCAGGTAGAGTTTTTTTGTGCTGGTGACTGCTGGGGCACTGGTGACATGGTTGTAATTATACCAGTGGCTCCAGCAGTTTGAACACCTCTGAGAGGCTAACAGCCTCTTGCTCACACCACGGAGCAACCTGGAGATGTGTATTTCCAGGGGCAGTTACTGTGGGTGTCTGTTCATCCAGAGGGCTGGACTTTGCTCTTGTGCCTTAGGAAGTCCTGGGGTTTTCTACTCACTCCTGGGCACTCAGGAGGGGAGGCCATAGGCCTCCTTGTCAGCTGTACTCGGATGACTCTGCACCTCCTGCGCCTTCCAGCATGGTGGGCACCAGTGTGTTCAGCCCCCACACAGTCAGTGCCCTGCAGAAATCCCTGTCACCCTGGGGCTCTCCCCTGGCACATGTGCCAGCAGAGGTGCGTGGAGAGCTGGCCTGGGATGGGCACACAGAGCCTGAGCCCTGCAGCAGCCCCAGCAGCACTCTCATTGCACCAGTGCTCAGGGCAGCTGAGGGTGTGCTGATGCTCAGGCACGTCCTTCTTCCCAGATGTCATTTTCCTTCCAGAAACATCTGACTCTCAGTGTTTTCTAGTTTTGGGGGAAAGAGAGACAGTTATTTTGGAGGTTTTTTTTTTTAACTTTCTAGTTTCAGTGGCCTCCACCCTCTGTGGCCTGTGCATGTCCCCATAGCCTATTGGGGACCTTGAGCCCAAGATGAAGGTCAGTTTACAGCAAGGTCACCAAGCCTCAGGACACTGCTCACCAGCTGTGCACCTTCAAGGACTGGGAGGGGCTGCAGGGCTGTAGCTGTGTGGGGCTGGAAAGGTCCCAGAGAACAGTTCCACACCCAGTTCTACACCGGTCCTCGAGCTCCAGGCTCTGGTTCCGTGTCCTGTGGCCTCCTTCAGGCAGTGCTCCTCTCCACACTAGATCCCTCTTGGAGGTGCCCTGTTGCTCCAGGTCCTCATTTCCACTGCCTGAAGAACAACCCTATGAAGCCTGCCTGGTGTCCAAACAGATCCCGGTAAATGCCCTCCGCCTTGACACCACTCTGGCCTCAGTGGGTCTGGCTGACCCTCCCCTATAACTGATTCTCTGGGTCCATTTCATTAAACTTCAGTGTGCCCCCAGCCTTTCTGCTCCACACGTCCAGAGCTGGCCCCAGGATTCCATCTCCTCCTCTCTCTGGGTGCTGAAGTTCCTGTGCACACACCTATCCCCAGAGGCTTGCAGACCCTCTCTGCTTCTGGGCTACCCCAGGGCGTCCACAGGTGCTGGAGATGCCCCATAACCAGAGGAGCACTGCAACAGTCCCTGGTTCAGACAAACTCCACACCAGAGGAGGCTCTCAACCTGGGGAGCGGCCCTGCCCTTCTTTCCCTGGCAGCTTAGCTCCCCCTCCCTTGGGATGGTACAGATCTCTGGGGTGATCTTTCCCCAGAAGATCTTCATTCTTCCACCAAGAACCCTGTAAAAATCCCACTCTCCTCCCTCCTTCTCTCCTTCCTCCCTCCTCCCGCCCACCTCTTCCCTCCCTCCTTCCTTCCATCTCTATTCCCTCCTCCCTTTCTTCTTCCCTCCTTCCTGTGCTAGGCACTGAACCCTGGGCTTCTGGTATGTGAGGTGAGTTCCTTCACTAAGTTGCACCAGTTCTGCTTTTGGCATGTGCACAGGTCCCATATCCTGTGTGGAGATCTGCCTTAGTCTGCAGGAGGGCACCTGGCCAGAGGGAACATCAGTGTCTGGTTAGCTGGGGGCAGGGAGAGGTGTTATGGCAAAGGGAGAATTCTTCCAGATTTTCAGACCTCTCAAGGTCAGGCTAGAAAGGGCACTTGCGTTGTGGGGAGGGACCCAGGAGAGAAAGAACCAGGGGAGAAGTAGGTGGGCAGTGGGTGGGCAGTGAGCAGATAGATGGGGGGCAGAGAAGCATAGCAGGGGGCAGGCTGGAGGGATCAGTGAGCCCCAGGCTTCAGGAGATGTCCATATCTCACCTTCACAACAGCAATGGCTATTTTTCCTCCATGTTTCCACATAGTCTGAGATTAGTTATATGTAGTAGAATGAGCTCATTCACCTTCCTTCCAAGTCCTTAGCTTCTACCATGGACACCAACTCTTTATCACATGTGGGTCCTGCTGGGCTGGCACAGTGAGTCAGGGATTCTGAGCTCACTCTTTCCCCAGACTGGTCCCCTGCATTCCCACAGTTTAAAGTCTATTTTAAGTTGTATCGTTTCCCACGTTCTTTGTTTCTTTTAGATAACGTGCATGTAATTATGAAAATATATTTGGACCAAGGCTGCGTTTCTGGAGGTTGGTGCAGGGCAGAACGGCCGAGATCTGGAGCGGGTGGCATGCCACCTCTGTCAGTACATATTCTGTGGGAACAGGGCAATGTGATTCTTTTAGAATAATTAGGGGAGATGTGCAAAGCTGCCAGTGGTGGCTGGTTCTGTCCTCAAATGTGCACCCATGCATACTTGTCTTGTGCACTGAGACTTCTCCCAAAGGATTAAGCAGCATGAGCTCTCCTGGTGCAGCAGTGTGGAGGCCTAGAGGACAGCCACCGCCCCCTGCCCACCAAAGTACACAGTCCCAAGGGGAGACAGAGAGTAGAGTTAGTATCTTTAAAGCAAAGCTGAGTTGGCACACAAGTGAGGGATGTAGAGATAAAAAACAAAAAACAAAACAAAACAAACAGGAAAGATGATGCCTAAGCCCATTAAATGGTGCTACTGTTGGAGGTGAGGTGTCCCCCAAGTCCCTTATTAATGAAGAGATGCTATGGTTGGAAGTGAGGTGTCCTCCAAGATCCCCTGTTAATGCAGAGATACTCTGGTTGGAGGTGAGGTATCCTCCACGGTCGGTCCCTTGTTAATAAAGGGATGCTATGGCTGGAGGTCCCCTGTTAATGTAAGCATGCTATGATTGGATGTGAGGAGTCTCCAAAGCTTTCCTGTAATTACAGGGATGCTATGGTTGGAGGTGAGGTGTTTCCCAAGCTCCCATATTAATGCAGAGGTGCTCAGACATGAGTGATTAGTTTGTGGACCTGTAACCATGCTTGTGTGAATGCACTAACAGGTGGTAACCATGCACAAGGCAGGAGCATCTGCATGAATACGTTTTCCCTGTGATCCTGTTCCTCTCCCCTCTGGTTCCCGACCCAGCCATCTCCTGAAGAGCTGTCTTCCCTGGGCTCTTCTACCATAATGTGCTGCCTCACCTTGGGCACAGAGCAGTGGAGTTGTCTATTTATGAACTGAGGTCTCTGAAATCATGAAACCTAAGTAAACTTTTTCTCTCTAAGTGGTTCTTGTTCAGCATTTTGGTGATAGCAACACAGAAGTCAACTAGAACAGATGTAGATGTGCTCTGTCTGGAAGGCTGCGCTAGACTGGAAACACAGGAGAGAAAGCCATATCTATCCCAGTGGACAGACTAGTAGGTGAGCCCCCAATGAAGCTGGGGCTCAGCATGGGAATACGTGAGAAACCAAGTCCATGCAATGAGAAATAAAGTTGTCCTGAGAGCTATGCCCTGAATCACATATTCATCCCTAGGCCCCAGATGCCTCTGAGATGCTCCAAGATGAAGCCTTTCTAGGCTGCTGAGCCCCCAGGAGATGGGCAGAAAAGAATATCCCTTGGATTTCTGAAACTTTAAGCCAAGACACAAATACAGGGCCTGGGAAATTGATTCATGTCCCATAAAAAAATCAGGAGCAAATAAGCCTGTTCCATGAGCAGGAGAAAACAAAGGAAGAGCAGAGATTCAGACTGGATGGGCTCCAGGACTGAGGTGTTTGACACCCTACAGAGTGGAGGAGAACCTGAAAGCACAGCAGGAACAGAGACCCCGAGGAAGCCACTGAGAAGAGACAAGAAGCACATGGACAGATGAAGAAAGTCATACTGCAGCTGGAATTTAAGCTGTGATGAAGTGTTCCACAGCATGTTCCACACTCAGGAATGAATCAGAAAGCTAGAAAGACCTCTAAAAATTATCCAAAACACAGTCCAGTAAGACAAAGAGAAAACAGTGAAGTGTGAGAAATGGGAGGTCCACTGAGCTGTGGCTGAGGCTCAGAGGTCCTAGGAGATGAAAGACAGAGAGGAGCGCCAACACTGACCGGAGCTGGCTTATACTGTTTTCAGGACGGCAGAAGGGGCAGCTCTGGGTCCAGGAAGCCCACAGCCGTGGGAGCTGTCACTGCCGAACGCTGGTCTACAGGAGAGCTCTGTCAGCCATCCAAGAGCATGCCATGCAGACTCCTGCAGTCTGAGTGTGGCATCCTCTCTCACTGCCACAGACATAAGGTCACTTTCTCTGACCTTGGGACCACACGCACCTTGGCTCATCCCTGCCATCCAAACATCAGCCATGCACCTTTTACGTAGTCAGTCTTCTCTTCTGCTTGCTCTTAGGGTCTGCCTTTGGTGATCTGTGCTTCATTGTTGATTATTTCCTTTTGAGGTACCTTAGCACCCCTAAGCATCTCTTTCATATTTGCCATCTTTATTTATATGCCATAATTGATTGAATTCTACATTTTAGTTAAATGATATTTTCCTCTTCTAAGTCTGACCTGATGTTGAACCAACACTTCAATTTAAAGTTTAATTATTATGATAGTATTCACTATGCTATCTCTAAAAATTTCCATTTTTAAATGTGCTTCTTTTTCTAATTTCTTGCTCTTTTCTCACATTTTAATCCTTTTAAACTTCTTTCAACTTATTGAACACGCCAAGTCTACTCTGCATTTCTGTGCTCCTATGTCTGAGGAATGTGGAGCCTGATTCTGACTTCTGCTCCTTCTTGGCTCCTACCAGGAAGCCTTGCTTACTGCAGTGCTCAGTGTGGGATGCTTCAGGATTCCATTTGCAGCAATATCTTCAAGAGAAATTGTGGGTCTGCTTCTCCCCCACCCTTGAGGCCTCACTCACAGTGGAGCACTCTGAAATCAATTATTCTGGGGCATGGTGGTGCAGACCTGTAACCCTAGCTACCAGGAGGCTGAGGCCACAGGATTGCAAGTTGGAGGTCAGCATGGGCAACTTAGCAAGACCGTGGCTCAAAATAAAAAATAAAAACTTCTGGGGATTTTGTTTAGTGGTAAACTGCTCCTGAATTCAACCCCCAGTACCACAAAAATAAATAAATATATAAAATCAACTTAGTTTGAAATCCTTTTTGGACTTACAAGCAGCAGCACTGTGACATAAAAGGGCGTGTGAAATGGCTGGTTGGGCCCCACTGTCAGAGAAGGATTCCCTCATTAAATTGAACTCATTTCCAGAAAGAACCTCCAGGTGGGCACAGACCCCCCCCCCACCCCTCAACAGGCTGCATCCTATGCTGTTGGCTGTTTGGCCAACTGTAGCTGCTCAGAAGCACAGCAGAGCCTCTTACCCTCTAGCACCTGGCTTTGGCAACAATTTGGAAACAGAATGTCCTCTGAGTTTCCCACTTTTATTTTTTGACTGTGAGAATTTCTTATTTTCTTGAGACCATATAATTCATTTAAAATGATTTTTGAAATCAGTTTTACTCTTATTCACCTCTGCTTTTTAGCAAGAGGATCAGGAGGGCTGTGTGCACCCACAGTGCAGAGACAAAGTGAGTCCTGGAGGGACTTGCAGGTTGCAAGCTGATCTTGCCTGAGCACTGGGGCCTGTCGCAGGCTTGCGTCCTCTCCAAGGACCTCGGCTTTGACAGGGCAGAGGGTCCCCTTACTGTGCTGGCTGCACCCATTTCCCTGCAGGCCTCCTCCTCTCCTCACCAGGGACCCCAGGCAATTCTAAGCCTTCTCTCTCTGTCCTCATGTTATACTCATGCCTCATCCACTCTCGTGGCTTCAAACAGCCCATGAATACTACAAGTTCCAAATTTGAATCTTCAGCCACCAAACTCCAGCTCTTATGTCAAAATGCCTGTCCCACATTAGTCTTCACACCAGAACCTCCCAGTGGACAGTCCAAAGTTACATTTCTGATGTGCAGTTCTGGAGCTTGGCCTCCCTCACTCTCCCCCTCACTGGATGGCAAATATCTTGCAGACAAAAGCCTTGTGATGGCCTGTCTCCCTCTCTCCCACCCACGAACACGGTATTTTGTTTACATTCATAGTAGGCTCAGAACTCAACTGATTCTCACCAACTCCATCCTTCCTTTCTTACAGTTCATTTTCGAAGATGCAACCAGGAAAATCCTCCTTAAAGATAAATCAGGTGACAGCACAACTCTGCTCGACACCTCAATGGTTATCTTACTCCAGTAAAACTCAGGATCCTCCCATGGCCTCAAAGGTGGCCCATATGCTGCCTCCCCTGACCTACCCTCCACATAGGGGCTTCTGTCCGATTCTGGAGTTGAGTTGATTCCAAGCCAGGACGGGTGTCACGGAGGACTCTGTCAGAGCAGCAGGCCCCCCTGGAGCAACACCATCTTCCCATAATTTAAGTTTCTCCATGAAATTTGATATGCTGCAATTGTGCTATTATATTTGCTTATGTTGTTATCTTTTCCCAGAAGTCTTAAGCTTTATGGATAAATTTGTCTCCTTTGTTCACTTTTACATTCCTGGTACTGAAAATAATGCTTCTCACAAAGTACATACTAAATATATTAATGATGAGGGGTAGATGGATGGGTGCAGATGGATGGTGGGTGGATGATGGATGGGTGGATGGATGGTGGATGAATAGTGGTTGGATAGATGGGTGGGTGGATGGTAGGTGGGTAGATAGATGAATGATGCAGGGTAGATGAATGATGAGGGGTAGATGGATGGGTACAGAGATGGTTGGTGGGTGGGTGGATGATGTGAGTGGGTGGTAGGTGGATAGTGGGTAGATGAATGGTAGGTGGGTGGATGGTGGATGGGTAGATGGATGGTAGGTGGATAGTGGATGGATGGATGGGTGGGTAGATGGTGGGTGGACAGATAGATGAATGATGGGGGTAGATAAATGATGGGTAGATGGATGAGTGCAGAGATGGCTAGTGGGTGGCTGAATGGGTGAATGGATGGTAGGTGGGGGGCAGAGTGTGGGTGGGTAGATGGTGGGTGTATGGATGCATGGATAGGTGAGTGGGTAGACAAATGAATGATGGGTGGGTAGGTGAATTATGGGCGGTAGATGGGTGAGTACAGAGATGGATGGTGGGTGGCTGATGGGTGGATTGATGGTGGGTGGGTGGGTGGATGAGGAAAATGTCACATGCCAGCTCTAGATCAGTGGTTCAGGACTATAAAATGTACCTTGATTGCTAGGGCCACCAGTGACTGGTTTCCCTGGTTTTCTCGTCTCTGAACTTCTTCTCTGTCTCCCTACTTCCTATTATTTAAAAAGAGGAAATTCTGATAAGCTCAGTGCAGTGTTTTCTTGTCTGCACCTTGCTGCTATTTCAGTAGCAAAATTGCTTAAACATGGATTTTCATCATTTTAGGAGGAGCCTTCCATCAGAAGTGTGCCTGTGAAGGTGAGCAAGACCCAGCAGCACAAGGTGAGGGAGGGTGAGACAGGTGGGACAGCAGCCATGCCTCCCCACCTGGGTGCAGCACCAGCCGCAGGAGGCCGTACAGGCACCCTTGTGTCTCCCTACACACCATCTTCTGGCATGAGGTGTGGCATTTGATATTAGAGCCCATTGATGAAATCAGTGCTTACATTGTCTTCAATTTGTTTTTTATGTTGCTCTTATGTTCTAACAGGCATTTCTCTTTCCCGAATCTCCTCAGCAGAATAGCCAAGTTTTCATGGCCTCTTCCAAAGTGTAACTCTAGAGCATTTTGCATATTGCTGGGCTGTGGGGACAGAAAGCTGAACTGTTTCCCCAAAAACTGAAAGCCCCACTCCCAGAGCCCTGACTTAATCCCAGCAACCCCTATCCCATCTGACCCTCTGACCCTGTGCCTGCAGGGACCACCAGTGGGTGTTTACATCCTCTGCTGGAAAGCAGCTCTATTCAGGCAGGCTCTGAGGCAGGGCTGGCTCAGCCTGCAGCTGCACTGGCTTAGAGAATTGCCCACAGTGGGACACTCGGTCATCCATGACCCCCAGGTGACCCCTAAGCACTGAGGAGGCAGTCTGGGGTTCTATCTATGGCCTCTGCTTCCTCCTGTGTGAAGGCAGGTAGCCTCTGGGTAGAGGGCAAGGCATTGCTGGTCTGGTGGCCTTCAAGGCTGTGCAGGGACCTGGAAGGCTGCAGGCCTGCTGGAGGGAGCATGTGTGTCTTCAGAGTACCGCCTCTGGCCTGCCCTGTGGTGAGGCAGATCTGGTAAAGGGGCTGCTGGACTAGCTGCCTGACCACTGCCTTCCTCCCCCACTGCAGCCTGTGAGGTCCCCACGGTGGCCCCAGGACCAGGCCTGCCTGCTCCCTCACAGGGGCACAGTGCGGGAGACCTGGCTCATTGGTGGCTCAGATTCCTATTTATCTTTAATAACTGTTCTCATTCATAAATGTGCCCATCATTTACACTGCTTAGACCTCAGTTTTAACCAGCTATCAGTTTGAATCTACGCTTTCTTTTCTTTCCCTCCTATCTTCTCCATTTTTTAAATAAAATGAAATTGCACTGACTTACAGTTTTGTACTTTGGTTTTTAAATTCAGCAAAATATAACATCTTTTCAAACTAGAAATTACTCTTCATCTTTAACAGATCAGCTTTACTGTGGCCATCCTGTGTGAGGACTGTGCCAGGACACCTGGCAGCTCTAGCACCTCTGATCTGAGACTGATCACTGGTCGGCTACAGCTGTCAGCTAATTGTCAGCAGAAACAGGGTTTATGTTTGAACTGTTCAAACTAAAGCCAGTAGTTTCCAAAGTGAGGCAGGTTATTTTGAAATTTATTGTTACATACAAATGGGTAACAAATATCTCTGGCACTAAAGTAGGTAATCTGTGCAATTCCTAGAGAGCCTTGCATCTTTCAGAGTTCTCGTAAGTTCTTCAAGTACTGAACACAAAATCAAACAAGCTTTCTTGAGATTGCAGAGAAAACTTTAAAAGCATGGGTTCCATACTGATTCTACTAGTAGGATTTATTCCTTCCTCTCAGTGTCTAAAACCACTGCAATGGCTTGTTTTTTCCTCTTTCAGAAATCTATTGTGCTTTCCCTCCACCACGAGAGCTTCATTCAGTTTGCCTTGAATAAAAAGTGCTCCAAAAGTACCTGTGGACCGATGACCCGAGTCACCCCTGGGTATCTCCATTTGATCAGTGACAGAGGAAAACTCTCGAGGAGCAGTCACCCGTTCTGAAGCCTGGAGGGCCATCCCCTGTGGCCCAGGGAGGTCTCAGAGCCTTCCAGCCAGGTTTGGGACCAGTGGGCTGTAAGCCTCCTCCTTCAGGGGGGACAGTCTGCCTCATCCCAGGTCAAGTAGGAGAAGCTCCAAGCAGATCCCAGCAGGACTGCAGGCTTAGTGCAATCTGGTTGCAGGGAGGTATTCTGAACCTCATGTTGAGGGGAAGCACACCTTTCCGCGGCCAGTGAGCTGCTCAGTGCCACACACAGGCAGCAAACTGTGGAGCAAAGGAAAGAGCTTCCTAGTTCAGCCTGACTTGTCCCTAGGGCCCACACAAGCTCACTTGGAAAAAGTGCCTAAGCCATTGTATCAGTTAGGGCTCTTTCTGATGCAAAGAAAGGTAGTACTTGCTAATTTATTGGTCTCATATGCTCAGCAGTATTCAAGGTGCTTTGGTCAGTTTCCAAAGGTGGGGAAACCAAGGCACGGAGCTGCTAGGTCACAGTTGTGAAGGCAGCTCCTGCTTGCAATCTTCACCCCCATGCTGTGCACTCTGCACAGGACAGGTATTTACTGACTGCCATAGCCCATGCTCTGCATGGGGCAGTTACTTACTGCATCACTCAAGAAGCCTGGGTCCTGCCCAGAAGCAGAAGGCTCCTCTTTCTGAGTGTTAGAGGGCTGGCTAACAATCCTTGCCCAAAAGAAGTTAACAAGAGAAGCATAACAAATTGATTCAATTGTTCTACACAGGAGTCCCAGAATGAAGACTCAAAGACCCACCAAAAACCCCAGCTTCATGCTTAGGTTCAGTGAAGAGTGGACAACCGTGCAGAAAGGTGACTGCACCAAAGGTTGCTCTCTGATAGTGGGAGCTGAGGGAACAGCCAGCCCATCTCTTCAGGTTCTGTTTGGCTTCTGATGCAGCATCCCTACCTCCAGATCCAGGGCAGGAATGGGGACTCGTGATCTATCACTTTCTGATATAAAAAAAATTTCTTTATGGCCAGTTCCAAGACAGAAAGTCAGAGAACAGGTGAAGATTAGAGTAACACTTTGAGGCTTAATGGCTGGATTTGGAGGAAAATGGTTTTAGTTTCTGTGACCTGCCTCAGGGAAGAAATTCTAGTCTCTGTGCCTGGGGAGAGTGGGAAGCAGGAGGATGGGAGTCAGCAGAGTGCTTCTGAGGCCTTCATCTGGGCTGTTGCTTTCTGAGCCCCAACACCACTCATGATCCTCATAATTCCTGGGAATGGCCACAGTCATCCCCCATTGCAACCAGTTTCCTGCAAAAAAACGTCAGTGGGGGTTTACAGTGGACAACTTTGCACCTGGTATACCAGACCTCTCCATCTTTCCAGTGCTTGTGAGCAGCAGCCTTTCCAAGTGGGCAGCCTCTCTCCCGTGGGGCCAGCATCATGGGTGAGCGAGCAAGTGGCCCAGGCGTCCACAGGAAAGAACAGGTGCCTCTGCTTTGGCCACGCAGCCCCGAGGGGGGCTGCTGCTCTTCATCTTCACCAGCTCGTTTAACCTTCCAAACCGCAGTCAACCCTGATCAAACTTTACCGAGGCTCAGAAGTTCACTGATTGACCCAGTGTTCACGTGACTGGAGCACTGCTACCAGTCCACATGCAGCACTGAGTGCTCCAGGAAGTCACCAACTGCTCTGAGACAGTTTCGCTAAAACTGTCTGGCTAGACTGGATGTTTGCTGATGTCTGACAGTGAATACAAAAGAACCATGACCACACAGACGGCAGAGTGTTCAATGTTCAGTGGTGCACACAATGAAATCAGCACAAAGAGTCTGAGGTCTCTCAGGTCAGCTGTTATTTTATAGAAAGAAATATCTTGCATTTTGGATTAACATTTTTCAGGAAAGAAGTATTTTAAAACCCATACTGTACACTGCTTAACTGGACAGTAGACTTTTTGTCATTTACATGTATATATGTAATTGTAATCACACACACACATACACTCACACACACACACACACACACACACACACACACACACAGATATGTAATTGTAATTTTCAAGGGAGAAAATAACAAAACTTTAATTCATGGTTACATAGTTGGCTGGAAAAATGCCAGTTTGGCCACGAAGATTTCCTTCCCACCAATCAAAATGTGAATCAGTTTTTGATGTAACTATGATTTTGTCTCCAGCTTGGAAATTCAAGTCTCCCGGCTGCTGTCCTTCAAAAGAATACAGTGCTGTCACTTCTATTGGCTGATTTGAACCGCCTGAAATAAGAAAAGGCATTCTGATCATTCTTGCTTTTGAGGGGGAAGTAGCATGTGCAGGTGGAACAGAAGATAATCACTTGAGGGTTAGGGTCTGTGGACTGGCACACAGTCTGTGGAAGGTGCGCACCATGAAACTTGAGTTTTTTTCCTTTGAAAAGAGCAAGTGTGTGGCAGTAACATTTCCCAAATTCACATACAAGTCACAACCACACACTATTACATATATAATGAAATGTTTAGGAAATGTATACGGCTATACTTGTTTGAATTTTGACCCATAAAATAACATTATTCATACTTTGCCCATTTTAAAGGAATAGTCATTGCCATGGTCTGAATGTTCCCCCAAATTCCTATGTTTAAGTCCTGCCCCACCAGGTGGTGATCATGAATGGGATTACTGCCTCATAATGGGCTCCTGCCAGCAACAAGGGCCTGGTGAGGAGTGTGCCTGAGACCTGGGGTGGAGCTGGCACCACACGCGTCTTGGATTCCCCTGAAGAACTGCGAGGAGAGAGACTGTCCAGGGTGGCCTTCTGGGGTGCTGTGACAGCCAGGGGGCCTGCTGGGAGGGTGCTCGCTGGGGTGCTCTGTGGCCACCCAGGGGGGCCTGCCGGGAGGGCAGTCTAGTGTCCATCAAGAGGCGAATGGATAAAGAGAATGTGGTGTATGTATACAATGGAGTTTGGTTCAGCCATAAAGAAGAATGACATTGTGTTGGTTGCAGGGAGTAGAAGGACCTGGACAGAAGCACCATTTTAAGTGAAGCAAGCCAGACTCAGAATGCCAAGTGTCACATGTTTTCTCTCCTATGTGGAAGCTAGAAGGAAACAGGAGGAAAAGGCTGGGAGGGGGGAGGGAGGAGAGGAGAGGAGAGGTCCTGAGGGTGGCCTTGATGAAGTCACTTCATGTTTGTGTGCAGATGCATCACATGAAACCCAGGCCCACCAGGAAAGAGATTCTGCGCACAGTGTCTGCATGGTAACAATCTGGGTACCTGATTCCTTGACGCTGCATTTACAGAAGCGGCTAATTCCTCACGGGCATTAGTTCTGTGATATATGGCTTTGTGACCTTATTTACCTTAGTTATTATAGATTAATAGGGCTCTTTAGACCCCGGCGACCATTTGTGAGCCATTCACTTTTATAAGTAACTGCTTAATTCTTTCAAGGAAAATTTCTAAAGATTATTTTAAGTAAGTCAGGTTGAAGGGTTATTTTTTTACTATGGAAAAGCTTAATAAGTTTTATTAAATAGTTCCCAATAACAGCAAAATATTTGAAAGGAAAAAAAATCTTAAAAATATAAAACTCATGGGGCCCAAACTTTCAGAGACTGCAATGGTGATTGTTGGAATGCAAAATTACCAAATGTGCACTCTTCTCACTAGGCACCCAAAGCCCTCTGTGGGCAGCAGCTGGCCCTGTGCAGGTATGACTGCAGGTGGTGGGCAGTGCTCCTCAAGAGCTCAGGTACCCTCATCTTCTCAGATTAGAAGCCAGTGAGAGCACACAAGTACTATGTTTTACAAGAAGCACTTTTGAAACGAATATGGACATCCCATAAACCATAGGGGATGAAATATGCTCTCAAGATTTTCCCCAATCTACCAGATTGATTAGAAAGCTTGATTATAAGACGGATATGAGTCCTCTTTTTAAAATTATATATATATATATTTAGTTGTAGATGAACACAATATCTTTATTTGATTTATTTATTTTTATGTAGGGCTGAGGATCGAACCCAGTGCCTCACATGTGCTAGGCAAGCACTCTATCACTGAGCTACAATCTCAGCCCACGAGTCACTCTTAATAATTTTTTGTTACTTACCAACAGTCTCATGATAGCTGGAAAGCTCAGGATACAGTTTATATTCATTTCTGTTACCTGCAAAAAAGGGGGGAGGATTTAGAAAGGTAATTAGTGTGTACTGTATCATAAAGCACACAGAAAGGCCAAATCCTGCTCTTGTCCCTCAACCACCTTAAGACGCTGTTCACAGTAGGAAACCAATATTCAGTCGTGCTGTAAGTCAAAAGGTATACCTGAACAAACCCACCAGACACACCAAGTTCAGGAACCCAGTACCTATGACACAAAATATCTGTTTCCAGAAGCAGCCATGAAAAAGCTAAGTGAACAAGACTGCCAGCCCAAGCCAGGGACTTCTGAACATCCCCTGGCTTACCCTAGCACTCACTTCAACCTTCAAATCATATTTCAACGTTGATGCCATTTCTCTCAAAATCTTATAATAATGTGTTAAATTGTATTTTTATGTAGCATTTCCTACAACAGAAATCTGTATGTAAATTTACTTTTTAAATTTAAGTAAGCACAGCTTCTATTAAATAAATTCTTATAATAGATTGAGTTATCATTATAATTGCTATTTATAGATGATTGATCAAAATTTAAGCATATTCTAAACTCTGTTAGCTTACTAAACATAAAAGTAAAATTGTATTTGAAAAGCATCTGTATAGATGATGAGGCTTTAAAATTCATTCATTTGCACAGGGTCACTTCTTCTCATTGTTGGAATGACATTGGTTCAACATCCATTCATGGTTTAGTGCACTTTTCTATAGATACAGGTGCTCAGAGAGGTTCTTTTTGTTGGAAGATGGGCCTCACTATGTTGTCCTCCTGGGCTCTGTGATCCTCTTGCCTCAGCCTCCCAGGTGCTTGGGACCACAGGTGCCACCTCCCCCCCTCCCCATAGGAAAAGTAGTTTTTATAAAAACTAGAGAAGACTAGAAGCAGAGAATTTATAGCAATGTAACTGAATTATTTTATAGCCCTTCTTAGAAGCCAATAAATAATTTAAAAAGCTCACATTTATCATTCATCAAAACAACATATTCATAAGATAATAAAACATTATATAACTTTTGTTTAGGTGATGAATAGCTATTTGATTTTTTAAAAAATAATTACTATATAATGAGACTATGAACTACTATTTTCATTATAAAAGTAGATAAATTTCAGTTAGGTTCTTCCTCCAGAAATCACTCTGTGGAGGCTCTACTGTCCACCAGAACCATTCGCTCAGGACACTGGTATCACATCCATGTTTCACATTGGCCTGCTTTTAGGGCTGCAGGCAATTTCACTTGGTGAGAATCAGCATGCTTGAGAGTTTGCTTTTCCTCTTCACATACAGAAAACAGGGCAGAAGATGCAGACGGAGCCTGTGCACAATGCCCAGTGGAAGAATTCCAGGACCTGGAATCTGGAAACTGCCCTGAGAGATGCCTGAGCCCACAGGTCGTGGCTGGCATCTCTGTGAACCCTGAGCACGGACGGGAGCACACCTTGGAGCTCAGGCAGCAAGACACAGTTGCAAATGCTGGTGGGCAGGACGATACTCCAAGGGATGTGCTTTAAGAAACTGACTAGAAATAATTTGGGGTGAATGACCAAATTTCAGACCAGCAAAATGTGCGCCCCTTGTGATTTCCTGCACCCTGGTCTGGAAATGGAAAAGTGTATTCCACTCACAGGAAGGGCACAGATCCAGGAAGGCCCACTGGGAGACAAGGCACCACAGCAAGGCAGAAGGGACCCAGGTCTCCAGGTGATTAATTACAACACTGTGGCATGAACATGAGTTCATAGTATGATTTCAGCTAGAACTGAAAGATGGCAGAGGAGGAAATGCTTGGTAAATGATCTTAACATACAGGAAGAACAAGTATCCAGGAATCAGAAATAAAAATAGCACAAGGAATCGGGGAGAATGCAATTGTTTATCGGACATAGGAAGACCTTTGTAACCATGATTAAAACACATAAATTCATAAAAACTAGATGGTTAGGCAAATTTCTACATAAAAATTAAAGCTCTCAATTAGTAAAACATGAAAAATAAAAAACACATAATAAATGTAAAAAAAACTACTGCAACCCAATGACAGAGCCACTGAAACAGATCATTTTCAAAAATAGAGAAGGCAACAAACATTCCATTAGGAAAAAAGGAACCAAGGAAATGAAAAGACTGCTCATACAAGAGAAATTCTAAACACTGGCAATGTGAGAGGGTCGACTTCACAGTGATGGGGGAGAAAACTTCCAGTCTCGATGTTCACAGACCTGAGAATGCTCCAGAGCCAAAAGCTGTGGGAAGGGATGTGAACATTTTGAAGGTAATGTCATTCTGGGAACGTCGTGGCAGGTGTGTATGTGGTGGTGAATGCGTGGGAGAGCGAGGTAGGGGAGAGAGTGGGAAGAATGCAGGTGGGCAGCGTGTGGGGCGAGCACCCATACATCCTGGGGATGTCTGGGAAGTGGAGCGTGTTTCAGGTGGACTGTGTGTGTGACAGGAAAGGTATATGATGTGGAATGAGCGTGATCAGGTGTGGTTGTGGTGGAGAATGCTAAGAACCCATGTGAGGGAGCTGGGCTGAAAACTGGAGAAAATAGATGTGAAACAGGACTGAGGAGTCCGAGAAGGAGCTTTCTACTCTCTGAAGAGCTTCAGTGCCTTTTCTAATCCTCTTCCCACAGTAAAAGTTACACACTCATATGCAATCTCTCCTTCTATACGGAAATCCACTAACAGCAGAATCTTTGAGTTGTGCTCCAAAACACTGCAGCACAGTGCCTCTTATATAATAATTGTCCATTACATGAAAGAGCACCAACTTTAGTACATTTCTATTTATAGTTAACTTGTATTTATGAAAAACAGAAGTCTCAGAGTTACTATCATACTGATAGATAGTAAAGACCCAAATTGGATGTTTTATAAACTTCACCTAGCTTAACAAGCACCTGAGAACGTCCTGAGATCCCAGGAATAGGTGGTAAAAATAATACTCAGAAACATAGGTGTGAGGGCTGCGGTTGTGTGTGGTTCAGTGGTAGAGTGCTTGCCTAGCATGTGCGAGGCACTGGGTTCGATTCTCAGCACCACTTATAAATAAGTAAATAAATAAAAGTCCATCAACAACTAAAAAACTTTTTAAAAAGAAAAGAAACATAGGTGTGAGAACATACCCCAGATTAGGTTTATGTGTTCAAATTGGTAAACCTCAGTGTGACAAAGTACAGGCGGGTGGGCTCCTGTGCTTGGATCAGTAGCATAGCCATTTCAGAAGAAAAGACAAAGTAAATGGTAAAACTTGAAAGATATAACTCTTTGTAGCTTTAAGAAAGCATCTCATGAGTGAGAACAGAAATTTTCAAAATCACATGGCTGAGAACTCAGGATACAGAAGAGACCCAGCATTTTCTTTTTTCTTAATATGCCATTACTTCTTGTATTTGAAAAGTGTAACAATGTTGCTTGAAGTCTTAACAAACTACTTATTAATTACTTAATTATAATGTACTTAAATTGCAACAAGAGTATGTACTTTGAGAGCTGGAGCTCGGCTGGGCTGCTGCAGATGACCCCTGTGGTCTTGAGGACGGCTTTGGAGGTAATTCCTTAGCCTGTGAGGAATGACAATGACATAATTCTTCCGTCCAGTTCACACTTAGCAACATAGGATGCTTTTGCGTCTAAGGAGTCTAAGCAGCAACGTTTGCCCCATGCACTTACTGAGGTGGCACACTAGGAGCTGACAGGGACCTCTGGCACTGGGAACGAGTAGGCCTGGGTGGGAGGGGGGCTGGGCGCGACTGGGCAGCCCAGGGGAGGGCAGTGACCTCATGCACTGTGCGGCAAGGGCCAGGCTGTACAAAAGGCTGTCGTGGGTCGTGGTGAAACACCACAGAGTTTGGGGATGTGGGCTTGGCACGGGGTTAGTGTGGCCGTCCTCCCCTTCAGGAAGTCTGGCCCTGAGATGGCACGTCAGGGTCACGTGACACCTTCACACTCACTGCCATGCAACTGAAGTCACTCGGGAAGTGGAGGGGTCATGGGGCCTGACACCAGGGACAGAGGACAGAGGGCTCTATGGAGGGGATTCCTGGGACGCGGGGAGACCAAGGGCGAAAGCTCGAACCTTGTGCAGCTCCCTGGCTGCTCTCCTGGCGTTGGTGCGCTGCGCCTCACTCTCGTACTTCTGGGTGAAGGAATCAAGAATCTCATAAAGATCTTCGGCTTGTGCAGGTCGTGGCACGTCTCCAAATAAGATGTCACAGGCTCGAATGTCCTGGCAGTAGAATCTGAGAAGAACAGGCCATTAAGAAAGTTGTTTCCGCAGGCACAGGAATGTCTCTTCTGCAGCCAGGCGCTGTGGCTCCCGTGGGCCGGCCTCCCCAGCCGTCCTGTCCCGCTCTGCAGTCCCCTCAGGTTGCCTCCAGAGGCAACTGCCCTGAGTATTCTGACGTGCACCCTTCCTCCGTAGGCACAGAGAGCACACAGACACATTCTTATGCATCTACCACACATCTACATGGAAAGGGTAACGGAAATCACAAAATCATGCAGTTTTATAGGTTTTTCCCTTTAAGTTAGTTTCTTCAAAAATGGTACCTATACACATGGCTGCGTGATTTCTTTAAAATGTTTAAAATGTTCATTTTGTTAAAATTAAATAAAGATTTGTCTTATATGTTTGGAAGTCCTGAAGTTCATTAAGGACTATATTTGTCTTAGTAGAACTTTAGTGGAAATGTCAGCCAGAGACCTGGAATCAGAAGTTGATGAAGCATTCTTAAGTCCTATTTCTCAGACCACTAAATCCAGCAATGAGAACTCTGGTTCCACAGCATAAACGGCCCTGTGTCCTCACTCTCCCCTCCAACACCACTTTCGAGTGGCTCCCAGATGCTTTAATGTGAGGTGTGCTACTGAGTTCTCTTGTCCCGTCTGGTGGCAGGTCTGTTCCTGGCCCTGGGGAAGCTCTGCCAAGCAGCACTGCCTGGGTCACAGGCAGGCGGTCTGGGCCTTCCTGGGGTTCTGGAAGTAGCCTGCCCTCGTCTCAGCCACAATCCTAACTGGACTAAAGTGGGGCAACATCTAGGAGCAGCTGGGAAAACTCTCCAGAGGTCAGTTAGAGAGCAGCCTTCACCCGTAAGTACTTCCAAATGCTTTTTAAAAACCAAACTGTATTTCTAATTAATATTGGTCTCCATTTGATAAGGAGGGAAGGCAAGGGCAGAGTGTAATAGCAGAACATCTCTCACAGTGAGGCCCATTTCATTTGACCTGCAAGTTTAACGCAAAGCCCTCCCTGGACCTTTACAAACATGTTGAAGTGGGGTCTCTGGCCAGCAGAGAGCCATGTGGCAGCCAGTGAGTGCTCACCGTCTTTAGGGTGGTAGTGAAAAGATAACATGCTGTCACCTTCCTTGATGGGACAAAGGACAAGCATGCCTAGGAGACTGTTGGAGGCAGAAGGTATATGTGAACAATGATAGTGTTGGAGCGATGCAGTTTTCTTCTGTTTTTTTTTCTTCTAAATTTTCTGTAAGTATATATTACTTTTATCTTGCATGTTTCAATATAAAATATATGTTTAGAGTCACATCTCATTATATTTAAGAAAACATACATAGGTACTCTGTAAACTAAAGAGCTGTATCAGTTTTGAACTATCATCTTCTTGTCACCTTCGAAGTCATTTACAATCTGCAGCATGAACTTACTTCCGGTTAGTTTCTTTCCTTTCAATTAGACAGCTCCCTTCTAGAGAGATGCCTGCGAAGAGCCCCCTGGACTTGCAGTATGTGAAGACAGCTGCAGAGCTCCTCAGGGCCACATTTCCTTCCAGGTTCCTGAAAGAATGGAGCCTGAGATGACAGAGAGCACTGTACAAGCATGTGAGGAGCCCTGGCACTCACTCCAGGGGGTCTGGCAGGCTCACTTCCTGATGGCTGCAAGACAGCTTTGAGGTGCCTATAGGGAAAGCAAGGCCACCAGAACAGACAGAGGGTGCCCGACTGGAGCTCTGCTCTGCAGAGGATGCATGGGAAGCTGACATCTTTCAGACATGGAAACAGCTCCAGAGAGCTGAAGAACTGGGTGCAGTATGCACACCTGTAAGCCCAGTGGCTTCTGAGGCTGAGACAGGAGGACTGCAATTTCAAGGCCAGTCTCAACAACTTAGTAAGGTGAGACCTTGCCTCAAAATAATAATAATAATAAAAATTGAAAAAAAAGAGAGTGCTGAAGAGCTTGATTTCAACTAACATCATATCACTTTCATTAAAATACATGCCTTTCAGATGATTTTTCTGTTGACTTTCTTAAATGTGAAATTTTCCTACACTGCTTAATTAACCCAAGAAGAACACTTCATCAACAGAGAAGGAAAATATGCAATTTCAATGTTGTGAATATCCCCCACTTCAGCACTCAGGACTCAGAAAGAGGCTTCCCTCTTCTGGCCCTGCTATCCTTTACCACGCACCGACCTTCCTCAGAGCTCGTGGTGAGTGTTCTGTGCTCTGTGCTGGCTGTTTTCGTGTCTTTCTTTTTTTTTTTCATTGGCTTGATAACCATCTCTGGCAGATGCAGAAATCATAAGTTTGTCTATTTTAATTAAAATTTCATCTCAATGCAAAAAAAGGAGTTTTTAAGTCTTTACTGCCTTTGATATCTATTCTAAAACCACTTTATAAACCTTACCTTCCCAAGGGCCCAACAGCCACAGTACAGTTCCCTCCAAGCGTCAGATTCCCACCTTTCGCAAAAGCTTCAACGGCTCTATCATAGTTCAGAATTATCACCAGATCCGATACCTAAAAGGTAAAACCAGTTTATTTAAAAAGTTACAACTAAATATCATTTAAAATAAGGTCGATTAAAACTCAAACAAATCCTAATGTAATGTAGTAAAATTTCATGCCAACAGAGAACAGGAAGCCAATGTTCTGAGCCGAGACACCACGAGTACACAAGTGGCACCCCAAGCCCTCAGGCCCCAAGCACTAGATCTGTGCTCCAGGGGCACCTGGCTCTACGCCTTGCTCCAGCCAGCACCCAGGTGTAGGAGGCTACAAGCTGCCACTCCTGTTGCCAGGACCGTCCAAGTGGGGCAGGAGGGAGGTGTCTACATGCCCTGTGATATCCTCCACTACTCTCTCCAGGAGAGCCAGACTGGAATGGTGTGTGTATGAAGTGTGTCCCAAGAGCTCATGTTTGAGCTGGTGCAGGAGTGCTCCGAAGTGAAAAGATTAGATCTTGGGAACTCTCCCCTAATCAGCACACCGATGCACAGCTGGATTAACTGGTAACTGTAGGGAGGCTGGTTGGGGCTCGAGGAGGTAGGTCACTGGGCATATCTTTGAGGTTTATATTTGTTCCTGGTGAGTGGAGCTCTCCCTCTCTGCTTCCTGGTGGTCATGTTCTGAGCTGTTTTCTTCCCCCACACTCTTCCCCATGATATCCTTCCTCACATGAGCCCAGAGCTATGAAGCTGGTGTTTATGGCCTGAGATCTCTGAAACAGTGAGCCCAAATAAAGTTTTCTTCCTTTAATTGTTTTTGTCAGGTTTTTTGTCACAGTAGTGAAAAAGCTGACTAAAATACAAACTCAGGAAACTAGGAAGCTGCAGTGGCAGATCCAGGCAGCACCCACATAGTGCTCTGGGGGAAGCTGCATGCACACCCCCAGGGAAGTGCAGCCAGGCACTTGGCCATGGATGTTCACAGTGCAAGAGTAACCTGGTTTCCATTAGCAATGCCCACGACTGGGAGTTTGTTTTCCTCTAAGTAGAAGGAAAACCTGGGATAAAAGCCAGCTGACTGCTCACTGCAGGTCCTACTGTGCTAGAGCCCAAGGTTAGAAAAGTTAATACCCCCTTAAAGCTTCCCACAGGGCCATGCAGCAACCCAACCAGGCAGCTGGAGGCAGTGTGATCTTGGGGGGACTGCTGAGCCACTCTATATAACATAAACTCCTGGTTTCCTCTATATAACATGGGCATAATCACAGTAGCTGCATCTGTAAGGCCATTTAAGGATGAGTGGGAATCATGGTGAAGCCTGGAGTAGTCCCCACATCTCAAAAAGCACAGAGGCCAAGCCAACCTTGACAGATGTTTTGACTTGCCCATTCTTTACTTTCTGAATGTTTTCAAACCAATGCTTTTGTTGACCTACAGAAAAATCATGTTATTACCAAAGGAGATTGTACTTGAAAGGACCAGATGGAGTTCCTGGTACAAGAGGCTGCTGACCCATGTGAAAGGCTTCCCTGTGGCACCTGCCGAGCACTACTTTCACTTCACATACAGGCCATCTCTGAGAAATGGGGTTGAATGACTTGGAGCGACTTGCATTTTCTCTCAAAGCTAAACCCCCTTTGGCAGTGATCACAGCCTGTGCCTCATAGGCACTTGCAGATGACAAGATGGCCTTGGTCTTGCGCTGTGTTCAGCATCCACACCTGGAACATGTACACCTGCCCAGGACCTTGCAGCTGCTCTAGTTGTCCTGTCCTGCTCGGGATGTCTCAGTTAAGCATGGAAAAGCTCTAAGAGGCAGTTAAGGAAAAACGTCCATCTCTAATCTTCTATCTGTCTCTGTTTGGTTCCTTTGAAATGGGAGAAAAATGATCCCGTGTTCTTTCGTAATACCACTAATGAAGCAGAGAACCAGGTCACAGCTCCACAGACAGCTCGAGCAGCATGTGAGTACCAGCAGCCCCAGGCTTATTTCTGGGGAGAGAAATAAGCACAGAATGAGGAGCAGAACAGGTTCCTGCAGGGGCACCGGCAGGGGGAACACTGCCATAGGGTGAGAAGCCATGAGAAAATTTGATAGGTGCTTCCTTGGTATTAATCAATAAGATGCCAGTTTGTCAATTAAATAAATCTGTAACTCTAAGGATTAAACATAACCACCACCAGCAGCAAAACCTGGAGGGATGTCTTCTGAAGCCAACTCCTCTCTGCAGCTGCTGCTTGGAAGCCTGCTGGGGACTAGCACCACCTACCTCTGCCCCTGCTGCCATTTCCAGCTGAGAGTCTGGCTTGTATGTGAATTGGGGCTGCCAACTTGGGCACCAGTTAAGGCCTGGGGTTCCTGCATGGCTCTGTGGGAAGTTTCCTGCCCACCTGCACAGCTAAGCTGCTCTCCCCTCCCCACTCTTTGAGCTCTTCTTGGATAGGTGAGAGCTCCGGTGTGGGTCCCAAGGTTGCCTTGCTCCCGGCATGTGGCCAGTTTTACTGCAGAACAAACCTGGGACCTCTGCCAACACATTCCACTCCTTACACAACAGGTCCTTCACACATCGGCCTCTGACAACATCACTCTTCAGCTGGAGCCCAACGGCCTGCCTCCTGAGGAAGGCAGAAGATAAGCTCTCCTTGGAAGAAGCTGAATCGTTTCTTCAAACTCCAGTGAAAGCAAGATTTCCCATAGTTACTAATGCAATGTGAACTCTGAATTTGGTACAAAACACAATTGGATAGATTCCTACCCAATACTATGCAGTAGTCCCCCCAAAACAGGTCCCACCACAGGCCACTCTGGACCTCTGTGACATTGTTTCCTTCACTTCTCTCGACCATCTCTCTTTACCAATCTCTCCTACTAAAAGAACTTTCCCCACCCAAACTACCCCTTATTCCAGATGTAGGCAGCCATTTATTCATTTAGAGGGCTACTCAGTACACTCAATATCCAAAGGAACAGGGAGTCGGTACCCAACTCCCACCTTGCAGAATCTGAGGTCCAAACGTGTTGACCGTGCCTGTGGCTCTGGCAAAGTGCAGGGTTCCTGGTGTGTACAGGCCAGGATGAAGCTGTGGGTGGTGAAGGTTCCACAGTTGCTGCTCAGGAGCATCAGGCAGGCTGCCTTTGCTAAAGCCACACCCTGTCCATAGCCCTAGTTGTCAGTCATACACTCGGACAGCAAGGCATGAAAAGAACCACATTGAGATTTCAGTCTTTCTCTACGAGGACTCTCTCAGCATGAAGCCCCGGTGCTCTAAGGGTTGGTTCAGGAAGATTCAATACTTTGCCCAATGTTCTAGGGCTAAAAGAAGAGCTAAAACTGAACTTCTTAGGTGGACTCTCTACCCTGTCTACGGTACATCTGCCAATCAAATGCCCTCTGAAGATGGAGGGTCCTGGAGCAGCAGGAAGTTGGCTCAACACACACTTAAAGGGGGAATGCTTCCAGAGCAGTGCAAAGAGTCCCCGCAAACCAACAATAACTTGGAAAATAATTAGAAAAAGCACTTCCCATCTGTGGAAACTGCCCCACAGGCAAGCAAAGTCAACAAAGTGATACACACTCAGGAACTCTCTTCAGACTTGGCCGAGATCGCTGCAGCTGGTGACACTGGTGCTACACACGCAGCCCAGGTTCGGCCAGTGGACCACCCTACAGGACAGTGGCACAACGACACAGCCCCTGGCCCCAGCTTGTTGTTGCAGGAGCTGCAGTCCAGGTCAGTGTCTGCAGCCCCTCCTCAGGCCCCTCTACCTGCTATGGTTTGATGTGAGGTGTCCACCAAAAGCTCATGTGTGAGACAATTCAAGCAGCATCAGAGGAAAAATGATTGGGCTATGAGAGTCTTAACCTAATCAGTGGACTAACCCCCTGATAGGACTAACTGAGTGGAACTGAAATGGTGGTGTGGCTGGAGGAGGTAGGAGCTGGGGACATGGATTTGGGGTATACATTTGTATCTGGCAAGTGGAGACCTCTCTCTCTGCTTTCTGATCATCAAGTGAGCTGCTTCCCTCTGCTACACTCTTCTGCCATGATGCCCTGTCTCACCTTGATCCCCAAGGAATGGAGCTAACTATCTATGGACTGTGATCTCTGAAACTGTAAGCCCCCAAGTAAGCCTTTCTTCCTCTACAGTTGTGCTGGTCAGTGGAAGAGCTGACTGAAACACAATCTGTGTGGCAGAAGCCTACCCAGGAGTCGCAGGGCCCATCCTCCTTGGTCTGGCTCACCTGTAGTCACGAGTTCTACCCAGAAGACAAAGGCTGTGACTGCCCAGAGATGCTGGAGTCACGCTAGTGAAGCAGGCCACTGTCCCAGCCTCCAGCTCTGGAGGAACGGCATGGAGATTTTGGCCAGAGAGAAGTGCAGACTTCAATCACAGTTCCAAAGTTCTCTGGGGAAGCAAGCTGAACTGAAGCAGAGTGGGCAAAGCTCAGGGTGCTGTGGCAAGACAAAGTCTCTGAAGACACAGTAAGCAGCAGCTGGAGCTCCACGAGAACAGTGGAGCCATATGTTGAGGATGAAGCCATCAGCAGGCTAACACCCGAGCGACATCAACAGTCAGACAGCTCCACAGAGACCAAGGAAGAGCCCTGCTGTCTGTGCACCCACGCCTGCACCTTTCCAGGAGCAGTTGACGGATGCACTGAGACAGCCCAGCAGAATCACTAACTGAACAAGTCCTCAGAATCAGCTGCACTCACTCTTACTGTAAAGAGACTGTCAGGGTCCGGGCATCCTGAGGCGACCAAGCGACTTCCAGGCAGATCCTTATCATAGAGTGTACACAGGACTAGGATGGCTACAGACAAGAACTAGGTAAGCACCAGATAACACAACCCTAAACGCCATCCCATGTGTGGCTCCTGGACAAAGTGTCATTAAGTGACAAGGATGCATGACCCAAATCATGGGTTTTCAATAAAAATTATGAGACAAGCAAAGAAGCAGAACATGACCCAAACACAAGAAAAGAGAAAAGCAAACATGAGTAACTGCCTTTCCCACTTAGCAGACAGAAATTGTTCAAATTATGTTCAAAGAATTCTATGATTAAGAGGCAAACTCTGGAAAAGGAGAACATTGACTCAAAGATAGAGCACTTCATCATTGCTCAACTGGTACAGACAGAGGCCACATGAAGAGCAAGGAGAAGTCCTGGGATTGAAAGCAGGTGACAGATATAAAGAATCCCCTAGAGGGGTCAACCGCAGAGCTGAGCAGGCAAAACAGAGTCAGCGATGTAAGGACAGATCCATAGAGAACCTTAAGACTAAGAGAAGAAGGATGAGCAGATGCCATCACCACGAGGTACAAGGTGCCAATGGGGATGCCAGCACCATAGGAAAGAAACAGAGGACACTCTCCAAGAGGCCATGACTGGAAACATCCCCAGCCGATGACAGGAGCAGACACTGTTCTCCAAGCAGAACAGTGAGCCCTGAACAGGCTAGATGAGTGGAGATCCACCCCCACACACAACTGCAAAGTGCTGGAACATGGAGAAAAATCTCAAAGGCAGCAAGAGAAGGAGGACTCACCTTGTGCAAGGAACCTCAGCAAGATGCATGCAGGTTTCCTACCAGGGACAGCGGAGACTGGGAAGCCCTAAGATGGCAGATCAGACTCCTGAAGGGTAGACTGTCAGCCCAGAATCCAATACCAGCAAAATCGCCTCTGGAAATGGAGGTGAAACTAAGACGTCCCCAGACCACAGGAAAAAGAACTGGGGGATTCTGTTGCTAGTAGACCCATTTTACAAGTGCTGCCAGTGACAGCTCCTTAGGTTGAAGCCAGGGGCCCTAGGTGGCAATCAAAACCATATAAAGCAGAGCACTGGCAAAGACAAGCATGGAAACAGGCCTCTCTCCTTGATCCCTGACCTGAGTATAATGCACAGTTTGAAATGCCTCCTGTGAACTGTGTTGCTATGCCTGCAACTGAGAAATGCAATGTATCTGCCACCAGCAGATCAAAGGAGTGGGCAGGGGCAGGGCTGAGTTGCAGAATGGACACCACACCTTTTGTCCCCTGGAATCCACAGGAGCAGCCATGCAACACAGGTGGCAAGTTAGAAGGCCCATAGTGGGATCAGAAAATAAGCACCTGCTCTCAATTCTTCACTTGATTTCTTTAAAGACATGACATTATATAACTGCCAACTGTAAAATGTATAGTTGGGCTTATAATTATAGATGTAATAACACATTTATAGCAAAAAAAGGAGAAAAGGGAATATGACTAAATAAAACAACAATTCTGTGTCTTACAGAATAATGCTAATATAAATTTGAAATAGTTTTTGCTAAGATGTGTTGTAAACTCTACAGCAACCACTAAAATATGACTCAAAAATAATAAAAAATCAGAAGAAAAATACAACTTTAGATAGAGAAAACATGAAATGTCAGACACCCATCAAATGATACTGATAATACCAGTACACATAAATGGATTAAACGACCCAACTGAAAGGCAGAGACTCTCAGGCTAGAGTTAAAAAAAAAAAAAAAAAATCCAACCACATGCTGCTATGCTCACTGCAGATCCAAAGCTCCTGGCAGACAGCGTAAGGGCAGTTTCAGGGAAGAGGCAGGCTGTGCTCTTTCTAGCCTCCTTGCCCATTCTGACCCAAGCAGACAGAAATGCTGGCTGGGGCTGGTCCGAGACCAGAGGTGAATGCTGTCACATGTGTACTGAAAGCTACACATACTTCCTGCTGCTGCTGGAGAGTGCTGACAGCTCTAGCATCACTGCCCCTTATCATCTCCAAGAGTTGGGCTCAGAGCAGCAGTCTGGCCACATTCAGAAAGCTTAAAGTAGGTTTCCAAATGTTAGGAAATGCTTTTTATTATCTCTACTGAAATTGATACCTTAAAAAGCTAGTAATTATCATTTATGCCTGTTGTTTAAGTGAAATTTCAGAGTTGATTTCCATTCTGTCATGAGGATAAGCTTTGCAATCAAAAGTTCTATATATGACAAGCTGAGTAACAATACAACCATTCCAAGTGCTTTTCATGTATAAACCCATTTATTCACTCATCAGTTTAAAGCCAGAGGAAGGCTATTTTCACCTGTTTCACAGAGTGAAAAATTAGGCCAAATCATGAAAGACAGCTCAGGAAGAACTAACTGAAATGTGAAAAGAAATGATTTCAGCACATCAGGAGATCTGATTTACCAAGAACTTAGTAGTAAAGCAACAGATGAAACTCTAACAGCATGGATGAGTTGACGCCACACCTTTGTTGTTGTTGAGGATGAAGCCATCAGCAGACAGACTTGTAAACAGGGACACCCCAGTGTGTAATTCCTAGTCATTGATAACCTCCATAATTATGAGGAGATAAGTCATACACAGAAATAACACGTGCTAGCATGCACTTCCAGAATTTGAAGGAAACTGTGTTTAACCACAGATGGTGACCACCTAGGGAGTAAGCAGTTTTGTAGTCGGTGACCCACAACTGCCAATGCCAACAACCATTTGTCAGACCCTCCTTCCAGGGAAAGGAACAAAAGCTTCCTAGGGGAGTCAGAAGAAGGTGGATGTGCTCAGGGTCTGCACACACAGGTATGCCTCAGGTGAGATCTCTAGCATAGAAAAAAAAAAAAAAAGAACAAAGGGGAGGCAGGGGAGGGGTGCAGAATAAGGGGGAACCATTCCCCAAGGCACTAGACTAGAAGCCAAGGGAAACCTATGGCTTTCACATGTTGAGACTCCAGGGCCTCAAGGACACACATGCTACCCACTCACCTCGATTCCTATTTCAAATCCCCCGCCAAGCCCAGCTATCCCAATGGCTGAAGGTGCAGACCACGCTGATAAAACAAAAACAAAAGCAAACAGTAACATTAAACACCCCTGACATATGAACGACTGTGGAAATATAACAAAATGTAAAAGATGGCTTTTTAAAATTACTTAGGTATTTCTCTATGCATTTAAAAATATTCTTTAAAAAGCATGTGCAGTCTTCTAAAAGCTGAAGACACTTCAAAGGTGTTAGATGCTTACTGTAGGTTTGAGATCACAGACTCACGTCCTCCAGCTCCCCGCCAACATGCATAACTCCAAACTACTATGCTGTCTGCTACCTTCAGCTGCCAACATTTGTACCACTGAACCTCAACTCTAGTCTTTGGATACAATTTCATCATAGACAAAAGGTATCAGAGGATTCAAGAGTTCATTTTCACTCCTGGGGTGAACTAATACTAAATTCTTTTCATTGTCAATTCTCAGGGCAGGCTCTTGTTCTTAGTAGAGCACAAGTTACAGACAACAAGTTCAAGATCATTAAAATTCTAACAAAGGAAGTTTCTTTACATTTGGAAACCAAGTGCAATAATTCCATGTGCCATGATATGGTATATTTTAGGATTTTTGTGTATTTTCCTCAATATAAAAAGTTATGTTAAGTGAGTCTAGAAAGTTGGTGGGGGTGGGAAAGCATGAGAAAGGCCTTCTCAGGCTCACTCTCTGCCTCAGCAGGCTGATTAAGGAAGTCAGTCTGATAATGCCAAAGCTACTTTTTACTTATGCTGGAGCTGCCCTGGCTCACAGGCCCCTGGGAGGACAACTCATTCTGTCTCGCTGCAGTTTTTAACCCCCCCCCCCCGCCCCCACCTGATATGCAGCCACTGCTCAGGATGAAGAGGGACTGAGGTTCTGGAATGCTAGAAAGGTGAGTTGGAGCTGATAGGCCCCCAGGGCTGGGTACGGGTGGGTCCTGCACCAGCTCTGCCCAGGGGGGCCTTCCAGCTCCAAGAACTCCCTGCAGATACCAGTCCCACCTGGCAGGAAATCCTCAGAGAAGCTATATTGCTCAGCTTTACTGTTGAAAAGTCTTCCCATGAACAGTGGGCAATGCTTTTTGTTTTCAATTTTTGAAGATTAGGCTTTTTAAGATTATTTTAACGTTTGTGAAAATAAACTTTTTAATTAACAATTAAACAGTTTTGATCTATATGTTTCTTTGAACTTTCACATGAAGGGTCTGAAGAGGGAAGATGCTTGATGGATACAATACAGTGGCTTGCAGACTAGGTCTTGCGGTGCAGCCCCAAATCACAGCCACACATAGAGCTGTGACGCCGAGCCACACTTCAAGAGAGCCTCAGTTTCCCAGGGGGCATGTGGAGGAAACAATGAGTCCAACCATCTGAAATTTAAAGAATGTGTGTTCCACGAACACTCCTATTTATTGTAAGTGTAAATTACTATGTTATAAAATATCTATTAGCAGAGCAGTGTGTTCCTATATGATGGACAGCAAATGTCAAAGCACTTTGTAGAGTGTAGACAGCAAATGTAGAGGCACTTTGGTGGTCACAACACCTGCATACATTATAAACACTGCTACAAGTGTTGGTTCTTGGGATTCATGGCAAATACACTTTGACTTCATCTCTGAGAGGTAAAGTAGATTTCACCCCAGAAAGTAACAGCCAGTTAGACTGCCTGGGTAGGTTCTCCCTTGGTGGTTCTTCAAACACTGCACATATTACCGTGTCCCACAGAACCACAGGTGCTTGCAGATGGTCCTCGTTTCCACAGCAACTTCAGAAAAAATGAGAGAACAATACCAATAAAGATGGGGAAGAGCATTCACAGTCAGTGACAGACAGCAGACACTGCCCCGTTACGGGCTGTGTGGAAGACCTGCAGAACGAGTATGAAGCAGGCCTGCCCTGAGTCCTACCCAGCATCTCCCAGGCTTCCTTCCCAACAGGCAGGTGTCATGTCCAGCTCCTGCCATGCTCTCCATGGAAGCATCCTTATGGAAAGAAGACAAAAAGGAATTGTGGTACTGTACAAAGGTTGACTTACTTCCATCTGGAAGGCGGGCCAGGACGATCCCACTGCCTCCCCTGGCAGTCACCAGGAACCCAGCTTTGATCACAGACAGAATGGCAAGGCCTTTAGCTTTGGCAATCACATGGGCTACAAGAAGAAAAGCAAACAGAAAACCAAAGCATGAGCAAAGGCAGTGTGGGGCAGAACTTACCCTAACACAATGTAGAAAAGTTCACCTTTTGTTGATGTGAAAACTGTGATTCAAGAATACCAGTCAAGTGATTTTGCTCCTTTAAGAAGTTGTTTAGCATTATAAATGATCTGCTATAGTATTCGATTGTACTACTACCTTACTAGTACACTGAAATTATAACTCAATTTCTAACATACTGGTTTATTCACATTTCAGAGAATTCTGTATAAAATGAGAGTGGTCCAGTGGGTCAGAACAGGGTTCAGGGCCTGAGTTTTAAACTTGACTAATGTTGGAATCCACTGAACCCAGAACTTCAATGTTCTGAGAATCTACACGATGGCACAGCTTCCAAACCAATGATGAGGCCCAAAGATACCCATGAAATAGTTCCAAAGCCCCTGGAGTCATTATATATCACCTCTGCTTAGAAGCAGCAAATACAACAGTATACTCTTTAATGAACAGGGTTCGTAGGCCAACTATGTCTTTCCAGATTGTCCATCCAAATCCAGGAACATCAAGTGCCAGCACAGGGAACCTCTGAATAATGAGCCTTTTAGCTTTTCATTTACAGCCTGGGATATACAGCAAGACGGAATTGTGCTGTACAACATCCAGGGGCATGAATCACACTGGCATCTAAGGCTGGGAAACACTGTCCACCCAAGCTCACGTGTGTGGACCCCTGGGCCAAGAGGCTTCCTGTTCCCTGCTGCAGCACCCTGCTGGGGCACTTGGGGTTTCCTGCTTGAATTTCCTATAAGCCAAAAACTAGTGTTTTTTTCCCTCATGCCTGTGTGTGTGTCTCCCTGAGGACCTTCTGGGAAACGCAGGTCCCTGAGGCCTGGTGACCCCTCATGAATGCCGGGGAGGCCCAGCAGCTCAGCCATTTGTACCTAGCAAGCAGCAGAGCTCCATTTGCTCCAACTTTTCAGGGTGGGAGAACCAGCCAGGCTGAAGTAAGAAAAAATGATATTACTATTAATGTTATTATACCAACAAGCATTTTAAAGCTCCTTGAAAGCTGTGAAATAACTTCAGAAAGTCTAAGAAAAAACTATTCAACACATGACACAGTCATGTACTGGGATTAATAATTAGTCTGCCACATACCCAAACCAACTACCTGTGGAGCTTCTCCATAGGAGAGGAGTATTCCATGCAACACCTTGGAAGTAACTGATGACCCACAGATAGGAGTTCCAAGCACTCACCTGAGCACACAACAGTCTCATGAATATGTTATAAATACACATTTTGCTGGCCCCACTGCTCAGAGTCTGGTCCAGTGGGTCAGAACAGGGTTCAGGGCCTGAGTTTTAATGACAAAGGCATAGTGATACACAGATGTGTTGGAAATTATTGATAAATGTCTCTGTATACCACTATAGAATCTGATATCTCAGATGGAAGAGAAAAGCACAAAATTAAAACTTGTTTTTGAGGTTGTTAACTTTCTTACTAGCTAGTAAGTTTGCAAGATTTGCTTATGCAGCACTTAGAGTGGGCAAGTATAGGAGAACCAAGAAGGCTCCAGGAAGGCTCTGGCCCAGCATCTCCTTCGTAGCTGGGGGAAGACCCTGCCCCTGGCTCAGGCCGCTGCTGCCTTGCCCAGGAGACCCAGGACACCGGCAGGGATCATCCCTGAGAAAAAAGGTGGCCTAAATGTTTACTAGTCTCTGTGGGATCAGCAGAGCGATACTGGAGCGATGCTGAGGAATGCAGAAGGGCAATGTAGAAAAACACATTCAGAGATTCACCCACCAGGAATGATCTTATCAGGTCCATTTCTAGAAGTTATTTCCGTGAATTCTCTTAGGATTCTAGCAGCCTTCTTTGCTTCTGATTTCAGATTGGAAGGTATAGGGTTATTCACTGAAAACAATTTTTTAAAAAGATATTTTAATGAAAGAAATCTACATTAAGCTTTAACAAATCATACCCCCCCCCCAAGGAAATGGCTTGGTGGTCTTCAATTATTGACTACTTTGTTTTTTTCCTAAGACATCAAATCTACTCTGATTAGAAAACCCTAAGCTCTCAAAATCTCAGAATCATAACATTGTGGGATTCTAAGGATGAGAGAATCTGGTCCACCGTCCCACTTTGAGTCTCCTTCACATCATCAATGCACCTTATGACTATCAAAAAGATTCAGAATTTAAAAATTAGGAAAAGGTGCATTTCACAACTAGTGGTGTCCTAGTAAAGTGTAAAGTTAACATATTTGGCCATTCTCATGAGAACACTGAACAGGCTGTCTGCAGACTTTGCTAGAGCTGAATCCTGGGGGCCTGGGAACTGGCTCCACTGCGCTCACCAAGGCCTCCCTGGGCTGTGGGCACACACGTGCCCCTGGGTGTGCTTCTCTAACAGCACTTGTGGCCCTGGGGTTCTGCAGTGTGGGAGGTGGCCCCTCACTTGTCACTGGACCACATCACAGGAGCCCATGAAGTCCAGCAGCTCTGATGTGCACCACGTGAGTGTGGCAGCTAGGATCCCTCACTTAACTGTCTGCAAGGTGCACACCTGGCAAGGTGAAGGCACCCCTGCACATCTTGTCTCTGGTACAACTTGCATGCCAAAGGACGCTCAGACAGACAGGACGATCCAATGGCCAGGGAAAGAATCCTTTGATCCAGCAAAACACTGGTATTTCTCCTGAAGTAATGTGATGCATTTGGGCATCTGGCGTGCTTACTGTATGCAATACATTTTAAAACTGGAAACTGAGTTGGGTCATATTGGAGCTTCGTTCTGTTGAGAAGTCAGTTTGGTTTTCTGGGTCAACACAGGAGCATCAACAAGACTCTAGCAGTGCAGCGTCAAGTCTGTGAATCATCAGTGAGACTAGTTTGGATAGAGGAATTACTTTGAGGGGGAGGGTACCAGCAATTGAACTTACGGGCACTCAACCACTCAGTCACATCCCAGCCCTACTTTGAATTTTATTTAGAGACAGGGTCTCACTGAGTTGCTTAGCACCTTACATTTGCTGAGGCTGGCTTTGGACTCATGCTCCTCCTGCCTCAGCCTTCCAAGCTGTTAGGATTACAGGTGTGCCCCATGGCATCTGGCTTAGAGGAATGTTTTCAGAGTTTGTGCAAGCAGGATAAAATGCATATGGTGTGATGTGTCCTTTTCCCCCTTCGGCATCATGCCACCCGTATGTCGTGGCACCTTTCACTTTCTCCCAACTTTTACTTCAGAATGGCTGACACACTGGCTATTGCTGTAGGCTATTCCAATTACCTCTGAGATGCACCTTCCAGAATGGAATTCACCTATGTTTTCAGGGCAGCAGAAGGAGCGTGTATCACACTTCTCTCCTACAGCCACATCCTTCCTGAGTTTTGCAGTCAGACAGCCTCTCCCAGCCACAAGTAAGAGCCACTCCAATCTCTGTCACATATGGCAGTTTTTGTCTGTGCAGAACATTACACAGATGGAGTGGAGCGCGTCTCCTTCTCCACTGCTGATCTCACTCACTGCAGGATTGACGCTACCTGTGATGTCATCATGTGGATCAGAAGTTCACCCTCCTCCTGGTCAGAGGGCACCTGACCTGTGGGAACTTTTCCTCCTGCCCTACCTTTGCCAGAGCCTTCCCAGTTTTGGGCTATTCCAAATGAAATTGGTAGATATTCCCATGAAAGTTTGTGCACAGATGTTGTGTTTCTCTTGGACAAATACCTAGACACAGGATCCCTGTTTATAGGGCAAGCACATGCTAGCTGCCAAGGTGGCTGAGATCCTCTCACATGTCTACTAGAAATTTGGGAGAGTTCTAGCACTCTACATCCTCACCAAGCCTTGGCATGGCCAGTCTTGTAAATGAGTTATTTCCATGAATTTCACTGTGCATTGTTTTTATTTCCCACAATTGATGGTGTTGAACACTTCCTTATGCTTATTTTTGTATCTTGTAGCAAGTGCTAAAATATTTGCTCATTTAAAAAAGTGGATTGTTTTCTATTTTATTTAGTTGTAAAAGATCTTGCATCATAGATTTTGTGTATTCCAGCTTCTTTGTCCTGGCGAGAGCTCAGTGTGCACTTCCTGGGTCCGCACAGTGAGCAGTCAAGGCCACCTCTCCATTGCTTTTGAGTGCTTTCATACTTCATGTCCACCCACAGGGGACACAGTCCCGTGGACACAGTTTCTTACTGACTCCTACACTAAGGGGACTCACCTTTCTCTGGAGTCTGTTTCCCATCTGTCTTTTGTGATGGTCTTCTCCACTTTTTTCCTTAATTAAGTCAAATCTATCTTTTAAGTACCACAAGTTTCTTTTAACTAAACATACTAATTCTCAGATTCACATGGAAAGATAAAGAAGCAAGAGGAGCTGGGGAAAACTGTACAAGGAGAACAGTGAGGGCCAGCTCCACCCAAAGCTGGAGCATATGAAGAGGTCTCATCTTAGTGCCCTGCAGTGGACACAAGCCTAGGCAGAACCAGCTTCACCAGGCAGAAAACCCAGAAGTAACCCAGATACATGCAAGAACACGCATGACAAAGACAGAGCCTCAGGTCAATGTCAAAGTGACAGGAGACAAAGGTCTTTGGGGAAAAACCTGAAGTTAAGGTCCAAGTGCATTATAAAGCTAAAAGTCTAAAAATGTGAGGAAAGAGGCCCCTGCTGCTAATCTCTCAATGCTCAGTCCCCTTCCCAGGTGCACCTGGAAGGTTCCTGCAGTACACATGCAGGCCATTACTGCCTTAGCTGTCACAGACACCTGTGCTGGGTAGTAATCACCTTGGCACATACTCTTAAGTTAAAACTGCTAAGGAAAATGTCCAACAATCTCAAGGTGCTCTACCACCAAGCCACATGCCCATTCCTTAAAGTTTTTATGTTGTCCATATGCTTTCCAAAAATACTAGCCATGTTTAGAGCTGCTGGGCATTGCCATCGAAGTGTCTCTGCTTAGAGGAGGCATGCTGGGAGGACAGCAATAGGATGAGGCATTTGTATTTGAAATTATCTGAACATCAAGGCACACCACACAACAAGGCATTCTGAGATAACCAGTCCTCTGTATAAGATGAAATAAAACCAGTTCACAATGTCACGACTTACAAACAAAAAAAATGCCAAAATAAAAAAAGTATCTTTTTAAAGGAACTCCACAAACAAGGTATAAAAATAAAGGAGAACTACAGATAAAAAGCTAAAAAGATTTGCCCACAGACACTTCAAAGATGAAAATGTAAGCCACAAACTGGAAGACACTCTTACATACACACACTACACAGATCTAGGATCTGGACATAGAGAGACTTCTGAGACTCAATGAGAGACAGATAGCATGGAAGCTGGGCAAGGCATCCAGGCAGCTTATTTTCAGGAGAGGAAGACTCTATGGTCAGTAAGTGGATGAAACCTGATCAGATGGACCAGGAAGCAGGAGAAAGCAAAGTGAGGTGGCTGAGCCTCCATTTCTCACCCATCAGAGAGAAAAGCTACAGGTCTGCCAGGAAGTGAGTGCAGGGCAGCTGGCCATGGTGAGAGAGCCAGCCTCCAGGACAGGAGACCTGAGCTCCTGAGGCAGTGCCTCTAACAGGGCATATCTGAGGGAGCTTGCATGGGGGAGGGCAGTCCCAGATACAGGTCAACCTGGACCCTGAAAATGAGACCTACTTGTAGAATGGACCTTGATCACCTGAGTGGAATCACAGGAGACAGAGGGTGCAGAGAGAACTGGAGAGGGCTGCTTGCTTGCAGGGAGCTCCAAGAGTCACTAGCAGCAGGAAGCAGGAGGATGCTTCCTGCAGCCTTCCGTGGGTCCTGGAAGACCTGTCCTGTTTAGTTGGTGACCTTGAGAGAAGGAAAGCCTGAAACGCTTGATGCCACAGCTTTTACACACAGGAAGATGCTCAGAAGCACCTAAGTGTCATTGGACAGGGGGCAAGGAGGTCCCTCCAAGGCGGTAGCATGACCTCAACCCAGTCCAGGTAGGTTCCTGATTTATACCCCTAAAAATTCCAGGACCTGATGAAAACAATCACAAGCCAATATTCAAGGACAGCAGAGGTGTACACATCCAAGGACAGGGTGCAGTGCCCTCACCTCCCAGAGATGAGAGGACAGAGGGGCCAAGTGGAGCTCTGACTACGTACAGGATTATCCTGGGAAGAAAAGTGCAGGTTCCCAGGAGAGCTTCTGGGAGTCAAGTCCCAGAACCACCACCCGATGCCTGGGTTCAGAATTTCTCCCTGGTTAAGCAGTCCAGCCAGGAGCCAGCCTCAGTCACATTTGAAGACTGAATGCAGGATGTTTAAATCGACTGTTAGGGTTGATCTGGTTCAAGAACTCCCCAGAGGTCTTGCTCATCTAACAAGAGACAGGCTTGGTTGGTCATGTTGGTGGACCTGGGCCTCCATCTGGAAAGGGCTTTTCTGTCCCTCTCCCAGAATCCACACAGCACAGGAGGAGTCTTAAGGAAGCCATTCAAAACCCACATCTATTTGCTGTGCCCGCTAACATTTTCCTCTTATTAATGCTCTTGCTATGCAGTCTGGATTCAGAAAGTCTTAAGAAACTGAGAAGGAGGAAAACTCCAGGTAAACACTTGGGCCTACAGAGCACAACTGAGGGAGGCAGATTTCAGTCATGATTTGAGGTAACTTACTAAAGATGGAAAACTGTTTATTCGGTATTCCACAAATGACTAAGGAAAAAAAATACAGGAAAGGGCATTTCCAGTTTCCAAGTTTCCACCTATACTTGTTCAGCACACAGACTTTGAACTCTCTGGTGTATACATACTGGCTTCCTGACATTTTGATTGTAGGAGGGAAGGTATCAAGCTGTGATGAATCAGCAAGACAAGCAAGCATATGAGTAGAAAACTGCTGAGGTTGACGGATCTGTTCATCAGGTGCATGCTCTGGCTGCGACACATACCTGTCTGCAACACACCTGTTTCCTGACTTGGCTCATAAAGGAAGGCAAGGACATACAGCCTTGGTTTTCACAGAATGAGGGTTCCACCAGAGGGTTTGCCATGCTGGTTGAAGGCAGTGCAGCTGTGTGTTCATTCACGTTTCCTGACATAGGATGGGCCATCCCCAGAGATGGTAGTGTGTGCGTTCCACACCAGGATGGTCAAGAAAGCTGTGTCCACCACTTGCTGGATGAGGAAGGAAGGATTGAGACCTCAACCACTACGGCAAGACCAGCCCACCCATAACACCCCACTTGAGGGAGAAGGGATTTCTGCTGCACTGAGCAGTGGGAACCAGAGGCTTATTTATTATGCAGCTAACCATACCCTAATACCATTGAAGAATATTCCTGATCTCTCCATGGTATTTGCTGGAGAATTATTTTGAACTTCAATTTTCTACTATGGGACTAGCTTTGACTGGTCTTTATCTACATTCTAGTCACTTAGGAAATGGGAAAATGGGTAGAATACATAAACAATTAACCTATATGTCAATGTTTTTATCTACGATTACTCAGTACGCACATTACATTTTTTGGAAGTTCTTCTGGAAAAAAAAAAAAAGTATAACCATGGTTTTCCTTTTCATTAAATGCTAAATGTATGGTATGTTACCCTGGATCTACCAGGTTCTTCTATTAGCATACACACCTTAAAACAGCTCAACACAGTACGTTTTACCCTGCACTCCCTCTCTGGAATCCTACTCTTCTGCCTGGCCTTTCATGGCACTTGGGTGTAACTTGAGGGGGATATTTTCATAGGGGATCTGGGAACATAACCATGCATAAGAGCATTTGGTAGAGGTGGAGGGAGAAACTGGGCACTGTGGAGGCAAGTTGAATTCAGAGGAGCCCCAGACTTTAAGTCACATGGACCAGGAAAATCCTGTTCTGTTAAGGACCATTTAAGTCAGATTTTCTGATAAGTGTAACTAAAGCACAGTAAATTATACATAAATTAGTATCCACAAGGACTTTTTACTTTGAAATCTCTCAACTGAACTGTATTAGACCAGTCAAACAAGAAAATTTTACAATCAACGGTTGCTGTGCAATGTCCTGCTGAGGGGAAGGTCAGGCCAGTGCTGTGACCTTGGCAGGAGAGCTCTGTGATCAGATGGGCCCAGGAGCTGCTGTCCATGCAGTGCTTTCCCACAGGCCCACAGCTATGATGGACAGGCTGCTGACAAGCTCAGCCACAGTGAGGACTCCTGGCATGTCTGAACTTCAGAAAATACTATGGGTTCTATCAAACTTCTAATAAAATCACTTTGCCTGATCCTAGTTATGCACAGTGAATTTCTGTCATAACTAAAATACATAAATGAAAAATTCAGATATAAAACCTCACTTTCTGTCCTCAGTTTTTAACCTACTTTCCCTTCTTGTCTGCTTTGAGGAATAGAGTACATCTGACCAGGAGGTTGATGTTATTCTCTCACACTGCCGGAGTCAGGATGCATCTGAACAGTCATGAAGTCTGAAGCTTTTGAATTCCAAAGCCAAGCAAATTGTCTACTAATGCCTGAGTTTTCTCCTAAGGGTTGCCACCAAATCTCAAGCCAAGAAACTCTTAGATGTGCAGCATTCTATAAAAAAGCAATTGAAATGTTTGAAATTTTCTGTACAAAGACTTTTTTTAAAATTTACTGTGAAAACCTCCACAGCCTAAATGAGCCTAAGATATATAAATAATTTTACATGTTGACCAGAGGTCAATAACTCAGGACCATGGTCCCTGGGGGCCAATAGCAGCATCTGAATCCTAGTTGTAATAAACTGCTACTGGGTGAGAAAGCTGGCCACCATTTCCAACCTAGACCTCTCCCCAGGGTCAGGAACAGCAGCCAGCAACCAAAGGGTTCTCCCCCCGACCATCAACCAGAGTCGGGGATCCCAAACTTTCATTCCATCAGTAAGCATCAATTATGTGATTTTCTTCAACAGATCTAAATTATGAAGGAAAACCTATAGGAAAAATGAGCTTATAAATGGTTTTATAAATTTCCATTAATTATATACTAATCAAATTATTAAATCTTATAATTTACATGAATTGAGAGTTAACTTGCTAAACTGATAAAACTGCAAAACCAAGATCAAAGAAACTAGAATGTGTCTAAGGATATACAGAATTTAGAACAAACTGATTAAATCTTAGCCAAAATAAACTTTATCTGTGTAATCTCCCAAGAGGCTTTTAAAATGTTGCCTCTCTCAGTAAATCCAACTCTGAATACTGCTGCCTGACAATTACTGCCTTTGTATCTTAGAAGCATGCCTATCTTTCTGGGGCCTTGGTTAAATTACTTTCTTTGTCTTAAAGGAGACAAAGCTTGTCAGTTCTAGAAATCAGAACCTGAGTCCCTGGTCAGATTACCAACCTCTTTAATTCAAACTTCCAGACAACCAACGATGTGAACACCAGATCTTCCTGTGCCTTGTGCCTCTTTCTCAGCCCTCTGACTGAAGGCTGTAGATGGAGGACAAGAGCCAGGAATGATGGGTGGGAAAATGCTTGGCTTTCACCAGCTCCACTTCTCCTCAGCTTAGGCAAGACCTTGAAGGACCAGACAGGTCATTCTGGTCTGACTGTCTTGTATAAAAAATGGACTCTTTCCAGAGAAAATAAAAATATTCAACATGCTTACGTCTTAAATGGCAGGGAAGTATGTCTTGTCATGATACCATCTGCAAATAAGCTGATGAGCACAAGGGACTCAGGACTAGCCCTCAGTGTTCACATCACACAATAGTTCCCTTTGACCCCATCAACTTTATTTTTAAACACCAAAAGCTTATTTCTGAATATTGAGATATCTCCTGAAAATAAAGTTTTCCTAAACAGAATAAAGGTACCAAAGCACTTAAAAATTATTTTTAATCTTAAAAAACGACTAGTATTGACTTGTTTTACAGAAATTTTGCTTAAACTGAACAGTAATAAAGCTATAACCAATTCTTAATTTAAATGTGATGACAGGATGGAGACCATCCCCCTTATTATTTTAACTTCCAACATAGCAATTTGGAAGCAATCAGACTGCTCAGGTATTTCAATAATAGGCCAGCACAGCAGGCTAAACAGCACCTTAAACCAGAGACCTACTATTCTCTGAATGGTGTGTGCAAACTTTCTGACTAACTCATGTTTAATCCAAACACTTCCTCATATCTTAATAAAACACTGAGGTGAACAAGAATGCAGGACGGGCACACCCTGTAAGAAGAGCCAAGCCAAGCCTTCTCTGCTAGGGCGGAAACCTCTGGCCTTTGTGTCATTATTTAGTTTGGCTGCAGCAAAGCAGCGGCAACAATGGAATATTTGCTGGAGTGAAAATGATTTCCAGTCAACAGTGAAATCCTATTTCCTCAAGGTTATCAACCAACTCAAGAGTAGTTCCATATTTTTTAAAAGAAAAGCCATCATCATAGGGAGATGCCCCAGCAGCACCATGCTCAGCGCTGGGGACTTCCCCACCTTAGTGATGGCGCGCCTGTTCCTGGTCCCAGGGCCAGGTGAGGCCTAGCACTCGACCCTGCTCTCCGCAGTACCCCGCAACAGGAACGTTCAGGGTCTGGCAGCGAAGGAGCGGACTCCTGCCCGTGTCAAGCGCACCGGAAGCCTTTCATAAAAACAAGTCGGAAAATCGGTAACAGACTAGATATTGTTAAATAACACATTCGAAACGTAATAAGAGTTTTCCTACGAATTTCAGTGAACGTAGCTGAATGAAAACCGCTGTGGCCCAGGGCGCTGGCAACTATTAATGCCCATCTTGGACGCCTTGCGTCCTCTCCCACCAACGGTAGCCGTCGCCAGCAACGCCTTCGTACAGGTGGAAGGGTGTCCCGTCCCATCTCCAGGCGCGCTCGTCTGCGCCCTACTCACTTGTGCCGGCGAGCTGCTCCGCTGCGCGCCCCTCGAGCTCCGCACACCTGCCTGCCCAGGAAGAGGAAGGGCGGCCGCCTCTCGGTGCCGCCTCCCAGGGCGGGGACGGCTCCCGTGAGGGGCACACCTGGCACGCGCGCGGACCAGGTGTGCCGCCCCACCTCGGCCAAGTACCTGGGCATTTTCGCGGGGCTCAGCGATACAGCGGCGCTCAGCGATACAGCGGCGCTCGACCTCCTCACTCCACGCAGTTTCGAAAACATTCCATTATCTTAAAGAGGGACCACCCCACCGACGCGGGCTCAGACGGGACACAGCTCAGACGGCTGCCTGGCGGACACGGGCGGAGGGTTCCTCACGCCCAGGGAGGCTCCTCCACCAGGACCCAGAGGGCGTTTCCGCAGGGCCCTGCTCATCCCCTCCGCCCGCCGCCCGCCAGCTGGTGTCTCTGCGCCCCGGCTGCGCCCCTGCGGCGCGCTCAGGTGAGCAGCACAGCGGCGCTGGACTCGGCAGGGGTCCTGCCTGGAGGAGGCAGGAGAGCGGTCCAATCAGGCTTCGCCTACCCGTCCCCGCCCCTCCAGCTCGGCCCTGCCCAAGGTTGGGAGGCCCTCACCCCACCCAGCCCCAACCCTTTCTTCCGGCTCTTCCCCTCCAGAAAGGGACTCTTCCCCTAGGCCCCACCCCCGTCCAGGATGTAGACCGCCCCACCTGCGGCCCCGCCCGAGCGTCGGGCGGCGGACTGCGCAGGCGCGCGGCAGGGCTCGCGGTCCAGGGCTTGCGACGCGCCTGCGCTGCGTCGGGACGTACGCCGACGCGGCCGCTGGGCGCGAGGGTCTGCGTTTGAAGATGGCGGAGAATGGGCCAAAGTCCGTGCTGTTCGTGTGTTTGGGTAAGGGCTTTTCCTTCCTGGAGCGGCGGTTTGTGCCCTGTGGCTCTGGGCTGCGTCGCTAACCATGAACAGTGGGCCGGAGGGGCCTGGCGGGTGGCCGAGCCCGGTACCCTCGCTTCTGATCCCGCGATCCTGTGTCCTCTCACCTGCCATCTGCCTCCCAGCCGAGTCCTGGCATCTGTAGCAGGCTTTCCAAGCCGGAGGTTTTCATTGCACCTGCTGGAATCTCTGGTTGTCGCCCATTGTGCCCAGGTGGACCCAAAGCTGCAAGTGTTCTCTGTGGAGCTTTGCACCAATAACTACACTGGTTCGCTTGCTGGTGCCCTTGGCTTTCACTCACAGTGGATCTCAACTAAAGAGAGGTGCATCCCTATCATTCCAAGTTCTGGGTTCTTCAGGTTCAGGTCTCTCTCTGACTTTGGTCTCCAGCCTGTCAGTGTACCAGTTTCAATTTATTACTTCAAGTACCTTCCAGATCAGAATTGTTCTCATTTCTAGAGTATCAGCACGTAGTCTCCCTTACTTGAAATGTAATTCACTTTCTTATTAGTTTGCAGTATTCTTCCTTGATGCCTCCACACTAAGGGGGGATAGTCCCAAATTATGCTTTCTACCTGGTTTGCTTTGCTTCTGCTCCTCTTTAGGATAGAATTCTGCCAGGTCCATTCCCTGGCCTCCCTTACATTTTCCCACCTAATATGGGAGGGCTTGACTTTCCAGCACCATTGCTACTCACACTGGAAACACTACTGTGCCTCGACTGATGAGTCTTTTACTGGACACTATGTTGTATTTTGTATGGAACCCCTTATATTTTTGTAAAGTCAAACCTAAATTCTACCTTCTTTGGTTTCTCAGACTGTTAGTTGTTTCCTTTGATTCCTTATAGAGATATTGTATTCCACAATAATTATTTGACAGCCTTTTGAAATCCCAGCCAGAGCTAACATTCTTGTGGTCAATAACTGTGGCTTTTTTTCTTTTTTCCCCCAGTTTCAGGACAATACAGTATAACATTTTCTATGGGGGGGAGGTAAAAAGCTCCATTACACATTGATAGTGAACACCATTTGATGTTTAAGGAAATCAACAAATTAAACAGTAGTTAATTTCAAGTTGGGTACCTATGGTATCCCCTTGCCAGGCTAATCTTTGCTTAATATTATTGCTTATGTGGGCGTGATGCACAAGGGTAACTGAAAATGGGGAGGTATATGCTCACATGCATTTGTCTTCGATATAGTTCAGCAATTTTTTTAGTACTTCCTGTGTGCTAGGCACTGGGTATGCATAGAATAGTGACCCACAGACAGACCCCATGCTTTTTGGAGCTCACGCTGTCTCATCATCAGTCAGGCATCGCGAATGGGCTTGTTCTTTGGTATGAGATGTTAAGAAAAATAAAACAGGAACATTCAGGTGTGTGGTCAGAAAGCCTTCACCTGAAGGTGAGCTCTGAGCAGAGACTTGAAGGAGTCAGGAGACATGCCCATCTTGGGCTCACAGGACACCTGGTATGGTTTCTAGGTGAGAGTGCTAGACATATTCCAGAACAGGGAAGCCACAGTGGCTGGGCTTGGAGACCTGGTGTTCTTCTCAGCCAGGAGTCCTCTTGTGTGTGAGACACAATACATCACTTGAGTGACTGTTTACTTGGCTCCATGGATACCTAAGTAGTGCCATTCTAGATGCATGGGAAGTTTATTCCTTACGTGTATCAGATGCTTTAGAGCAGGCTCTGTAAACTCTGTAAAGTACCACGGTGAATACTTCAGCTTCATGGCCCCTGCCAGTGTTGTAGCCCCAGATAGCACATAGATGAAGCTTGGCTGTGTAGTAGAACTGTTCATAGATACCAGTGTTGGAACCCTACATGTAAATTTTCACATATCACAAAATTTTCTGGTTTTGCATTTTTTTTTCATCTGTTCAAGTTTGTAAAAATAATTCTTAGCCTATGAGCCCTCATCCTTAGTGCCTGTGTTGAGGGGGAGATCATGGGCAGCTCTGTGAGGAGATGGTCTCTGTGGATGAGACAAGCGTTGAGAACTTTCTAGCAGACATGGGAGGGACAAGACTAGTTCCAGCTGTAGTGCTGAGATAGCCTGGAGGAGGAGCTGAACTGGGAGGAGGACACCCCTGTGGGTGGCCAGAGACTGTGCTGGCATTAGAGTTTCCAGAACTTGTCCTAGAGGCAGCACCTGGGATTCTGTGCTTTAGTGATAACTTTTCTGTGCTGCATTTTCTGGTTTATTTTTACTTATTTATATTTTGGTGTTGATGGGGTAACCCAAAGCCTCACAATGTTAGGCAAGTGCTCTACCATTGAGCAATACCTCCAGCCCGTACATTTTTTAATAACATTAGCACAGTGATATGTGATGTCAACTTTTGAAATCTAGAGGGCAAGCAAGTTACTAGCATTTCGATTTCTTTTCTGTTGATATTGTAGACAGTATGACTTCACTTCTAGTCTCTTAGTTTTTATTAATTATAGTCTTTACATGTCTCCTTTAAATAGAGCTATCAGGGGAAAACATAAGTGTGGATGGGTGTGTTTTAATTCATTAAATATTCTAAGTTTTTGTATTGTGGGAAAATTAATCTGTTATTTTACAGTTAATGAAAATTATGAGTAAAGGGGTGGTCCCAGTCTTTTTATTGTGTCTTTAGATGCTGAGATACTGGGCATCTGTTATCATTTGTAGAGTTTGAAAATAACAACAGTTGTCCTAGTTTGGTGAGAGGGTTTGCTATTAAAGTATTGCCAGGTCGGTGGTAACAAGGGACATGATAAGACACCCTGAGGAAGCTTTTCAGAAATTAAATAATGCTGATGGCAATACTTGTCTTAAAAATCAAACCAAAATTTGAAGTGTGGAAGGGAAGAGCTTCACAGCATAGACTAGCACATGGAGGCTATCCATGGTGAACTCCTCTCTTCTTTCCTTCCTTGCCTTACAAAAAAGCTTTTTAACTACTATGCACAACCACGTGTGTGGAAGAGCGCGAGTCTTATAAAAGAGAGGCTGAAGGTTTGGTGCTCAGGGTGGTGAGCCAGCCCATGGACCAAGGGGGCAACTGTGTGTTTCACCACACTTTGGAAGATTCCAATTCAACATGTTTAATAGAAGCCAGAGTAAAGTGTGTCCTCTAGCTTCGTCTCTTCTGAGATTTCTGTTTCCTCCCTTCATTTTCTATTAGCACCTCCTTAAATCAGTTACTAATGTCAGCGCTCATACAATACCCCACAATATGGTACTTTGTCTTGATGAGTAGTTTTGAAAAAAGTCTCTCTGATCATCTCTTGCCTTCCTGTGTCTTGCTTCCTGAAGTGAAGCAAGTCATGGAAACCAGAATTTCTGTAAGACAGGTTATTGAAAAGAGAATTCTTTTCCCCAAAGAAGCCTTCAGACCTAGAGTCTCTCTCCCTTCTCACTTGAAGACATTCCTTCCAGTGAGTCCTGTCCCAGACCTGGGAGGAAAGAGTGCTGCATCAGAGACCAGGGAGGGCCTGAACAGATGGCATGACTGAGTTCCCTGTCTCTTACCATTAGATAGTAGCCCTTTGTTCAGTCGTTCTTCTGTACAGCTGTCACTCTTCATCTAACCTAAGCATAAAACTAGACAGTTTCCCCTTTGGGTCTTCCTTTTAAAGGCTCCATTGTCACATAAAACTTTAAATCACTCTGTTGTGCTTTTCTCTTTTTTGACCTGTGTCATAGAAGTGCAGGCTGCAGTCTTTAGGATAAGTGAGGAAAGGAGTCACACCTTCCTGCCTCACTGTCTTTCCTGTGCTTTCTCATATTCACCTCATAGATGGTCTTTTTGCCTTCAGTCCTGTGGTTGTCCAGCATTTTTTAACCCTGCCAGCTGCTTTTCTAACTTGTAGGAATAGTCTGTTGTCTTAAATATCTCTGTCTGCAGGCCCTGTCTCAGTGCTTGGCTGGCAGCCACTGCTTCCTGTACCTAAAGTACCATAGTCACATCTTTTAATCCTGCAGCCCTGACTTAAATGTCTCTCCTGCCCTACTTATTGGATTCTCTTCCCATAAACATCAGCTGTCTGGTTTTCTTATGTGTCTCTTCTGTGCTTTGTAGCATTTTTATTTTCTGTGCTTTGGTAGTATAATGCTTGTTTATTAGCATATCTTTCATATTTTTGTTATACTGTGTCTCCTCTAAGTTGTGACTTTATACATGATCTGTTTGGAGGTGAGAGCTGCTGCCTTTTGTCATTTTCCCCGTGCAGTTAAGGAATTTATTCCTTGTCCTGGCTCCTGGGTGGTAACCTGTAATCACCTTGGGATTTTCTGTGCGTGGTAGTGTCTGTTACTACTCATAGTGGCCCCACATTTTATGCTGAGCTCAGAGTCATGTGCTCTGTGAACCACATGTGTCAGGGGTGGGCCTGGAGGTTCAGTCTGTCATCCCTACATAATTAAACCCCAATAACAATTCTGAGCACCGTGCTCAGGCAAGCTTCCTAGGTTGGCCGTACTAGTACTCTTTATTTAAAGTACTGGCACTTATCATGGGCAGGTGGGTAAGGGTTTCTGAAGAGATGGAAGTTTCCTGTTTAGAACCATTCTAGAATAGCCCTAGTATTTCTTCCTCTGGCTGGTTCTAATCTGTATTCTCTTATAATGAAGCTGTCATCATTGTAGCACTTCCTGAGTTTCATGATCTTCCTAGAGAATCATTACACCTAAGGGGGCCCCAGACTTTGTAGCCAGCTAGCCTGGAGTGAGGATGACCCTTTTAACACAGGGCTTTGCAGCAATCGCTGAGTAAAAGTTTGTGTTCACTCACTGTTTATGTCTTAATACAGTTGTTTATTTGCATATTTTATGAAAAATTTTTATGTTATCTATATTTGAAAATACATTCTTTCAATTTTGTTGTATTTTGTTTTAAATTAAGCTGATTACAACCTACTTCATTGATTTCTTAGCCTATTTCAGGTCATTAGTTGCAACCTGTAAAACTAATATTGGTTATAATTGCTTTCTGTTGTTTTTGTATCTGGGCAGTTAGTGTCAGATCACTGAGCCTGGTGATCAGCATTCTCTGCCAGGGTTCCTCTGCACTGCAGTTTTGTTTTTTGTTCTTCTGTAGAGAAGATGCAGATACCTCCCACCTGGCATATGAGTCTTTGCATCGCAACTAACACACTCTTTATGTCCTCTCCTTCTTTTTAAGGTAACATTTGCCGGTCACCTATCGCAGAAGCAGTTTTCAGAAAACTTGTAACTGATCAAAACGATTTAGACAACGTAAGTACTGTTCAATACATTAAAGAGGCCAACCTGAACACCTCTGGGCAAGAAAGTGCCGAAAACATTCTCTTTCTTCTCATGCAGTGGAGGATAGACAGTGCAGCCACATCTACCTATGAAGTGGGGAACCCCCCTGACTACCGTGGGCAGAGTTGCATGAGGAAGCATGGCATCCCCATGAACCACGTTGCCCGGCAGGTACCGTACTAGAACTTGATTGTGTTCTGTGTTACAGTGGACCATTGACAGCGGTGCTGTTTCCGACTGGAACGTGGGCCGGGCCCCGGACCCGAGAGCCGTGAACTGCCTAAGAAATCATGGCATTAGCACAGCCCATAAGGCAAGACAGGTAGAAGAGATCTTGTTTAATTTCTGCACAGAGGTGGAGAGGCCTGTGTGTTCACAGCTGTGTGTATTTGGGGTGAACCAACCTGCTACATGTGGAGTTCTGAAAGACTTGCATGACCTTGGGATTGCTTACTAAAATGCACATAAAATTACGTCAATCACTGAGAGCAGTGGCTGCTAGAGGGCTGCCAGCTAGAGCTGTGGTCTCCATTCTCTTACCACTTCGTGAGCTTTAGTTAGACATTTAAGGCCTTTGTGACTGTTTGCTTACATTACCAAGTTTGTTGCTAGAACACAGTCACATAGTATATACAAAAGCATATTTTAACTATAAGTACCTTAAACAAATAAAAGGTAATACTGATATTATTATGGGTCCCTAATTAAGGATGTCATGCCGGACTTAAGTTTGAAGTCTACTAAGGTTTAACAAACTTCATATGAAGGTAGCTTTGTATTTATATTATAAATCAGAAAATACAGTTGTGTTTCTGAGAGTTCTTTATTTGAGCTTGTTATTTTCACTGGGCAGAAGATGAAACATTTTATATCATGTGATGATTGTGATCTTTCCAGGCTTTTGCATAACTTTCCGGGTTCTACTTGTATTTTTTAAGGTTATATATTTATTTTAATAGTCCTTCAGCATTATGAGCAGTCTATTTTCAGGTCAGATGTCTTTTCATGCACTAGGTATATAACAAAAGTGGATGTGGATGGGTTATTTCAAATACACATGCCCTAAAAAGCAAAGCTGAAAACTTTAGGAGCAGTTTTGATTACCAGCTTTGGAACTAGCATTTCTGGAGTCTAATTCTGCTTTTCTTCCTGTTACTCTCAGGGATGTTTTGTGGCTGGCTGTGGTGAGGCATGCCTATAAGCAGTGTCACACCAGGTCTTTTGTGTTCACATGTTCCTTACCAGTTGTCACAGTTTGTGTAGTGACTGTTCCAGTACGCTTCTTATTTCCCTTGTACTTTCAACCTAGGTGTAACAGATGATACATTTTTACAGTTCTCACTTCTTTTCAACTCAATCAGGCTCTGGAGAAGTATGCTCTCAGTCCATTTGGTTGCATGGAGATTTGTCTTTGTTATACAGGCTTTCCTCTTTTCAGTAAACTTGTCATTGACAAATGCACAGAGTGAGTGTAGCCCTAAAGCCCTTTGGAAACCAGTGCCCATTCCTGCAAAGGTCACTCCCAAAATATTGCCTGCCTTTCAGCCTTGTAGAAGTAGGGTCTTGGGCCTCTGCATTCTTGTGCCAGCTGTTTCTGTTGTGCTGCTGCTCGTCCCAGAAGCTCTTCCTTGTCCTTGCTGGATGCTGTGTGTTCCACAGCTTGTTTGCCCCTGTGCCCTGCTGGGTGTGGGCTATCGCTAGTTTGGGCTGCACAGGTGGTGGAGGGTGGTGAGCATACTGAGATGTTCCCACTTCTGTTCTTTGAAAAAGTTTGAAGAAGATTGATGTGATTTCTGCTTAAAACTACTTTGATTTTTCTCTGGCTAAGTTTTCCTTTGGTATTTAGATTCAGCAGTTTTGTTGTGGGAGGCCAAAGTGTTCTTCTTTACCTGTGGAAAATTCCGGGATGTTATCGTTTTATATTTTACTTCTCCTGTTTTTCTTTTCTTCTGAGAGTCAGTTTATATTGAACATAAATTTCTTATGATCTTTCCTCCATTTTCCATCCTTTTTACTTTTCTTCATTCTGAGATTTCCTACTGACCTGTTTTCTGATATACTAACGCTTCTGTATTTAAAGTCTATGGAATTGTTCATTCTGAGTTCTTAGTGACAAAATTTTGTTTTATTGACGGTATGCGTTTACTAGTTTTTATTTTAAATAGATTAATTCTCTGAAATCCTTTTCCAAATACACATTTGTTTATTTTGTTTGTTTTTTGTTGTGAGGTATTGGGGCTTAAACCTGGGTCTTTGTACATGTGAGGTAAATGTTCTGCCACTGAGCTACATCTCCCAGCCCATCTGAGTTACTTCAAACAGTTTGAATTCAAGCCTAGATCATTTGTGACCCTACTGTCTTTGTTTCTTCTGTTTGTATGCTTGCTAACTTCCCATTAAATTCTGAACGTGGTATGTGGGGCATGGTGGAACCTGTGGGTAATTGTGTTTTGCCCCATATGGTTGGCTGTTGCAGGGAAGAAGGTAGGTGGTCACCTCAGTATGATCAGGTGGAGCTGACTTGAGGCTGGCAACAACTTTTATTCAGGAGGCTTAATCCACCTTTGAGCTTCCCAGTCTTTCCTCTGGAGCATCAGGCACAGAGTTGGCAGAATGCCTCCAACGTGGCAGCTTCTACAGTAGAGTGCTCATCTCTTACTGAGTCTGTGCAGCCTCCAGGTGCCCTCTGGAGCTTCTTGCCCTGGGTTGGTGGAAGACTTGGCAAATTCTTAGAAAAAAAGCATGTGCCAGGCCCCCGTCTTCCAGGACCTGTGTTCCTCCAGGGATGGCTGTCCCACCACCCCTAATTTCAGTTTTCTTCTCAGCCTCTGAACTTCTGACAGCTCAGCAGTGCTCTGCTTGAAGAACATCTGCCAGCACCCTGCCTGGCATCGGTGCCCCATGTCATGACAATGAGAACATCTGGCATTGCTCACTGTCCCCTCTTATGAGAACCCCAGTCCCCTGGCTAAAATACAGTTTTTTAAGTGTGGTCCAGTGGCCATCAGTCTCCTTTGAAGATGTGTTAAAAGGTTCATACTGAGCAGTGGGCCTGAATAGACAGGTGTGAAATGATTGTTGACTGGACCTCCAATTCTACATTGTAGCTGACCACTGAGAAGCTGTCTATCACATTTCAGTTTTGTGTAATGATCTGCAGGGTTGCTGAAACACTCCTTTAAACTGCATGTTTGGGTGGGGCTGAATTTACTTCATGTAGTGCAACTCCAGCAGCATTTTGCAACAGAATGCAATGCAGATAGACATAGGAAGATCCATCCTAACCAGTGGCACTCTTCTAACCAAGAGCTCGTTTGGAGAGTATAGTTGTTCTTCATTAAAAATAAAAAAAGTTTTAAATTGTAACAATTAATTTATTTAAACATTATTAGTAATGGTGACAAATATTGGTAGATATAACCCCTGTAAACAAGTTGCTTTAAAGCAAGGATGAATAGTTTCTGAGAGTTCCTAGGCTCTTCTGCTGAACATGAGCTACGATCAGTGTTGGTGCATCAGCAGGTGAGACTCTGCTGTCTTGTGTGAGCAGCCTGTGAGACCAGCCAGCTTGTTGAGTGCCATCTGGTGGCATTGCTGCCACAGCTGCAGAGTTGAGCACCTTCAGGAGTTCTTGGGGCCACAAAACCAAGTGGGTGGGTGAGGGTCTTCTAGTTGTTTTGGGTAGTAGAGTTAATTTGACCCAAGCCATACATGTCTGTCTGCAAACAGAAATCCTCTTCTAGATATTTCCTGTGAAGCATTAAGTTATAGCTGTTGCTGTTCTTTCTCAGTTATTTTAACATCTAAAAACCATGTGTGACTTCACTTAGCAAGTTGCTAAGCATTTCTTTTTTTAGGGCAAATTAATTACAATCCAAATTGTTCATCCAAAATTAACAATTTTTAAACAGTAAATCTTTGGACATTTCTCACATGTGATTTGAAAAAATAATGTAGTGTGCTTATATAATTTTTGTTCTAATATCTTAAAGTAGATAAATTTTTTAAATAGGTTAATTAGTTAGTGTCTTGGGAGTATTAATACAATCCAGTCCTTTGTAATTATTGATCTGCTACACTAAAAATTGATGGAAGTGCATATGAAGTCATTTTTAACAGAATAATGAAGAATAAGCATATTTATTGTTCTTTTACCATATTCATTGTCTATGATATTATTACTGTTCCTTCAGGTTTTCATTGTCTCCTACATTAAATGACATTTTAGAGGATTTTTTTTCAACAAGGAAGATTATTATTGAAGTTATATTCTAGGGTTTATTTTCACTTTTATTCTGCAGCATGTTGATGATCTTTTGTTGTTTTATTTTCTTAATAATCACAATTTATAAAATAAGTTTTCACTTGCATCGTAAGTGGTTTACATTTGTAATTGATGATGTTGGGTTAGACTCAGGAGTTCCTAAGTGACAGTCTCCTTGTGTCATATTTAAGTTGTGGGTGTTTGGTCAGGGTAAAGTCCACAATTCAGTTGCTTCTGGTAAACCTCCTCTGACCTCCCTGCTGGAAATTTATCCTCCTCCCTCTCCCAGAACCCCGTCCTTGGTGTTTTCTGAGGTATCTGTGCCTCCTGCCTGATTGGGTGGTTTCACGAGGACAAGGCCTGAGGCTTCAGCTGGGTCTGTAACAGGGCCTGGGACACTCAGTGCCCATGAATGAGAAACAGTGATGGAGGGTTGTGTGCCCACAGACTGCCTCTGGTTTCTAGGGGACGAAGCTGACTGTTAGTGATCACCACAAGGAGTCTTAGGAGATAACATTTTCTTGTAAGCACTAATACAACTTGGGAAGTAGATTAACTATATTTTAACTTAAAAGTGTCCTGAATTGTTTAATTACATTGTTAATTAGCAAGTTTAAGAAACATAGTGTTTGGTTCTGTTTTTCTTCTCTATTTTTGAGAGGTATAAATATAAATAACTGTATTTTGACTTCTTGCTCAATTTTAGGTGACCAAAGAAGATTTGGCCACATTCGACTATATATTGTGTATGGATGAAAGCAACCTGAGGTAATCTTTTTTTTTTTTTTGAGGGGAGATACCAGGGATTGAATCTATTTTCAAAGCGTAATCTTATCCCATTCTCAGTGTGATAATAGGCCAAGTAGTTTGCTGTCCAAAGTGACTTTTATTATGTTACAGTTTCTCATACACAGTGCTGTTACAATGTGCATAATTATTTACTTAAATAACATAAATGGAAATTCAGAGAATAATCTGGTATTTCTCCTGGGTCTCTTTACATAGACAGGAAAATCCGTTTGGCATGATAGAGCTGGACAGTAGGGCTGGGATCTGTGATTGTAGGAGATGTGTTGATTCCTATGACTGATTTCCTACTGCAGCAATTCACGAGCTAGGAGTGTTTGTTCCTCCATTGACACTGCCCCCACTCAAAGTGAGACTGGAAAGGCAGAAGACCTTTTACTGGATTTAAGATTGAGCTAAAACTAATGGGCTGAGGTATTACATAGCAGCGACTATAAAACCTCAAGCTTACATGCCTGCAGGCCCCAGCACTTCTGCAGAAAGTTTCTGTTACTGTCAGAGAGGAAACTGAGGAATGGCGAGCTTTAGTTCAGGTGCACAGCAAAGGTGGTGGATGTGGGAGGCCTAGGCTGTAGCCTCCACCACCACAGTTTCCTCGCACATCATCATGCCCTCATCTTGTCCACCCCCAACCCCCTGGTGTTTATTATTGCTGCTGTCAGTGTAACCATAAGCATTTATTGACTTCCATCACTACTTATTTAAAAATATTCCATGTTTTTGATGAAGAGATATTATCTGTGCTTTTAATTACTTATAGGAATGAACCAGTAACCATCGTAACAATTTTGCTTATGTTTTTGTATTAATTAGGCCCTTCATTAAAATTCAGATTTTTTTTTCATTTTTATTGTTCAGTTGTTAATTTGTTTTGTCCTTTTCTAAAAAAAAATACCACAGCTTATAGGTATTATAGAAGGTATCCTATCGGGAGATAGGATACTCTTGATTGTTGCTGAGTGTACAGTGTTCCCTGTGGGATGTCAGTCGGGTCAGTTCTGGGTGAAGCTCCCCTGGTGCTCTGGCCTTTGGGTCCCAGCCTAATTTCACTTCTTCTTGGATCTTCTGTTGCCCTGCAGCCTGGACCAGATTGTCCACTGACTGTGAGGCCCTGCAGGTCCAGGGACTGCGCCTAATTCAGCTCTGAGACTTCAGACAGGAAGGTTCTTGTCTGTCCTGCTCCTAGACTCATCATAGGGGCTCAGTTGGAATTTGTCAGCTATGTGGAAGAATGATAAAAATGTAGCAGTGTGAAAGTTAGAAGTGAAGACACCAGGAGAGTGGTGTGGGCATAAGTAGTGAGGCAAGAGCCATGGACATGCATGTTTGGTCACCACGGGAAGAAACTGTGGCTCTTGGAGTTCCCTCATGTTTCTCTCTGAAATATCTTTCTGATTTGATGGTTTCAGTGTATTTCACAAGAGAACACGGAGCTGCTGTCTGACGGTGAGGTGTACTTCCTGTGTGTAGGAAGTAGTGGGATGTGCTATTGCTGCTCACTCCCTGCCCAGGAGACAGAGCTGTGGCACACAGTTGCACAGAGGGCCTGTGCCTCAGTGCAGGATTTGGTTTCACTGAAAATCAGGTCACTTTTGCTGGATTTTGATATGGGTATTTCATAAACCCCTAGCAGATGTCCCTGTTTAACTTGAAACCATAGATCAGAAAACTAAGTTCATGTTTCGATTTTGCAGAGATTTGAATAGAAAAAGTAATCAAGTTAAAAACTGCAAAGCTAAAATTGAACTGCTTGGAAGCTATGATCCACAGAAACAACTCATTATTGAAGATCCCTATTATGTAAGTACAGTGCACATGGTAGGGCCAATGTAAAGATCTGCAAGTCCAGGCCTGCGGTGTTAAGTGACAGGCTGAGGTCCCTCAAGGACACTTTGGGTGCTGGTATTGCCAGCTGTCCTTCTTCCTGTCTTCCAGGGGAACGATGCTGACTTTGAAGTGGTGTACCAGCAGTGTCTCAGGTGCTGCAAAGCCTTCCTGGAGAAGGCCCACTAGGACCACCTGCCCACTACCAGCTGGGGACGCTCCCTATCCACGTTCTGCATCCTCATCCTGTGCTCCGGTGTACTGCCACTCCTTTGACCCAGGCCCTGCCTGCCCCTTCAGCTGACTGTTGTCTCTGACCTGACCTGACAGATCATCGTAGTGGAAACCAGCTGTGTCTACAGAAGAATCAATAAAAATGTTGGACTCAAAGACAGTTTGTAGGGTGCAGTGAGAGTTCTTAGACTAGTGGAGCCTTCTCTTTGCCCTGATTATGCTAGTGGAGTGAGCAGAGAGAAAAACAGCCCCAACCACTAAGTACGCACACCCGAAGGCCCAGGTTAGTCTCTGTGCCCAGTAAGGTTGGATGGCCTGGTCTCCCTGCAGTGATTGTGTGTGGCTGGCCAGTGCCTACAGGGCACCTGTGCTCATCTGTGTATCCAGAGTCACAGTGACCCTGTCCATAGCGGCTCTCCATGGCTGCAGCAAGTGTTTTAGCTCACCCACACACAGTGCACATGATAGGAGACAGACCGATGGGATTGATCTTTAGCACCTTTAGTATTTGTTGGTTTTTGTCTGATTTAAGTCAGCTTATTTGCTCTCATTTGAGCCACTTTGTATCCAAAAATTTAATTATATCTGGAAAGGACACTTGTATGCTATGTATCCTATGGTTGGTTGAGGGGTATGTTTGTTTTATATGCACAGGTAACTCAAATGTAAATTGGCTTAGGTATGAAAAAATAATTTAAGCAGTCAGTTATGTTGGTGTCCTTAAGTATTGATATGTTAATAAATGTTTCATGAGTATTTAAAAGCTATAGGCAAATACAGGTAATTTCACTATAATCTCAAATTCACATGGATATATGTCAGAAAAGATTGTTTTCAAAATAAACTTGGGAGTTATAAAATGAAATAGATAAATCTGATGTATCGCCTGCTTTTTTATTTACCAATGAGGAACGATTGAGAAACCGTCTGTTTTGTCACTTTCAGATGGTCTGTGGTGTGTATGTGCATATTTACCCTTGGTACTAGGAAGTAAAATGATGAAAATAATAAGCTGTTCCACTTACACTGGCATCTAGGTATGGAAGACATCGGGGCCCTGGGATGGAGGCACTCTCAACTCTCCTTGTGGAGGTGGTGCCTGGGCTGGCCTGCCACTCAGCGGGTGAGTGGCAGTTTGCTTTATCCTATCCTGGTCCTGCATTCAAAGCTGGTGACCTCTAACCTGTAGAGGACTTTTAGTCAAAAAATCAGTCCTTGTTGAAAGGCTGAGTGGAACACCAACCTAAGAACAGGGAGAGTTGGGGGACGGACACCCTGAGTGAGGGTCCTGGTGGAATTACTGTGTCACACAGAAAACTCCAGAGGTTAGGTTAGGGATATGATAATGGTGTCCCCAAGCTAAAGAACTGGAAAGAAAAGGTCAAATGATCAGCCACAGTAGGGAAGCAGGTTTAAGTAAGAAGTCAGGGCTGTTCCCTGTCAGTAATTGCTTTGTAATCCCATTGTCAGGAGTATTTCTTAATCCTTTCCATCCCTGTAAATAAAAAAAATGCTGTAGTTCTCTCTGATATGCATCTTAAATGCAGACTCTCAAACTATAGAATGATGCTGTGTCCCTACAGCTGCTCACATTGTGGCCAGGGACTCTCTGCTTTGTGAGTTTAACTTTTTAATTAGATCCCAGGTCTTTTCAAGATCTATCCAACCCTAACTGTTCACAAGTCTTAAAGTTCCTTTACCTGGGAAACAGTGGATACAACTTATTTGGAGTACTTAACTAGCAAAGAGACCAAGCTACCTCAGGAGATTATGTCATTGATGCATAGTAACCTCTGCTATTAGAAAATGCTAATTGCCCTTTATACGGATCCTTAGCTGTTGAGTTCCATTCACTTATGACTTTTAAGTGTGTAAGCCACAAATGCTCAGTGATGAACCCAAGAGAAGTAAAGGACCACTCCAAAAACTGTTCATTATAACAACATTTGTTCATTTATTATTTATTTACAGTATTTACATATTGCACAATAGCAGGAGGGCTGTTTTTCATTTACCGTATAAGAACAAACGGAACTGGCCTGGATATATTCACAAATTTATACTCCACTGTCTTCAAAACATGACTGAAGTTTTTATTTACCTCTTTTTTTTTTTTTAATTTTTCATGCAGGTCCAAATAATATTCTGGGAGTTTAATTGTAAAAGTAATACAAAATATCGAATCATACTATATGCTCTATGAAAATATAGTTTAAGATTCTGCCTATGTTTCTAAAGTAATTTTTTTGTGATTTCATCTAATCTGGAAAATGAAATAGTCTCTCATAACACTGCACATCAAATGTGAAGTGTTCTCTTGTTTTTTAAGATATAATGGCAAGGATCTCCTTCAGGTACACTGATTTACTGAATACATATCTGCAAACAGTGTCAACAGCTTACAAAATGCAAAGGAATTTTGGAAGAGTCTGTAAAAATAAACCTCTGTCCACATGGAGTGGGTGTGGAGAGCTGTCCGGCTGGTCTCCAAGGCACTGCTCAGGGTCCTGCTGTGTGGCTCCTTCCAGCTGAAAACAAATGCATCTGGTGTCCTGTGGCTGCACACACTTTGTTATCAGTGCTAGAGGACCTGTTGCTTTAGCTGTTTAAGAGCACACTTAGAAACATGGAGTCTCTATGTGTGTGCATATAGCTGTGCATTCCAAAAAGCAGTCTCATTTATTCTGGAAAATAACTCAGTTTTGCAGTTACCATATGCTCACTGCACCAAAGGATGAAAACCATCTACTCATGGGAACTCTGATTAGCATTAGCACAGGAATGTTGGGCTGCCTGGCCCTCTGTGTGTGGTCACAGCCTCAGGCTCATTCCATGGGGTCTGCAGCTGGTGGCTACTCTGCGAGATGGCTGGCCAGCTTTCTACCTCTGTTCACAGGTGAGCAAAAGGAGTGCTGTGGTTTCTGGTACTCCTAGAATAATGATTACCCTTCATTCTTTTAACATTTAGTTTTTAGTTGTAGTTGGACACAATACCTTTATTTCATTTTATGCATTTTTATGTGGTGCTGAGGATCGAACCCAGGGCCTCCCATGTGCTAGGTGAGTGCTCTAACGCTGAGCCACAACTTCAGCCCCTACCCGTCATTTTTAAAAGTGGGGGACACCTGCAAGTTTAAGAGGCTGTAGCCTGTAGGATAAAGCAGATATTTACATATGCTCAGAACTACACTTTTTTGAACATATCCCTGAACTTGGGCATTTCATCCGACTACCTGTAAAGGAATGTTTGATGTAGGGAATGAAGTTTCTCTTTGGTCTGAGGTCAGTGAGCTCCAGAGAAGGGGCCCAAAGTTTGACCCTTGCTCCTGGCCGATTTAGAGACCGGCCCTTCTGGACTCTGGGCAGGTGCTAAGAGTGGGATCTTACCCTGCAGCCTGTGTGTGGGATGGAGAAGAGGCCACTGGGCACAGCAGAGGGACATGGCATGGCCACTTGGCAGAACATTTGCTTAGGGTTCCCAGTATATCATCCCCACCATGGGTGTCATGGGACATGTGCTCTGCCTCTGAGGGTCTCACTGATGTTCCAAGCCAAGCTGTGAAGCACAGAGAAACTGACCTGTGTCTACACTGGTGACCCAGCCAGTTAGGAGTTAGCTATTGCAATTTAAGACTTTTGGAAGAATTTAATCTTTAAAACATAAAAGTCATGACAACATCACAGTAGAAATCCCACTGTTTTAAATTTACCCATTTCCTGGCCAAAATGAACCTGGCTACATTTGTGACAACCGTGACTGCAGCAAACAGGTGGCCCTGGGCCTGGAAGCATGCAAGCACATGCCTTCATCCTACAATTGGCAGTGCACATGGGGAAATGACCAAGGGACAGCAGGCCATGCCAGGGACTTGTGGCTCAGCACACAGGATGCCTTCCCCTGGCTACTTTCCTGATCTTATCCCTCTGCAGGCCAGAGCTGAGCCACATAAGCCCAGTGTCCCTGATGGTCTGCCAAATGTCCACCTGTGGTCTGCCAAGAAGATAGCAACATGTAGCTGGAGCTCTGTAGATGGGCAAGGGCACCTTTGCCTTCCCCACTTGTAAGTGAATGGCAACTTCCAAGGGTCTGTGGCTAACATCTAAACAGTGATGGCAGGCTAAAGGCCCTGTCTTCCCCACACCTTCCCATGGGAGACTTGTAGGCTATATGTCTGTTCTTGGCTTGAAAGAAAGTAGGCTATATGTCTGTTCATGAATTGAAAGAGTATTCTGCCTGCCTGCCACAAGGCAGCTGATGGGCTTAGGATGTGGAGGGAAGTAGGAAGCTGCACTTTCTGGCTTTGACTGGCTTCAGAACACCTCTACCAAATAGCGAGCCAGGGAACCTCTGTAACCCTCTGCACCCACACACCCTGTCCTCAGTGCTGCTCTTCTTTCCAGGGGTACTTGTTCCTGATGGGGATGAGAGGATGTGAAGATGGTGAGGATAGTGTCATGAAGCCCCCTTCGCCCCCCGCACTAGCTCAGCACACAGCAGAATCCAAATCGGCCTCTGCTGCTTTTGCACACTAGGCATGTGTGAAAGCACCACACTCATTGACTGCTGAGACGAGCTGGTGCACCATGCTATTTACTACCTATAGCCACCTACTGCTGGTGCAGGATTAGTGATGGTCCTGTGGCATCTGTCAGGAAAGTAAAGCTTACCTCCTAGCCATTGCTGTCTTCCTGGACAATAGCTGATACTATTTGTTACACAGCACACCTTGAGAGGCCAATGTAAAATTAAACTCTTGAAAATTCATTTACATGTCTGCCACTACAGCTTAAGAAAACCATTGATGAGAACAGTTAAAGAGGATGACTATTCTGTTGAAGCCTCTTGGTACAAAAAGATTCCCAACCTTTAGCAGATACAGCATAAAATTCACATGGACACCTAGTCACATATGGACAGGCCCCTACTTGGGATGGTTTGACTCACGATGTCTTAACTTTACCCTGGTGTAACAAAGAGGTACAGATCATGCTTCAGATTTTGATTTCTGATTTTTTCCTGGGCTGATGTGTCCTACAATTTCCTTGTGAGGCAGCAGCAGCCTCTAGCTACATCTTCCAGCCAGCACACTGTCTAGGTTATGCGTACTAAATGCGTGTTTGACTGATGATGGATTTGCTGGGACGTAGCCCATTGTAAACTGAGTAGCACTGGTACTCACTTCTCAGTGGCAGTGAGTGAATGAAAGCCTGAAAGGAAATGGGCATGGTTCTAAGTGAGTGCCCTAGTTCAGGCACACATCTACACAAAGTCAGCCACCAGCCTGCTCCTTGCTGTTTAAGTTCGGGCTGGACGACTGAGGGCTGCTTGGACCGCCAGTAGGGGGCACCTGCTCCTCATGGTAGCCTTCTGAGCTATTCGGGTGTTAAGTTCTCTCAGGAAGGCTAACTCCACCGCCAAAGGATGAGTGTTCTAACTCTGAGCTCCTCATGTCTCAAACCAGATTCTGACCCTCAGGGAGTGGCCAACACAGCTGTGGGGAGCTTACCTTATCCTTCCATGCACATTGGGCTGACGGCCAGCCGAGTGAGAAGCCTGGCACATCTTTTATAGTCTACAGCAAAAATAAACCACAGACCCTTTCAGTTATCTGAACAACACTAAAAGAAACAGTAGATTTTTCAATTTTTGGAAGTATATAAATTGAGACAGCCATTTTAAAAAATATTTTGAATTTCCTGGAAATGACACAGACTCTGTCATCTACATTCATGGCTTCTAAGTTGTTGACTTAATAATTTATGGTTCTTCAAGGATGTTAGCATCACAAGCAGATGTCAGAGCTCATGGAAATGCCTGTAGTGTTGCTTACAAGAACACAGAATCTTAGTATGCCCTTGCGTGACTAAACTTTTAGGTCATGTGTAAACTGAGCTGACCATGCTGCAAAAAGTTGTGTGTTAATGTCCTAAAGAAAGTGGGTCACATTAGCAGAACACAGACCCGGATTGGACAGCAAAAAAAAACTAATAAGCTAATTTTCCTTTTTTTTTTTTTGAGGAGGAGGAGGGGTGCTGGAGATTGAATTAAATGAGTTTCTGAATGCAGACTGGTGTTCCCCATTACTCTATTCCACCAGGTGCTACCTCAGAGAATCCATGGAAAGGTTCTGTGACCACAGCCATAAGGGAATTTCCTCAGGATAAATTCTGTGGAAAGCTACACTTGTTTATAAATTACTAACACTTCTTTCTCAGAAGCAACAAAACCCAACTTAAAAAGGGAAGTGCTCATACTGAACTAAGAATCTGAATGAATGGGTAAATTGACAATAATAGGTATGCACAGTGTGTCAGACAAGGAACTTACTCCACTCTAAATATTTAGAGTTCATACTCTTTGTGTTCCAAGCAGGGAAACTATCTACCCACTGGCAGCTGGTCACCTCAAGGATGGTCTAATTGGCAAACTGTAAATACTTCCATTTGTAAATTGTCCAGAGATCCCAGTTGGTGCCCATGCTGTTTAATCCAGATGTGTCTAATCTTACCCCTCAGACCCTAATGCACAGAGCTCATCTAGGGATATAGTTAAATGTTGATTCCATTCCTTAGGTCTGGGAGGGATTTTGTTCTGCATTCTAGCAGGCTCCCATGGACCACAGAGTAAGAAGGTTCTGAGACCCCTTCCACTTCCAGCATGTCAGAATTCCAGGGATATGCTTTTATGCTGCCTAAAGCAAACTAGAAGTGGTCAACTTAGCTCTCCAGCTCTTTGTAGGCTGAGAAGAGGAGAAGGCAGCCACACATCTAAGTGCACACACATGTTGCCTTCCACCTTTGGGGACTCGGGGTGAACTGTGACTAGGAGTTTTGGTATTTTGCAACCAAATGGAGGTGGACAACATTGGCATAACATGGCATCCTGGAAAAGACACTGCAGAGATGACACACGATACCTGAATCCTGCCTTGCTGACACCTATTGACTGAAAATGAGCAATTTAAAATTGTCTCCATCTGTGAGAGAGAGGATTAGCAGTTTCTTTAGGGTCTCTTCCACATGTAAAATTCATGGTCCTACTCTTATAATACTGAACTTAAAATATGTGCACATTAAACAATAAAAAGCTTCTTTGGCCCCAGGAAGCATGTGAGTGATTTTGAAAAAAAAGAAAGCAGGGCTGGAGTGGGAATAAAGGCTCCAGTCAATGTGCCATGAGCTGAGATGGAGCTGTATGGTGCTCAAGAAATGCTCCCTGTGAACCTAGGAACTTTACTTACAGTGAAAGATTAGACAAGCTACCTGACTGGCTGAGACCCACAGGTGTGATATGAATGGCCCTAGCAAAGTTCTTGGTGTATGACACAGCTCTTAAACAATGCACATTACCACCAGGGCAGCTATGCTGCCCCACAAGGAAAACAACCTCTTGTGATCTGGCTCTGTTTGGAAGGCAGGACAGATGCCTAGTCTCTGGCAGGCTGCTGGCCTTGGTGGTCTCTGAAAGCAGTCTTCATGGTTTTTCTCCTGTCAGCCTTGAATGAGGTGGAAGTTGTCCCAGTTAAAAAATAGCTTTATGGAGAGCACAAAGAGCCACTTTTGGGGAAATAAAATGTTTTGTTATGGCCAAACAGCTGGAAGCATGCCAAGGAGAAAGGAAAGAAGCCCTAGGGGACAGCCATGACTGAGAACTGGACATATGAGAGCAAATGACATTTCTCCGCTAGAGAATAAGGCAGTCCAAAGTGCAGAATTCTGAAACAACTGAAAGATTCTTGGGTGATGAGGCTATCACTAATGTAAAAAAAGGTCACAGCACTGGACAAGATCAAGAATGTGACCTGAAGATCCAGGCCAACTTAAAGGTAAACCCCAGGCCTCTGCACAGGCAGCTGGTACTTCAAGGACTCATGCTTCACCTGTCTGATTGTCACATTTAAGCAGAACAAATATACACACCACACCAGAATTCATAAGCAAATGAGAAAGTGAATCAAAGCATTCAGCCTACTCCAAGCATGGACTAATTCCAGAGACTACGTAAGTTTTGTTCAGTGTGGCACTGCCTGATGCAGAGGTTAGCTATCTCTTCCGATCTCTGGGGATGGTGGCCCAACTCTTAGCTAGTGAAGACTCGGCCCCAGTGCATTTAGAAGGCAGGCTGCTCACTTACATGCCGGGATGGTGCAGTCTCGGGTGTTGTGGTAAAGTCTGTGGAAGTGCTTACTGCACTTAGGACTGAAATAGAGAGGACCTGGAACAGGAAGAAGAAGGCCATGAAAACACAGAGAACAGAGGAGCAGGGAGGGCAGCGGGGGGCGGGGGTCTCACCTGTGAGATGCTTCAGAAACTTGTCCTTCATCCTCAGGTCTCGAGGGACAATTTCTGTAGGGGGAGAAAATGTTACACTGGCTGAAGAAACCATGTTTAATGTGATCCCCAGTTAAAGTCGAGAAACCCACGAATGTGAATTAGCCACAGCATCATGTATGGGAGCCCCCTGGATCCTCACATACAATGGAATGAAGACTACATCAGGGACATGTTTTTCTTCAAACAGTGTTACCTACTCATAAAGTTCCAGTGATATCTGTCTACTCTCTATGACTAGGATAGAAACAGGGGCCACAGAGCTGCAGGATGAAGAAGACTTCTTGTTTCTTAAATGGTTAGCTGCTAGGAACAAATCACTTTTAGACACTTCATTTTAAATCAAATCCCATGACATTTCAAAGTGCTAGAAAGAAAACTTGACTCTTCAAACAAAAGCTGAGTGATAGAACATTACATTTTTCTGGACATATATTTAGAAAAAAGGGTTAAATGCCTAAACCACCTGCCAGGAAGGTATGAATGGAAAGGCACAATGGCCTGGCCTGTAAGATAGCCAAGACTTCCCAGGAGAAGGCTCCCAAGCCAGCTCCACACCCCTGCTCTGCACTGGCACCTGCTTCCAGCACGGTTGCCCTGCCATTCTTTGATTCCAGCCTTTGCTTTCTAACAGTGCTCTGTCACTCTCTGTCCCCTGATGTGGGTTAGGAACTTTGCTGCGATGTATGTGATGCTGCACTTTGGAAGCATGCTTGGCTCCTTGCACAGGGACAGATGCACTGGAGCCTTCTTTGTACAAGGGGGAAACTAGTGTCAGTCTTCATTTACTCCTCACCTGAGTCAATCCATATAAACTGACCTTATCATATTTGACCTAATTGTGTCATGAAAGCATTAAAAGCTTGCATGCTTTCCTGGGAAATTCCCTGTGGGGCAGCTCTCTGAGAAGGCCAATGCATAGGGGAAAGCTCTGGACCATTTCTTCTCAGCTGAAATGCTGTGCTTAGAATACTTCCATTTCCAAAATAACAGACGCCAGTTCGGTGCACATTCCTGACCTAGGCAACAGCTCCACATCTTATAAGCAAACTAGGGGCAATTATCTGCAAGCCTCAGGCACAGAATTCCCATTTCCTTTTAAAAAAAAAATACCCCTTGGTTTTTAAAAACAATCAACTTGATTTATCTTTTAAAATGTGCTTCTCATTTCCATTTCCAAGCAAATATGAATCGAGTGTGTCAGACATGGAAGCTAGACAGTTGGGAGCAGACCCTAGTTCCCACTGCTCCTCTCTGTGCACACTGCCTGCCCAGAGCACTCACTCTGTCCCTCAGATCCACACAGCCAGGACCCTCTCCGCTCTCTGCTCCCTAGGGTCCACACTGGCGGGACACTTACCCACTCTCTGCTCCTCTGAGTCTGTCCCATAGTCTGAGGCCTCCCTGCGGCCCAGGGCAAAGTCCGGTTCGCTGAGGACCTGCAGCCTCTTGGACTCCCCGGAGTGGTATTTCTTCAGCTCCTGGACCAGCTCCACCAGGAGCCGCAGCAACGTCTGCCGGTCCGTGGGTCCCTGGGGCTGCAAGCGCCCCCGGCCGGGCCCTGCTGCGCCCAGCACCAGCAGCAGCCCCAGGAGCAGGGGCCGCCCCGGCGCGCGCATCGTCCCGGGTCGCAGGGCTGTGGGGCCGCGAGGACCGAGGGAGAGCGTGGGAGGTAGGGTCTGTAGATCTCCGGGACCGGTGCCGGGGGCGACCGCGGTGACACCGGCGCCTCGGGGCCGCGCGCCCTCAACTTTCCCCGCACGCGGTGTCCGCCGGGGCCCGGCGTCCACACAACTTTCTTCAGCCTCCGGGCGCCTCGCCACCTCCGCGAGGAAGCCGCCGCTCGCAGCGGCAGCCGGGCCTCGGGTCCGCCGGCGTCCCACGCCACCGGGACCGCGCCCGGGAGCCCTCAGCCACGCGAGGCCCGGCCCGCACCTGCCCGCGTCGCCCGCCACCACCTGCGCCCGGCTGTGTGCCCGGCGCCCAGCGTCCGCCCGCGTCGTGGGCGTCTGTCCCGCGTCCACCGCGTCGTCCGCCCGGCCGCGACGCTACTCCATGGCCCGCGGCGCCCGAGCGCAGGGGACGCGAACCGCCGCTCCGAGGGGATCGCGGTCGCCCGGTGCCCGCGCCGAGTCCTTCGGCTGCCGCGCTTCTTATCCCCGGCCGCCGACGTCAGGCGGGTCCCCAGGGCCCGCGCGCGGCTTTAATTAGGGCCGCGAGCGCTCCCACCGCGCGGATCTTCGTCAGACCCCCCCCCCGGCCCGCTCGCCCCCGCCCCGCCCCTTCCTCCCGGTCTCCGCGCGTCCTCTCCTCTGCGCTCCCTCGCTCCCGCCTCCTGTCCCCTCTCCCGCAGTCTATTTCCCCGTTCCTGTCACTCGTGACAGGATGGGAAGAAACGCCTTTACCAGGAACTCGGATCTGTTTTTGTCTAAACGCAGATCTGGGCTATTGAGAAGGAGATGCTGACTGCTCGCCATTTAATAAGTCAATTAGCGTCTGTCCGGCTTGAAGGAATCCGCTGGCGAGGCCAGAGCCGCTTTCGGGACCCGAGCTGTCTTCACCGCCCGAGTAGGGTCCCCGGGCCGAAGAAGGTGACGCTCGGGGCGACGCTCGGGTCCCCGTGGGCCGCCCTGAACGGCAGGACCCCGCGCCCTTCCCGGGCCTCGGAGCGGGGCCCTCCGCCTGCGCCCCGAATGTGGACCCTCGGCCGCGGGTCGTTTGCTCCTGGGCACTTCCTCCAGGGCTTTGTCTTTAAGAAAGTTTGATTCTTTGGATGTAGCCAAACACTTTTGTGAGGGTTCGGTTCCATAGTTTACTTGATTTTTTTTTTCTTGTAAAATGTATTATCAATCAATTGCGCACTTTCCCATTTTATTGGTGCTTTCTGGGCAAGAGCTGGACGTCTTCCAAGTCGGAGATCTGATCTGATTGGGAAAGGTGTTCTAACCCAGTCCCAGAAAGGGAGAGAGTGGGCGAGGATTAAAAGCCTCCACCATTAACCGGCAGCTGCACGGGCGGTGGCACCAAGATGCTGCCAAGGTGCAGGTGCGCTCTCGCGCGCAAACCCGCGCCTCCACAGGAGGCTAAAGTCACTGTCCCCCAGCGACCGCGGAGAATGGCTCAGTTCTGTCTATCATCCGTGTGCTCTCTTCCCTAGGTCTATTGGGGAGAAAAAATGTATGTCAGGGTAGAGGTGGGGTAGAGGTGGGAGATACTAAAGCGGGACCCTTGGGCATGTCTATATCTGCTCTCTAAAAACAAATGGTTTGACTTCCCAGGAAGGCTTTTGTTTTGTTTTAGGTTTGCAAGAAAAATTACTAACATGCTAACGTTTCTGCTGAAATACACTCAGGAAAAAGTAAAGTTTCATGTCAAATATATTAGGCATATGAAATGAGATATTTTTCCTTTCTCCATTTCCCTTTTCATGAATAGGGAGAAATTTAAGTTCTTTAAGTTCCTCTAGCAAGAGCGACGCCTGCCGCCCAATGCTTTTTGGTACTGGCTGGGTGAGCGGTCAGGGTAGCCTGGCGGCTTGGGGGTGTGCACACAGCTGGTGAGCAAGGTAGTGGGAGCTGATGAAGCTTCTGTCTGTCGTTGCTGCTGTTGCTCCAGCCTAAGCATGTGTTATTTTAGACTTACCTAAATAGTATTTTTAAATAGCATTTCACAGAATGAAAAACTACACTTTTATAAAGGACATCAGTGGGATCTACTTCCCACAAATACTACTAACAAGGAAGTTTCGACCAGTGTTACCCTTCTTCTTTTACACTTTTTAATGGGACCTGATGCCCACTGTGTGGATGCTGCTTCAGCCTCACTCACAAGCTAGATACCTACACAGCACAGAGCCAGCACCTGGTTGGAATTTGAATCCATGAAACCTGACAGTTAAGGATTAGAAACTCCAGGCGTTCTTTCATTCACTTGTGTCAAGTTCTGTGTTAAAGTCACTCCTAGTGCCGCTCATGTTATATACACAGATTTATAGAGTTTAAATAGAAGACTATACTGGTTTACTAGTCTTTCCTAGACTTTTCAATTTACAGTGTTGCTGGGATGAACTCTGTGAAGCTCTCCAGCTTCCAGAAATATGTGTCTTGTGCTCAATGTAAGCGCAGTCTGACCTGCTGAACTCCCTGCTTTGAGGCCTGAGAAGGCAGGTATGTACCAGCTCACGGAGACAGGAAGTTGTGTCATAAGTCACTTGGTCTCTCCACTTCTTTTTGTGTAAAACAGGGAGGCTGGAGTTGTCCCTAGTGTAAAACTACATGATCTTCTGATTGTTACAAAAATACGTGAAAAAATGCAGTGTTTCCTACAAAAATCTCAAGGTAATTCACTTGAAGTCATCATTATGAGCTTATCTATCTACTTTCAGGCACGAAGAGGTAATGCATTTATATTAAATAATGTAATTCTCTCCTTTAGTAACTGAACAAATGTCTACTGTCAAGGATCCAAAAAGCTGGAAAATTAGCAACAAACTGTTTTGAAATTATTGAAAAAAATTGTTTGCTGGAATTGAGTTAGTTGTTGTGAGCACCTCAACCTTTATTCAAGATGTTTGGCAAATGAGAGGAATATAATTTGCTCAGTTTTAAGCAGTGTAAGGAAAGCTGCAGCACCCCAGCCACAATCATTCTTGTCTTGTCAAAAGAGGTATTAATTTAATTTTAGATGAATATTAACTCTCTACAAAGACTTCTGACAAAGGTATGTATTAACAGGTTTTAAACTATTATATCACTCATTTAACAACCTAATATCTCATTAGAAAGAAAACAATCACCTTTCATAAAAGATAGTCTCATGTGCTATGATGAATATTGCTTCATGTTTAGCCTTTACCAGTCAGTAGCTATCAGTCTGCTAGGAATGACCAAAGCTTTTAGGAAGCCAAGATTGCTCATAGGACGGTCTCCCTAAGAAAGTGCAGGAGCACAGCCTCACAAGTAGCAGCTTTGCCTGTGTCCATGAGGGGCCTCCTGCCTGATTCTTTCCCTCCTATGCTAAGGACACCCAGGTCATGGGCCTCTCACATTCTTTGGTTTAACTTTTGCTTCTGCAACACCACATGATGTAGCTCAGAAGAGGCATGAATTACACATTTTGCAGTAAGGGTTGGAATACCAGTCAGCACGATGGACTTTATTCAGATTTTTCCACCTACAGCAGAGATGAAGAGGACTTTCACATGGGAAAGGCCTGAGGACATGTGGACTTCTGTTTAAGTTAGAAGTTCCAGCTAGAGAAGTCTTGAGACATTGGTGCTTTGGACTTTTGGAAGTCCCAGCCTGGCATGTTTTTTTTTTGTTTGTTATTGATACCAGGGATTGAACCCAGGGGTTCTTGACCACCTCAGCTACATCTCCAGCTTTTTAATTTTTTTTTTAAATTTGAAGACAGGGTCTCACTAAATTTTTGAGGCTGGCCTCAAACTTGCTATCCCCATGCCTCAGGCTCCAAGCCACTGGAATTACAGGTATGAGCCCCCACACCTGACCCTGGCATGTCTTGATGGCCACAGTGAGAATAAATTTGAACATGCACACCCATTCTCAATAGTTAAAAAAAAGACCCTACCCACTTAGTAAAAGGGCTGTCAACTGCCAAAATGGTTCATGGGAATATCTGAACAAAGTAGAGTCTTCATGTAGGCAGGTGAGACCCGCAAATACTGCATTCCTTATGTTTCTGCAGGAGATGAAATGACAGAAACTGAGGCCCAGGTATGGCTCTGCCCTTTGGCCTGGCTATCTCAATTCAGGGTCCTCCCTTTCTGGGACCTGGACATGGGCCTGATTGGAAGTGAGGAGGACTGAGTGGGGTTTGGGGAGAGGGGCAGGCATGACATCTACAGCCCCCTCTGGCTGGCTCCTGTGCTTGCCTCATTGGGTTTGCATTCCTGGCATCTCCAACTTCCTGAGGTCTAATTACACTCTCACAGCTCCACATACCACCCTCGCAGGGACTGTTTGTAGGCTGACCCTGCTGTACACTCTCTGGCTCCTAGGTTTCCCTGTGAGATCTTGTGGAACTCCCATGGCCTCAGAACTCTGGCATTCTGCACATCTGCAAACCAAGCATCAAGTGGATGGTGCCACAGTCTTCAGCCAGGTGGGCTGGGCCTGGGCCCACTCAGGACAGTGCAGCTGTGCTCAAGTGCCTGTATGGCAGTACATGGGGAAGCCAGATCCCTAGGCACGTGTTTTTGTAGGGGCAGCATACTCTGGGCTCTCTTCTCAAAAGACTCTGTCCTGGAAATAATTCTGCATTTTTACATCTCTGAGCTGTGGTGGTGGGGTCTGGCCTCCTCTTGAGATGCACTTGAGACATCTTTCCTCTTGTCCTGGTGCAAAGCACTTGGCCTGTTGTTCTTGGCAGTAATGACAAACCCTCCTTGGCCATACCTGTAAAACTCCTTTTCTCCCCAGACTGTGTTTTTTCCCCCCAAATCTTTCTGCTCTGCTCTTTTTTCTATCATTGTAAATTTGGCTAAAAGTAGCCAGTAATACCCATGCCACAGTCCAAGTGCTGTGCTGCCCTAAAATATCCTCTGCCAGACAAACTGATTCATAACCTTTAAGCCTGACCTCCCACAAAGTCCCAGGTCAGAGAAAAAATGCAACCAGATTCTTTGCCAAGCCTAACAAGGGTGGCCTCTAGTCCAGTCTCCAATTTCCTTTCCATCAGAAACCTTGGCAGTATCACCTTTGCTGTCCACATGGCTACTGGTACTGGTCTTCAAAGACTCCACCAGATCGGCTTGTTAGGCTCCACTATGGCATTCCAAGTTTTCCCACATACCAAAGGCCTGTCCACATCAGAGCTGCAGGCGCAGCAACCACCCACTTCTTGGTACCAATTTTCTAGGCATCCTTTAACCCAGTCAAGCAGATGCCAAAATCAGTCATCACAGAAACCTATGCTGTGAAAACCAGTGTTTAGAAATATAAGGAGAATGTGGACATCTCTTTAGAAGGATCTTATCATTCAGGAAGGATCTAACTGTCAATCTACTGTCAGTCACATGAGGATGCCTTCCTGGAGCTATCTTGGAAGACCTTACAGAAATGGGCATTTGAAATGCCCTAGATGATGGGTGGGAATTGCTTATGTTGGTCAGGTACTGTGCATGCTGGACAGAGAGAAGTGAATAGGCAAGCTCCCAAGGGGGACTGGGACCTGGGAGTCCAGCTGCAATGATAGGCTGAGGGGGGCACAGTTGGGCAGCTCTCCAGAGTACAGTGTGGACGAGGGGAGAAGCCCAGAGCCACTACTTCCCACTCCTTGCCCCAGCTGGGTGGCATTTCCTCTGGAGCCCCTTTCTGCACTTCTGTCAGGGAAACAACATGAGGACCTACTGCTCTTGGGACAATGAACTGGTTTTGTGAACATTGAGATTTGTTAAGTTCATAGTGCAGTGTGCAAAAGTTTTACAAGCCAGCTAATTGGCAGTAACAATGGCCAAGTCTTTTGGTATGTACTGTCTCATGGTGTATCTCTCCCTTCCCCTGATGTCATTTCTAACAATGCATCCTGAAAGACAGCATCTTTCAAATCCTATGGGGTGTCTGGGGCATCAGAATCTGTGACGTGCTTGCAGCTGCATTGAAACTATAGTTAGCAAGTGAACTGAAATATCCTGAATTAGTAAGTTTTCATGTGACCAGTCAGCAATCAGGATGGTGACTGAGGGCTCAGATCAGTCAATGGGGACTCAGAACAGTGAGCAAGGGTCCAGGCCAGTGATTGTAGGTCTAGGCCAGTGGGTAAGGGCTCAGAGTAGTGGCTGAGGGTCCAGGCCAGCGACTCAGGGTCCAGGCCAGTGGGTGAAGGCTCAGAGTAGTGGCTCATCCAGAAGGTCACTGATCTCATCATAAGGCTCCACTCCAAAGGCCCTACCTCCTAATACCTTCACATTGAGGATTAAGTTTCAATATGCACATTTGGGGGAGACATAAACATTCAGACCATAGCAGCACCCATCAATAGGGGCAGATTTCTGGTCCTGTAGAACTCAGGCTTTAAACAGACACGAGACAAATGCAAGTCTATACCTCCCCTGGAGGGCAAATCCACACCGAGGATCTCACTCCTATATCCCATGGCCAACACTTGAACTCTCAGGTGCTCATGACATTGGTGAGTATTTCTGCCCTCAAATTAGTTGTATGATAAAGAACACTAGACAGAACATGATGCATGTGTGTGGAGGCTTGGTTATGGAGAAGGAGGAGAGAAAACCAGTGTAAAGGGTATGGAAGTACAAAAGATTATGGCATATTTGGAAACTCCAACTTCCAGAGTCCCTTTCTAGAGCAGAGTGTGATAGAGGAAATGAGTGAGAAGAGGCCATTCTAAATGCTATTCTAAGTTCTTTGAACCTTACACATGGTGAGCTTTGAGCAGGGGATTGACATAGTCAGATTTGTTCTTTGGGGCTAGATAAAGAGAGAGGACCAAAAGGACTATGGAAAGTGGCAATTTTGTCAGTGAAGGATCTTCACCCATCCATCCATTCACCTACTCATCTGTCTATCCTCCACCATCTGTTCATCCATTCACTATCTACCCATCCATCCATCGATCCATCCATCTACAATTCACCTATTCATCCATCCACTCATCCATCATTCACTCACTCATGCATCTATCCTTCATCATTAATCTATCCATTCACCTACCAACCCATCAATTTTCCATAATTCATCCATCCATCCATCTACAATCCACCCATCAATCCATTCACCAACCCATCTATCCATCCTCCACCATCCAACCATTCATCTATGCAATCATTCATCTTCTAAACATCCATCTATCCATTCATTCACCCATTCATCCATCCTCCATTATGCATCCATCCATTCATCCATCCATCATCTACCCATCTGATCCTTCTTTCTATCACTGAGCAGAGAAATTGATACATGAGTTGCTGTAGATATAAGAGGGAGCACAAAACCAGGTGTGGCAATGAGATGGAAAGCAGAGAAAAATCTGTGCTTCCTGGGAAGATCATCTGTCTCTATATCGTTTCATCCTGACAATGGCATTCCTAGAGATGAACACTTCTTGAAGTTCACTTAAAAGTGTAGTGGGAAAAAGAAATGAAAATTTGAAGTAGTAACTGTTTATAACTACCATAAAGTAAGCAATTCACTCACTCAGAAAATACTGGTCCTGGACCACCGTGGGCAGCACAGTCCCAGTCAGCCACACTGCAGTGAGCAAACATGGTTCCCATGACTTGGCCTTTCAAATATAAATAAGCCTATTTATAAAAATAAATAGAAAATTTACTAACAAGAAATGCAATACAAAAGTAAGCTTTATAAAAGCAGAGCACCCTAATTCAGCTTTGTCTGGGTACTGAGGATGACAGTTCTTCAGTCAGGACATTTCCTGCTACATAAATGGATGGCTGTCCAGGTGGATGGTACTGGGCTTCTCAGAGGGGACCAGTGCTGAGAACCAGGTGTGTTCTCAACTATGCACAGATGGACAGGCACTGGGACTGGCACAGCTCTGGGTATTGTACGGATCTCTGGACCATGGAAAGACCCCATGTCCACCAGCTCTGTGCCTTTGCCTTCAAGAAGCCATTGCTGTGAGCATGCTCCTTGTTCTCTTTCATGTTAAAAGTCTTCTGTTGGCTGTTGTCAGTGTTGGAACAAATCTCCTTAGAGTCTTCAGATGTGTTTGAGTCTGTAATCCATGCACCTCTCTGCCACAAGCTCTAGAAGCTCACATTTTTATGTGGAAGATCCTTTCTTTAATCCATCCTCAGCATAATGCAGACTTTCTTAGACATATCTCTGAGGTTTTTCTTTGTTCCTGTATGCCTGGATTGAGGGTGAAATTCCAGAGGAAGTAACAAGTCAGCTTCTGAATACAGGGAGAAGCTTGAGTCAGAGCACTCAGCGGGGACAATAGGGTCTGCCCTGCACTTTGGCTGCACCCAAGACCAGTCCCTTCAGCTCCTGTCCTCATGTGCCCAGAGGAGGTGCACCTATCCCTTGTAGACACAGGGTCTTTTAAAGAGGATTTAATGTTCTTGATAAACTCCAAAGCAGGCAGCATTATTCTGCATGCTGTTCATGACTTTGAACGAATGCACCTGGCCTTCCTCTCTGTGCTGCATTTTGGGCACTGTTTCTAGATGGCAGTCTTGAAGTGAGAGAGAGACCTGCCCCAAGGGCTGAAGGTGCCCCCCTTCAAGTCAGTGGTGCTGTGCAGTGAGTGGCTGTGTCTGTGGTGTCCGGTGTGTAGGGCCCGCTTTTCCCAGGACCAGGTCGGCTGGGTGCCCTGGCTTCCGCTGCAATGTGGTCAAAACTCTGCAAAGTGCATCCAGGGTGTTTTGGATCATTCCCCTCCTCATGTGTTTTCATCACAGCTTGAGGTGCCAGTCTCTGATGTTCCTATGGCCTTGTAAGCTTGACTTTCAATTGAACACTGTCCGCACTGACACATGAGGTCATGCCCTGTCACTGGCTGAGCTGAGGCCCCCCTTAGAGGATCTGTAGGTGTTCAGAAGAGGTCCATTTGGAACCCTCCCTGTTGTCCTGTCTGTGTGGACAGGTCACCATAGTCACAGGTCATTACCAAGTTCATACTGTGGTTCTTTTCATGGGTCCTTGGGAGCTTGCAGGAGCCTGTCAGCTTGCTTTCTGAACTGAGAGGCTGGGTCTGGGGTTGGCCACAGGCTCCCTCCCCAGCTCCCCTGATTACTGATCAGTGCTGTGAAGCTGAATGTTTTAGGTATACGTCTTGCTGATGTACGGCGTTGTTTTTATTTCAAATGCACTTCAGAAAATCATCAGGCTAGGGATAATAATGGTCGATTCTAACAGTTCTGTGTTTAAAGTTTGAACAGTATCTTGCACAAGTGAGGTTTGACAGATGGCAATGGGTAATCATTGTTTCCCCATGTAGAAATATTTGAATTTGAGAAGGGATCCAATCTTTAAAAGGGAAATTTTATTGTAAAGTCTGTATCTTTCATAACTATATACTAAGACCAAATAGCCTTGCACATTTTGATAATTGACCCTTAAATTGTATTTATGTTTCAAAGCAACAATGGTGTGCAGGGAAGAAGGTAAGTGCCACCTGCAAGTTTCAGAACCTTGGGGGCTGGCTTTGTTATACAGGCCCTGGCTGGGACCCAGTCACTGATGGTCCTGGGTGTGCAGGTGGGCTGGGGGACACCTGCCCACTCCTGCCCCTGTGCAGGCCTGGTTGGTGAGGTGTTGGCAGTGGGCAGGGTAGAGAAGATATTTTGGCTGAAAGTAGTTGACAGTTCTTCCTGCTTATGATTGTGTGCTTGCCCAGACTTTGATGAATATTCCTAATGACTGATTCCATGTACATACCACAATATGAAAAAATTCCGTTTTTATTGTCAGCAGGTTGAAATCATAGAGTGATAGAAAACAGTGAAAGCAAATTTATGTCAACTTCAAATCATAGCTTTCATTGGGCCCAGGTTTTCTCTGATATGTACAAGAAGTGAAAGCCTCTACAGCTTTGACTTTTATTTGAACTCTTATGATTAGCAGATTTGTGAAAGAACAGCCCTGAATGTAGGGGTATGGTAATTACAACTTCCTCCATTTCTTAAAACGTGTTCAGTATTGAGAAACTGCTATATGTCAATGTCTACTCTACAACATACAAGAACAATCAGATGCAAAACGAGACATGGAACCTACAACGCTGCTGCCCCACATTCTTAGCAAGTCCCTCTGCAGAAGGCACAACTCCCTGCAAGCCATCCTGCTGAGCTGGCCCAAGGGTGTGCTTCTGATTACTTACATACATGTATCCCGAGGATATTGGTGAAACTTAAGTCGAAATGAATCTTAAATGTGCTAATGAGATTTGTTATTTGAAGAACCTGTGGGTAATTTATTTTTAAAGCAAATAAGGACTTCATAAGGAAAATCACTATCCATTATTGTTATTTTTTTTTTGGTCAGTCTAAATTTATGTCACTATGTAGAAATGGATTTTTAAAATAATATGTGACTGCTTTAGAATTATTTTGATTATTTCTTTCCATTTATTTTACCATAATTATTTTAATATTAAATTTAAGACTTTCTGGCTGCAGAGAACAGAGGTGCTGTGGAAGTGGCTTCTCCGGGCCTCAGTGACACCAGGCCCACCCCTTCTGCCAAAGTGCGTTCCCCTCCTCACCACCATCACCGCTGTCTCTGAGACGGCCTGGGGTTGAGCAGAGACTGCCCCCCACTGTGCAGTTGCCCTCTCCGGGGTGTGTACTTCTCTTGGTCAGTTCAGGCTAGGAGCTTGCCCAGATCTCGTCTGTGCCTGTGAGTGCCTAGAGGCCACCACAGGAGGTGCTGCTGGGATGTGCTCAGGGATTACAGTGCACCCACTCCACCTCACTCAGAGGATCAGGTCTGCCTCTCAGCAAGTTCACCGGCCCTGGGAGTCCACACAGAAGGTGAGAGGCACTCACTCAGGCCATGGTAAAGAGGCCAGACTGCTTGAAAACCACTGCTTTGTGGGTATGTCCAATGCAGCTATTCTTCTGTCTTGCTTCCGGCTGTCCTGTTACCCGTCACAAATCCTCATGCACATTAGATGAAGCCATTGTCCTGGTGCTCTCCATGCCACCTCCTCTCTCACTTTCTGCTTCTGGGATTATGTTTTCCTTCTGAGAGCTGACAATGCACATATCACATCCAAATCCACAAATCAGCCTCCATCTCAGGCCAGTCAATACAAAGGCCGAAAATGAGCAACTGAGCAGTGACTCAGAAATGGCTCACAATGACACGTAAAGTACCCACTGTGGCTAGGTGGCAAGAGCTACTGGGGCCCACCCTGGGGGCTACCCCCACCGCCATGGCTCTCCAGCAGCAGTGGCATCACATCCACAGAGGGCACTAAGTCTTCTCGACTGCAGACTTGATGGTGCCCATCCCTGTTCCTCCTCCACCAGGCATGTCGGTCCTGCTGATGGGCAGTCTCAGGTTTGTGGCCTGGAGGAACCACACATGGTCCTCATGGGAGCACTTACCATGGCCTGAGCCCTGGGCTCTGGACAGGAGGAGCATGTGGGTGGGGCTGTGTGCATGGATGCTAGCTGGTCAGTCAGGGACAGCCACACTCTGCTTGGTCATTGGAATATAATGACGGGGAATGGGCCTAGGAAGCCCCAGGGTGACTGCAACAACCATGGAAGTTCCCTCCACTCCCAGGGAGAGGGCAGTGCAGAAGAGATGACCTCTGGTGGAAAGACAGTTTCTCCGTGGCTCTCAGCAGAGGAAAGGGACACAGCAGCATGCATCCCTCTTTCCACTCAGGAGCTCCCTTGAGGATGGACACAGGGGGCAGAAAGGGAGAGGCCACCAGCCAATCAAGCTGAAGGCAGCAGGCATAGCTAGCTCCTCCTCTTCTCACTTATGGAAGCCCAGCCAAGAGCAGGAGCCTTGGCCAGCTTCACACATTCAACGTTCAAGCAAAAGCCACCTGGAAACCATGAAGACAAAGACAAAAGCTAAGTCCAGGACTCTTGAAGCAGAAAGTTTGGCCCCTGCTTCAGGGTTGGTTGCCTGCCTTGCACGGCTCACCTGAGAGAGGTAGTTCTCTAGTTGGTCAAGCCACAACAAGCAGGTTTCTTTGTACCTATGACCAAACTCACCCCAGGACATTCCTTTAACCTGTCAGTGAGCCAGCCCCTGGCCCTCCAGTTGTGACCCAGGGCTGCCTGCAAGCCTGGCTCTAGGCTCTCCCTATGCAGATGAACTCTTTCATCTCTGGTGTTTGTCCGGGAGCAGAGCCGGCTCCATCTTATAGGCAGTGGGATGTTTTCCTGCTGAATAGTGTCTGTGTGAAAGTCTTCATTTGTTTCTCTTGCTGTCCTGTTAGTTGACATGATTAGGACTGCTGCTCTGGGGCTGAGCTAGGGTCTGGACTAGTGACCAAGCCCTGGCAGGAGTCTCAACATGAGGTGCTGACCTCACCTCATCTAGGAAACTGCTTTCATCCAACAGGGCCTGCCTATTGTCACACTTGGGAAAATGATGAGTTTCATGGCCTAAAAACATGTTTAAAGTATTTACCTGTTCTCAGTCCTCAGAGAATTCAAACCCTGAAGTCACAGTGGCAGAGCTGAGGCAAAGACTGGCTCTGGAGGGCTCTATGCTCCCACCTTCCTTCTGGCTTCTCATGCACACCACGTGCGGGGTGCCTACTTTATAAGGAGGGCAGAGGCAGGTGGCTACAGGGGTGACCTCCTTTGAAACAGGTCAGGGTGGGGACCAGAGAGCTGGTGCATCTGAGGAAACACCCTGGGTGCTGATGGCCATGTGATGTGGTGAGTTTGCAGATCATGGCAACACATCTGTACTCTCTTAAACGTATTGCATATTCTCTGTCAGTTTGTTTCTTAACCCAGTTTGTGCCAATGCTTCTGTCCAATAAGAATCAGACTTCCTGAGGGAGGAACACACTACAGGTGAGAGCTGTGTCACAGATTGTCAGAATACTTTGACTCAGCAAGTACACAGAGCTGGTGCTCCAAAAGGCCCTAGCTTGCTGGCATTGCTATGGCAACCACCCCACCCACTCATGCTACTGTTAAAGGAAATTTTGTTCCAGCTGGAATCTGGCCGCTCTGCTGACCAGGAGGCTTTGCTCTGTGCACTCTGTAGCCAGCCCTGCTTTTGCTCCGTATTTCCCCTTCTGGTTCTGCCCCCTTGTTTTACAGCATCTACAGTTATTGGTTGTGCTGTGTCAATGGCTAACTTTGCCAAGGAGCATCTGAGAGAGCACAGAACGTCTCTCGTATTCCGTGGAACGATACCTGGAGCATAGAGAACATGTGGCAGCTAGAGGGCCACTGGAAACACAGGACAAGTCAGGTGCCCACTTCTCCTTTGGGGTTGGGAAACCATCCCTGGAAGCCTGCTTCTCCCCTTCCCCACTCCAGAACAGATGGGTGCAGACAGTTCCAATCTTCTCCAACCCTCTCTCTTCCCAGCCTACATCTCATACTTTTTAACAGAGCAAAACTCACCTATCTTGCCTGAGGATTTCTGCTCAGTGTTCTTTGCTCATCCAGAGATGGGTGCTGCTTCTCAGTGGGTTCGCTAGGAGCCTGATGGGAGGCCAGTGATGTGTGAGGCTGGCCACTTAGCTGAGGAGCACACCTCTGTGATGTGTGAAGTCTCCCTCCTCCAGAGGCTGACCATCTCTTTTTAAAAAGTAAAATGGAAGCACATCAACTACTCTAAAACTGCCTTGCTGTCCTCTGTGGGCTTGATATGGGATTGAACCCTTGTAGGTCACTTCTCAGGGGCCAGGACAGGGCATCTGAAGGCATTATGCTCCCAGCAACACATGAGCCCCCACAAAGATAAGGAGAGAATGATAGCTTTCCCTAAAGCGACTTAGAAAGAGCCAGTGCTAGTCTTCAGGATGAAGACGCATGGCAGCACCAAGGTCAGCTCAAGCAGGAGAGATGTCAGACCCCTACCAGACGTTGAGAGTCCTACCTAGCCAAGTCCCCTTGTCGAGTCTGCAGGACTCTTGGGACTGCATGAGTGTGTTTGCCTCTGCTAGGGTGGGCACACCCTGATGTGTGCAGGCTGGGAGGAATGTGGGGCTGCACAGCAGGTAGAATCTCCGTGCAAGAGAAGATTTTGCTGGTTCAGGGGCAGCTCCCTCCAAATCGCTACCTGTGTTGTGCTGGAGGTGCTGCTTGGGTTTCTCACTTGTTCCTAAGTTCATTCACTTAATACTCACTTGGTATTTCCCCCTTGGGTTTAATGGAAAGGATGTTTCTGAAGTGAGGAGAAGAGAAAGAAGGAACAACAATTTGTTATCATTTTCTTGCGCATAAAAATGAGGACCTCCAGTAATTTCTATAGTGAATCTTAGGAATTTCTACAATAAGAGGCTCATGCAGGGGTGACCTGCATGGTAGTGGCTTCTGGGCAGTACTGCCCCACTCAGCACCCAGGGAAGGCACCTGGGTGTTGTTCATGCAGAGCAGAGTCCAGTACCCCCATGATGCTCCATAGGGTTGTGCTGCTGGGTTGGCAGGGTGCAGCAGGCCTGGGTGCATGCTGAGTTGCCTCTGGTGAGCTCCACATCAAAGCCACCAGCTTCCTTGCCACCGTGAGCATCATGAGACCTGGGAAGACTTGCTCTCAGCAGACTTCTCTGATAGCTGAAGGATTACACCTAGCAGACATCAACAGGGGTTCATGAGTCAGTGAATCAGTGCCTCACTGTCCATCCAGAGTGCAGACTGCAGACAGGTCCTGGGGAAAAGACCAGAACTGCTCACTCAGGGGTGCAGGCTCCACCCCACAGAGAAAACTGCTGGACAGGGGGCGATGGTCCTCCCACAGGCCAGTCAGATGGAAACAGCTGCTGTTCCCAGGAGCAAGGTTTTTCATGGGGCCACCAGCAAGTTCAAAAGGACTCTTACATCTGCAGGCAGGACCAGACAGCGTTGCTCATATTAATGGTGTACCAGGCTTAGCACCAGTACCTGGGCGTGTGCCCGTTATGTTATCTGGTAGAGCTCAAATGAAATTTTTTATTTACCGGTAAAGAAGTATTACAGGACATCACCTGGGTCTGAGAGTGTCATAGGACATGTGGGTGGACTGAAAATGTTGTGGCTGCTCCTAACCCATTCATCAGGGTTAGCATGGCTGGAATCATTGAAGAAAGCTCGGTTTAAATACCCAAATGAGGAGAATGCACGCTCAGCTGAGTCAAATCGGGCAAGAACGCACTGGGACATGAGTCCAGGGTGGGAGTGAAGTTGGAAACCAGGGCTCCTCAGCAGGGGCTCTTTACGGGTCATGCTGGACACAGGCTGGCCTTTGCCCCCAGACAGCACCTGCACTGTGGCCCCTGCTCTTACCATGAAATCAGGGATCCCTCAGGCTCCTGTGTGTCCCACACACATTCGGGAGTGTGGTGACCGTGACTCTCTGCTCTGAGAAAGTGCTTGTGCCCTGTGGTCAGAGCTGTGGCCCCCTAGGAGACAGTCCAGGATGGAGTCTCCTAAGTGTGTTCACTGTGACAGAACAAAGCCAAAGCCCTTTCCTGCTGGCTGTGGCAGGGTTCTGTGGCAGCTCAGACTCACATCTCTGGGCCCCCACCTGTGCTGGCCAGGCCACCTGATGTCTGCCGAAGGGACTGAAGGAACAGGCAGGACGTGGGAGTGCTCTGGCCACTCCCATGTGCTCAGGGTTCAAGCTCCTGCAGTCCCTGCTGTCTCTGGATGATCCGCCCCCGCCCCACCTGGAATCTCAGCAGCCTCTGGACGTCTCCACTGAGTTTTGGTCCTAAGTGAGAACTGCAGTGAAGAGGTCGCTGAGCCAGAGGGAGGTCACCCCACACCCTCCTCAGCTCCTCAGGAGGCTTGACTGTCATTGGCAAAAAGTTTTCCTATTTTTGTGAAGCAATGTTTTTGGCGTGTTACCCTCTAGGATTCAAGTTTCTCACTGCCCCAGAACTTGCTGGCTTTGTTTCACAGAGGTAAACCTTCAAGCTTGCTAATGCAAAACTTAGATTCAAATCAAGGTTGTAATAGTGGTAAGAAGATGAAAAAAGACTGGGAAACCTGATTTAAGTTGCCTTCAGAGCAGAGCAACAGCCAAAATCTGTAGGATCTGGAGTCAGCCAAAAGGTGGAGGCTGTTTCAGGAAGCAGGAATGACCAACTCTGGCTCCTGCCCACCTGTAAAGGGCGAGCTAGCAGCTAGACCACAGAGCCGGGGCCGTGTGCGCTCAACATGCCCCAAGTGTAAATCACGGCTAGTGTCTGTGGCGATGGAGGGGACGGGCTGCTGAGGATCTGGCTCCCTTATATGTCCATGTTTAATGAACACTGATTAGACAAGCCTCATGCCACAGCATTCTGCTCATAATGCAAGACATCTGTCGAGCATGTACAAGGGCCAGGAAGCCTGGAGTTTTCTTTCCTCCACACCAAAGCATTAGAACAAGCCTCTGGGCCCTCATGTCCAAAGGGAAACTTGTATTTTTCATCGAGAAGGATGTTCTTAGCTTTCGTTCTTCCTCCCTGCTCGTGTTCCTTCTTCTGGTACCCAAATAAAGGCAGAATCCGTGATCAGCTTTGCATGGCAGCCTCTTGGCCACTGGCTTGGCCTCCGGCCAAATCACTTATGCACCACCAGCACTAGAGTTTTTCATCTTCTGTGGTGGCTTAGCAAGTGACAGGGAAAGCACCAGATATAAACAGCGGCACCAGGGCCTTGGGCGGGCTGGAGCGAGGCCAGCACACCACCCCCACCACTGCTTGACATGATGGACCCTGCTCTGTGGGGCCTTCGCCCTCCCTCAGCCCTGGACACAGGCAGCTCGTGCTGCACATGCTCCTCATGAGAGGGCGAGTAAAACATGGGCGTCACTCTGCATGGGACCTGGCACCCAGGACCCTGGCAAGGTAGTTTGCAGAGGGCCCTGGGTTGGGCTGAGCTTTAGTCAAAGGCAGAGGAGGCAGTGCCCCACCAGGTTCAGAAGCTCCCATCCAGTCAATGAAGGAGGAGAGCACAGGGGAAACTCAACACGTTGCATTGCTGAGGCCAGGGCACAGTCTCCAGGATGATCCTGTGGGACTTATGAATCAGCTGAACAGAGACTGGGAAGCTGACTCGGCTCTGTGGCTTCTTGGGAGGTGCACCAGGGGCTGCTGGGAGGTGTGCCACACTGCTTTGCACCTTCTGAATCCCATCCATGGGATTCTAAAAGTTCTATTTATTTATTTATTAATAAAAGAAAGAAGAAAGATTTGCAAACTCTGGGATAACAGGAACCCCAACTCTTTTTCATGAATGGGTGTTTACAGTGTATAATCATACAAAATGAGGACACAGGAACAGAAACCAGTTCCCAGTTCCTGTCTCTGTGCTTAGCCAGGGGTGCTGCATCTGTGTCCTGGGCCACAGGGTCTCTGTGTCATTGAATGGTGTAGAGCTGAGCCTACCCTCCTGATCCCTCTCTTCAGCTCCAGAGCTTTCACAGTGAGGTTTCACACTGAGGTTCTTGCTTTGGTCACAGCCAAACTTAGGCCACTGGTCACATGTGCAAGAATGAATTCCACCTGCTTTTGTAGGCACCGTCTCAGAAAAGGATCTGGGAAGAGGTGCTATGGAAGTCACCATTTTTGGAAGGTCAGACTATGTGAGGTCAAGTTACAATGGACAGTTGAGACTGTGCCTCTCCTAAATGATTCCCTCTCTTAAATCTGTCCGTGTGGAAGACTGCACATTGCTAAGAAAGGCTGGGGAAGGGCCCAACGTGACTATGAGGAGGAAGGAGAGGGAAACTGTATGAAAGATAAAACACTTGCATGTCTAAGGCCTGAGATCAGATTCTCCTCCAATCTCCTGGAAGAATATAGGCAGAATGCTCTGTCCTGCAGTGCAGATGTGAGCATTGCCTCACACCCAGCAGCAGAATTGTCTGTAGCAGCTACCCACTGAGCCCTTATGGATGGTGATTGGTCTTGCATGTCCTCACAGCTCTGGCTGCCAGCCCATTACTAGACACACAGCTTATAGATTCTGGGTAATTTACTACTAGGCACCTCATTGAGGCTCCACACAACCTGGGAATTACATGGAGTGGCAGTTTCAGGCCAGGATGTGGGTGGTGAGGCACATACATGAGGCAGAACCACTTTTTATAGAGAATCTTTAAATAAATAAGGTAAAAAAGAAAAGTGTCATTCAATTGACACATGCCAGTACGTGTTCCACTGATTTGGGGAAAGTGCTCTGTCCATGGAGATGCCTGACCCATTTGTGTGGTCGGGTGGGTTTGGCTTATGGCAGTCACAGAAGTGGTGCAGTGAGGTTGTGGAGAAAGCCTGGTTTTTCAGTGGCCAAGTGGGGAGGGCAAATCACCTTCTCTCTGTAGACCTTGAGTTTTACATCTGTGAAGTGGAAAAGTGTACAATTCCTACTGGCCTTGCGAACCACAGGGAAAGTCCATGATGGGGGTGGCCTCATTCTCACACTTCTAGCTTCTGAGGTCTGGCCCAACAGAGGTGATTTTTATGTCCCACATAGAATAAAGCCATGGATGGCAAAGGGTGTTCTTGGGAGGATGGGTGGGAGAGGCTGTAGGATGACAGAGGTTGCCAGGGATGCAGCCTCATATGCTCACCAGTCCCAGCGTCCTCCTCCCTGAGAGGGCAAAGTGTGGATGAAGTTACAAATGCGAAGGGCTCACCAAGGAGTCTGGAGGGGTGTCTGCCTCCAACTCAACCCAGCCTGGCACTACTCGTCCAGGCTGAAAACTATGTCAGAAAGGAAACTTTAAGATGTACTGAGCACCTAAGATAATGCTGATTTTTTGATACTGCAATGATTATTTTGGGTCTGAGTGATGAGATCATTATGAAGCTGCCCATCATCATTGTGCAGCGAGCAAGGAGTGGTGGTGTAGGAAGCAGCCTGTGTACACAGGCCACCACCAAGACCATCCCCAAAGCTGCACAGCACACAGCCAGGTGTGGTTCTCACGCTCTGCAGCTTTTGAAGCTTGGCACTTGGGGAGAGCTTACAGGCCCCTGGTGCCCCAGCATGGGAGTCCCAGGGGACTCTGCAGGGGACGAATCTGGCCTCAGGACTTGCGGAAGCACAGGTGTTGCCTGCACGGACTCCTATCAGTAGAGCTGGCAGGAAGGAGCCTCTGAACCAGAGCTTAGTGGGGGTTGTATAAAGCAGGTGTGGTGCCATCCTTGGGGTCCCCCAGGGCCCACGTTTGGTCTGTGAATTCTCTCTGGATCTTAAAAGGAAGGGGAGAAGAGAGATGTGTTGAGAGCAGAGTGAGCAACACACTGAGGAGGTGCAGTTGGCAGAAGGGTGCCTGCTCCGCTGAGACCAGCGCATGTGCTGGGTAACACTCTGGCCTAGCGAGTCTTGGTGTTCCTGTGTGCATTTATCAGCCGGGTGTGGTTCTCACACTCTGCAACTTCTACAGCTTGGAACTTGGTACCTAGAGCAAGCTTCTAAAAGTGATAAAAACAGACTCCACGTGTCTCAGGAAGACTGTGACACCTGCGTCCTGCCTGTGAGCCTGCAGATTCCACAGGGTAACACCACAGTGTGAACCCCCTGAAAAATCTGGGGTGCTTGGGTGTCTACAGGGTGTATGTGGAAGTCTCCTTCTGGTCACCCACCTGGCTGGAGTCACAGGGTCACACCCAGAGGCCCATGTGAGCAGGGAAGTGGGGGAGAGGGCTCTGTGCAGAGCTGGTCGGCAGGCAGGGTGCTCCCAGCTCTGAGGACTCCCTCATAACTTGCATCCTACAGCTCAGTGTCTCCAGATGTACCAAGTCCGTGGTTTGCAGATTCAGACTTAGAAGCCAGAAATATTATTTTTCACACACTTGGGGTGCCTTTGGCTGAAGCTGGGACCCTCATTGTTCCTGAGAGAGCCAAGAGAAACAGGGTGTGTCCCAAAGAGGGTGGTGTGTGGGCTGGGGCATGGCTAGCCGCCTCTGCAGGTCTGCTTGAGTCCTCATCGAGGTGCGGCTCAGAAGGGTCCTGGGGCCCAGATTCAGCTCTCATGACTCCAAAGCAAACCATGTCTGTTTGTTTTTGTTTAATTTTCCAAGTTTTATATAGCAGTCCCATAAATAAAACATTGTGCTTTGAGAGTGAGAGGGCATAAAAACAAATATAGCTTAGCAAATAGCAGTACCTAATATTCTAGTCTCCAGAGTTGTTCTTCAGGAATCCTGCATTTTACACTAAAAATGATTCTCAGATGCAAAAGTGATGCCAAAATAAGCATTTGACTTTAAAAAAAATTATTCATGAAATGCGAGTGATATCTTGTGCAAACCTTCTCTTACATGGTGATCAGCAAGTGTCAGGTGCCCCCCAGTGTGCACGGTGTGCCATCTGTGCCATAGCAGAGATCTCAGCAGGCTGGCTGTGATGGGGGAGCTGGAGGATCCACTATTCCTCACCAACCCTGTTGGTGCTCTGTGATCCTGGGGTTGGTCCTGACTTATTGTGTCTTGATGTTTGTAGTTTAGGGACCAAGGACTTTTTTAATGGGTTCTGTTCTTTCCTTGGGATATTTTCAGGCTCTGCAAGAACAACTTTAGGGCAAACATATGAAAACATGCAGACATTTCTCTGCATTTTGATTTGGTTTTCTACAGCAGCATCATAGCCCCTACCTACATGATGATTCAGTAATAGACACGGGAGAAAATTTTGGTTGTCTACAAAGTGATGCTTGGTGACTCTATTGCAGATTTATCTGTTTTTGAAAAAAGGGGCAAGATTGAGACTGGATAAATGCATTAGAGAGAAAACAGGGAACCTAATGGCCAGAATGAAGGTTTGGGGAGTTACCTGGGTCATCTACAAAGGCACATCATTCCCTGAGGGCAAGCAGAGTCTCTGAAGTCAAGAACTCAAACATGATCATCCCCTGGAGTGAACGTAGCAAAACATTTAGTGAGAGGTGGGCTTAGTAGATTCTAAACAGACACATAATCTGGGGAAAGTACCAGCAAGGAGATAATTTGAATTTGGATTAAAGTAGAGGTGGGCAAGCAGAGGAAGAGAAGGTCAGGCAATCTGTCAATTAAGCAGCAGCCTGTGAGACTTATTGGGCAGTTCAGGCCCTGCAAGAAGGGCCTTGAGGCTCATGCGTGAGCAGCAGTGTTCTCAGTGCAGAGCTGAGTGGGTGAGTCAGGCGAGGCTCTGGCCTGGAGCACTCAGCTGGTCTCTCAATCACTGGGGGGTAGCTTCAGGTCCAGCTGGTGGGGACCACGGAGGCCTCGCTGAGAGTGGAGTGGTCAACGGGCTGTGATCAGCGCTCTGGAGCACAATGGAGGTCTGGGTTATTTTCCCTGTGGTCTTCAGTTGCCAGGACAGCCCGGCCTCACATCCAGGAACAGGTAAACAGGTGAGGTTCAAAGGGGCCACGAATTTCAAACAAAACACATTGTCAGGCGAGGTGAAAGTGAGGCTTGCCATGTGCTGTCTCCAAGAGACTTTCCTGAACTATAATGCAATGTCTCTTGAAAGTAAAAGGATAAAAAGAACACACCAGAAAATGGGCTAAGAAGGTGATGTGTGGCGACAGTGTACCAGACAGTGTAGACCAGAGGCCGGGTCGGACCACATCCTGAGAGGGGCCTGGTCACCTTTAGGCCCAGAGTGTTGAAAGCTTGGTCCCCGGGCAGCAGTCTTCAGGGTGACTGGGATCTGTTTTTGTCAAGGGATCATCCATTGAGGGTTCACAGCTGAATGGACCTGGGAGGGGTGGAAGCAAGAGGAGGTGTGCCCTGTCCAGGGGGCAGGCTGGAGACATGTCTTGGAAGGCCAGGAGTATCCTCTCTCGCTTCCTGGCCTCCACAAGGGAGCAGTTGTGCTCAGCCATAGCCGCCACGATGTGCTGTCTGACCTTAGGCCCACAGCAGTGGGGCCACGCAATGATGGACTAAAGCCTCCAAAACCAGGAGCCACAGTGAACCTTTCCTTCTTTAAGCTGTTTTCCTCAGGTATGTGGTTACAGAGACAGAAAGCTAATACCATATTTCACAATAGTAAAGGGCCAAAGGAAAAGATGATTATTAACAACGATGCAGTTAAATTCACAGCCTCATCATAAATGGGGTAAACATGGTGCAATGAAAGGAAGAATTAGACAGAGCCAAAACTGCAGAGGATATTTTTAACATTCTTTCCTCAGTAATTGTGGAACTCAATGAAAGAGTCTAACACAATTCCTGAACACTTGGATTTGAACAATACACTCCTGAACAACTCATGGGTAAAGGCTGAAAACACTGGGAAGTTAGAACTTATTTTTGCTCCATGAAAATAAACACAACAATACTGGTGTTTAGGGAAATTCACAGCTTCAAACGCTGACATCAAAGAACATGAACTTAAACTTGTTCCGTATTTTCACCTAAAATCTAGAAACCAACCCCAATTAATAGAAAGAAGGAATAGTAAAAAGCTGAAATAAGCAAAATATTTTAAAAAACCAAAAACAAAGATAATTTGAAAAGCTATTTTTTAAGAATAATAATAAACTTTAAGAATCCTCACAAATTATCAGTATGAGAAAAGAAAAAGAGGATATCAATGTAATTTTTATATAGTTCAGAAATATTATAAAGAAATATCACGAACAAAGTTAACCCAATAAATTTGATGACTTAGAGGACGTGGAGAAGTTCTTTGGAAGATAAGTTACCAAAATTGACAGAAAGAAAGTGAGGCGCTTACTAGCCCACACCAATGGCTTTGTGCTTCTCTACTGTCTCTGAAGCGCCTCAGAACACCTCACCACAGCGGCACATGGAGCCTGGAGCCTGGGCCTAGGAGTGTGGTGGGAGAAAGGCAGAAAACAAAGGCTTTCAGAGTGCAGGGACGGGGCACCATGTTCTCCGCGCCCACACAGCCCCCTCACAGCACAGCAAGGGCACGTCAAGAAAGGAGCACAGCACCGCTCTCAGCATGAGCTCAAGAATCTCACTGGACCACAGGAGGAGAGCAAACCTGGCTGGGGTGATAGGTGCCAGGAAGGCAAGGTCAGTCAACATCCGAAAAGCATCAGCGTGAGCCTGGCAGCAGACGAAGGAGCAGGTGCCCAGGATCATTTCAATACGCACAGAGAATATCTGACAAATTTACACTCGTTCATAATTCAAACCTGTTAGCAAGTTCAGAGGATACAAAGGGACTCCCGTGGTGGGGCAACAGGTCCGTGAGGACTACACAGAGTGGAATATGAAAGCCAGAGCGAGTGACAGTGCTCTGAGGCCAGCATCAAGCTGGAGCTGCCAGCAGAGCGAGGGAGATGAGAGGAAAACAAGAAAGGCAGCTGGTGGGAGAGGAAGAAACACAGGGCTCTGCTCACAGTGCAGGCTGTACACAGAAAAGTCCAACGGATGAACAGGACAACTGCTGTGGGAACCACAGGAGTGTGGCAAGGCCACAAGTACAAAATAAACAAAAAGATTAATTATATTTCTGCAAAGCAGTGTGATCAAGTGTAAAGTGAAATGATTCCATAAATCAGGAAGAGATGTATCTCTTCTTGTTCTATAGAATAGTGCCATCTTTTTACAAAAGTGGTCTAGAAAGGATCAGAGAAGTTGAAGAACTAATGGAGACATGTACTTTCTTTTTAATTCTTAATTTTATTAAGAACCCAAATATTCCCAAATTTTTAGAATCAATACAACTAACCAAAATCTCAAAGGCTACTTTTGAAAATACAAGAAATTCTAAAATATTTGCAGAAATGCAAAGGACCCAGAATTGCTAGAGAACTTTTGACAAAGACAAATAAAGTTGAAGCCCCACCCTACTGGTCTCATACTTGCCCTAGGGCCCGCACAAAGGCAGTGGGGAGATGGCCACCCGGAGGCTCTGAGAGGCTGCAGGACCACAGCTGGGCGGCTTCCCCTGGGTGCTGCCTCACTTGGGTGCTGCCTCTGTAGGAGACATAGAGATGCCACCTGTGCCCAGACCTCAAGGGTCAGGACAAGCAGGAGTCACAACCAGGGCAGAGATGGGGCCAGAGGAACCCGGGGGCAGATCCTGGGCTGGGCAGGAGTGGACAGAGCGGTTGACCAGGAACATGTCTATGCTTTCCCCTCACTCAGGTGTGTCCTCCCCTCACTCAGGTGTGTCCTCTCCTGTCTCAGGTGTGCCCATCTCCTCACTCAGGTGTGCCCTTCTTTCCCTCAGGTGTGTCCTGTCCTCACTCAGGTGTGTCCTCTCCTCACTCAGGTGTGCCTATCCCCTCACTCAGGTGTGTCATGTCCTCACTCAGGTGTATCCTCCCTCACTCAGGTGTGTCCTGTCCTCACTCAGGTGTGTCCTCTCCTCACTCAGGTGTGCCTATCCCCTCACTCAGGTGTGTCCTGTCCTCACTCAGGTGTGTCCTGTCCTCACTCAGGTGTATCCTCCCCTCACTCAGGTGTGTCCTGTCCTCACTCAGGTGTGTCCTGTCCTCACTCAGGTGTGCCTATCCCCTCACTCAGGTGTGTCCTCCCCTCTGTCAGGTGTGCCTTTCTGTTTCTTTTGACAGCCCAGAACCTTCTCTTCTTGGTGGTGTCCTTGTTTCTTCATTCACAATTTGTAGTAAGTGTCTTTTCATTTTAAAATTTAACAAAGAAGGAAAAGTTTTAAAATTGCCTCTTCCTAGTGAAAGGACTGTACAAGTTAAGAAGAAGCCCTCACGTGTTTAGAAATGGACCTGCTGTGGGTGCGTGGTCTGTGGCCTCTGGCGTCTCAGTGGGTGCCTGTGCTCACGCAGGCCAGCTTACCAGCGTTCTCTCTCACCCAGAGCAGGGGCAGGCATGCTCTTTGCCATCCCTGCTAAATGAGTGCCCAGAGCACGGGGGCCTTTTGCTGCACTGATAGACATTTGCAGGATTAGTTCTCTTGGATGTTCCACCTGGATGTGAGTCGAAATCTGCAGTGTGCATATTGAAATTTACGTAGAATTAGGCAGTTCCTCATTTTATTTTCCTTGATGCAAACTGGGCATCTCAGTCTTCCTGTAGTAGCCCCTGCAGTAGGGTGTGTTCTCAGGTGTGAACTCTGGGTGAGCTGGTGTGAGACTTGGGGAAGCTGCACATGGACCCTCAGCAAGGAGGGAGCTGGCTTCCCTGGAGCTCTTCCCAGCTAGGCTCTCTCCCCTCTAAAGAGGTGGGACTTGTAGTTTTTGCTTTCTTGTCTGGTCCTGGGAGCCACAGCATAGGCTACTCTGGGGCAGAGAACCCTGGAGTGTCTGACCTAGCTGTAAATGGAAGCCTAGCCCTGGAAGTGCCTGTTTAGACGGAGCCGCCTGACCCTTAGGGAGCCAGCCAGTCATTACAAATGGGGAGGTAGGCAGCATGTTTCCACATATTGGAGTTCAGAGCCCTTATTAGCAGCTGAAGCAAAGCCTGTTCCTACCTCTGAAGCCAACTGGATCCAGGCAGGGAGAAGGCAGTGTCACAGAATGGTGTGCCCACACACAGCCACATGCTGCATGTAGATGCGTCAGTCATGAAGGCTGCCTGCCCTGGACCATGTCACCATCTCAGGGCTCCCCAGCACAGAGGCAGGGTTTGTGGCACAATGACAAGCTTGCCCAGCCACACTGGGCTCAGCGCTCCTCCCATCACTTAGTCATTGAGTAAGTTTCCCATCAAAATCAGGTGTCGGGTGCCTCTTTCAACTGGTATAGACCAGCAGAAACTCTTGGAAGAATTATGGAAATTTATGATAGGAAAGTTAAGAACGAAACTCACAACAAAAATAGTTCAAAGTTGAAGACTTTATAAGCAAAGAAAAAAAATCATTGATATCCCAAGGGAGATTGGAATGGGAGCACAGCCATCAAATGTGCCATGTTACTCATGGAAGTTAAAAACACATGTAACTGCCCGGTGAGACTCAGGAATTAAGAGTTGAAAAGTTGTCGAAGAAGTCTTTTGGAATTTAGTGCTAAAAGACAGAGTTAGAAAATGTGAGAGGAAAGTTACAAAACTTGGACCTCCCGTACTAGAGATCCATTTTGTTAGCACATGAGAATTTCAGAATGCGAGGACAGAGGACACAGAGGCACTCTCCAGCCCTTGCCTTCCTCCAGGGTCTCTGTCTCAAGCTTTGCCTGTGCTGGACAAATCCTGCAGAAGGAATGGGATGCCAGGTGACCTGCCACATCTGGCTTCTGTCACTTGGCACCGTACTCTTGGGGTTCATCCATGTCATAGCATGTTCCAGTGTGTGCGTCCCGCAGGCCACATGTTCCCTCAGGAATGTACTTGGGTTCCTCTTCTTCATACTCCATCAACACTTGCTCTTTTTGTGTTTTCTTGATTAAAGCCATTCTTGTGGGCATGAACTGAACTCTCAGTGAGGTTCAGATTTGCATTTCCCTAAACACCTTCTGATGTGTAGTTGGCCATCTGTGTATCTTCTTTGGAGAAATGCCTATCCAAGTCTTTTCATGTTTAGGTCAGGCCATTTGTTTGTGGTTTAGTTGTAGGAGTTTTTTTGATATGCTTCAGATATTAAACCTTTATCAGATACACAATTTGCAAGTGTTTTCACCCATTCTGTAGATTGTCAGCACATTCTTGATAAAGCCCTTTGATGTTCAAAAGCTTTTAATTTTCATGAAGTCAAATTTATCTTTTTAAAAATTTTGCTGCTTGTCACTTCTGTGTCAAATCTAAGACTCCATTGCCAAATATAAATCAGGGAAGATTTGCCTCTGTTCCTTTTCTGGGAGTGTTATGGCTTGAGTCGTAGGTGGGATCCAGTTTTGATCCCTGTGTCCATCCGCTTGCTCTGGAGCCTCCTGTTGGAGAGCGGTTCCTTCCTCCCTCATGTCTTGGCCTTGGATGTTGGCCTTTGGTTCTGGATGCCAGGCTCCTTCCCAGTGACTTGCGTCTGTTTCTGTTGTCAGCACTGGGGATTGAGCGCAGGCTCGTGCATGCCAGGCAAGTGCTCTCCCACTGAGCCACATGCCAAGCCCTGTGTCCATTTTCGCAGCGCTTCCACTCTTGATTACTGTAAATTTGTAGTCAGTTTTGAAATAGGGAACTCTGAGTCCTCCATCTTTGATTCAGCAGTTTAGGGCTCTTTACTGTTCCATAAGAATTGAAAATCAGCTCATTTTTGCAAAAAAAAAAAAAAAAAAGAAAGAAAGAAAGAAAGAAAAGAAAAGAAAGAAAAGAAAAGAAAAGAAAGAAAAGAAAAGAAAAAAATGAAATTTTGATAGGATTTGCACTGAATCTGCAAATCACTTGAGATGTACTGCCATATCAACAATACTAAGTCTCCCTGTCCATGGACATGGGATATTTTTCTATTTATTTAGATATCCTTTAATTTCTTCACATAATGATACTTTTTTTTTAAAGAGAGAGTGAGAGAGGAGAGAGATAGAGATAGAGAGATAGAGAGAGAGAGAGAGAGAGAGAGAGAGAGAGAATTTTTAAAAAATATTTATTTCTTAGTTCTCGGTGGACACAACATCTTTGTTGGTATGTGGTGCTGAGGATCGAACCCAGGCCACACGCATGCCAGGCGAGCACGCTACCGCCTGAGCCACATCCCCAGCCCACATAATGATACTTTGAGCACACAAGTCTCTCAGTTCATTTGTTAAATTTGTTTCACAGTATTTTGTTATTCTGGTGATGTTATAAATTGAGTTGCTTTCTTAATTTCTTCTTTGGATCATTGATGGCTGGTGTGCAGAAGCACAACTGATTTTTGTGTTGATTATTTGGGGGGAGGTACCAGGTATTGAACCCAGGAGTGCTCAACCACTGAGCCACCTCCACAGCCCTTTTTAAAAATATTTTGAGGTAGGGTCTTGCTAAATTGCTTAGGATCTTGCTAAGTTACTGAGGCTGGCTTTGAACTCACAATCCTCCTGCCTCAGCCTCCTGAGCCACTGGGAATGCCTGGCTCTGAGTTGATCAGATCTGTATCTTGCAACCATGCTGGGCCTCTCAGCTCCCACGGGTTTTCATGTGGTGGGTGTGTGTTCTGCATATAGACATGTCATCGGCAAAATAAAGTTTCACTTCCTCCTTTCCAACTTGGATATGGGAGTCACCCTCCTCCTCTTCTTCCTCCTCCTCCTTCTTACCTAATTTCTCTGCTGAGACTTGTAGCACAGTATTGAACAATGGCATGAAGCTGTCCATTCTTGTCTTGCTATGGCTTTGGAAGGAAGCTTTGTCTCTCACCCCTAAGTTTGCTAGCAGTATGTTTTCCATTAGCCCTGATCATGCTAAAGGAGTCCCTTCCATTCCTAGCTTTAAGGATGCATTTTATCACCACAGGGTATCGAATTTTATACTACTTCTGCAACTGTTGAGATAATCTTCGTGGGCTTCATTTCGTCTAAGTAGTATGTCACAGTGACTGGTGTTCTTATGTCAAATTATCTGCAGGTTTTGAAGTAAATCACACAAAGTCTAATTCTTTTTTTGCCATCATTTAAAAAATATTTTATTTGTCTTCATTAGTTACACATGACAAGAGAATGCATTTATGCACTTTGATATATTATACATAGATGGGATATAATTTCTCATTTTTCTGAGTGTACGTGTTGCAGAATCATGTAGGTCATGTAGTAACATATATATACATACATTAATAATGTCTGTTTCATTCTTCTATCTTTCCTATTTCCACATTCCCCCTCCCCTCCCATCACTTCCCTCTACCTAATCCAAGGTAACACTATTCTTCCCTACTGCCCCACGCCTTATTGTGAATTAGCATCTATAAATTAGAGAAAACATTTGGCTTTTGGTTTTTGGGACTGGCTTATTTCACTTAGCATGATATTCTCCAACTCCAACTATTTACTGGCAAATGCTATAATTTTACTCTTCCTTAAAGCTGAGTAATATTTCATTGAATATACATACCACATTTTCTTTATCCATTCATCTACTGAGGGACACCTAGGTTGGTTCCACAGTCTAGCTATTGTAAATTGAGCTGCTATAAACATTGATGTGACTGCATCACTATAGGATGCTGATTTTAAGTCCTTTGGGTATAAACCAAGGAGTAGGATAACTGGGTCAAGTGGTGGTTCCATTCCCAGTTTTTTGAGGAATCTCCAAACTGCTTTCCATAGTGGTTGCACCAATTTGTATGAGTGTACCTTTTCCCCCACATCCTCTCCAACATTTATTGTTGCCTGTGTTCTTGATGACTGCCATTCTGACAGGAGTGAGATAAAATCTTAGAGTAGTTTTGATTTGCATTTATCTAGTTGCTAGAGATGTTGAATATTTTTTCATATATTAGTTGATCGATTGTATTTCTTCTTCTGTGAAGTGTCTGTTCAGTTCCTTAGCCCATTTATTGATTGGGTTATTTGTTATTTTGGTGTTAAACTTTTTGAGCTCTTTATATGTCCTAGAGATTAATGCTTTATCGGAGATGTATGTGGTAAAGATTTTCTTTCAATCTGTAGGCTCTCTCCTCACTTTATTGTTTCCCTTGCTGAGAAGATTTTAAATTTTAATTGATCCCACTTATTGATTCTTGATTTTACTTCTTGTGTTTTAGGAGTCTTATTAAGGAAGTCAGATCCTAGGTTGATGTGGTGAAGATTTGGGCCTATTTTTTTTTTCTATTAGGTGCAGGGTCTCTGTTCTAAAGCCTAAGTCTTTGATCTACTTTGAGTTGATTTTTGTGCAGGGCGAGAGATAGAGGCTTAATTTCATTTTGCTACATATGAATGTCCAGTTTTGCCAGCACCATTTGTCGGATAGGCTATCTTTTCTCCAGTGAATGTTTTTGGCACCTTTGTCTAGTATGACATAACCATATTTATGTGGATTTGTCTCTGTGTCCTCTATTCTATACCACTGGTATACAAGTCTATTTGATGCAAATACCATGCCATTACTATAGCTCTATAATGTAGTTGAAGGTCTGGTATTGTGATGCCTCCTGCTTCACTTTTCTTGCTAAGGATTGCTCAAGCTATTCTGAGTCTCTTATTTTTCCAAATAAATTTCATGATTGTTTTTCTATTTCTATGAAGAATGTCATTGGGATTTTAATAGAAATTGCATTAAATCTGTACAACACTTTTGGCCATTTTGACAATATTAATTCTGCCTATCCAGGAGCATGGGAGATCTTTCCATCTTATGGGGATTTCTTCAATTGCTTTCTTTAGTGTTCTGTAGTTTTCATTGTAGAGGTCTTTCACCTCTTTTGATAGATTGATTCCCAGGTATTTTTTTTTGAGGCTATTGTGAATGGAGTAGCTTTTCTAATTTCTCTTTCAGTTGATTCATCACTGATGTATCAGAATGCATTTGATTTGTGGGTGTTGACTTTATATTCTGCTACTTTGCTGAATTCAAAAGTTTTCTGGTTGAATTTTTTGGATCTTCTAGATATAGAATCATGTCACCAGCAAATAGTGATAGTTTAAGTTCTTCTTTGCCTATTTGTATCCCTTTAATATCTTTCTTCTGTCTAATTGCTCTGGTTAGAGTTTCAAGGATGATGTTGACTAGAAGTGGTGAAAGAGGACACCCTTGTCTTGTTTCAGGTTTTAGAGGGAATGCTTTCAATTTTTCTCTACTTAGAATGATGCTGGCCTTGGGTTAGAATATATAGCTTTTAACATGTTGAGGTATGCTCCTAATATCCCTAGTTTTTCTAGTGTTTTGAACATGAATGTGTGCTGTATTTTGTCAAATTCTTTTTCTGCATCTATTGAGATGATCATATGAGTCTTGTTTTTAAAGTTAGTAATATGATGAATTATATTTATTGATTTCTTTAATTGAACCAACTCTGCATCCCTGGGATGAATCCCAATTGATCGTGGTGCACTATCTTTTTAATATGTTTTTGTATGCCATTTGCCAGAATTTTATTGAGAATTTTATATCTATGTTCATCAAGATATTGGTCTCAAGTTTTCTTTTCTTAATATGTCTTTGTCTGGTTTTGTTATCGGGGTGATATTAGCCTGTTAGAATGAGTTTGGAAAGATTCTCTCCTTTTCTATTTCATGGAATACTTTAAGGAGTATTGGTGTTAATTCTTCTATGAAAGAATTAAAATTCTTTAGTTCTGAGAATTAATCTGGGCCTGGGATTTTCTTGGTTGGTTGGCTTTTGATGGGGTTTTCTATTTCATTGCTTGAAATTGATCTGTTTAAATAATGTATGACCTCCTCATTTAGTTTGGGGAGGTCATATGTCTCTAGAAATTTGTTGATGTCTTTGACATTTTCTATTTTATTAGAGTATAAATTTTCAGAATAGTTTCTAATTATCTTCTGTATTTCAGATGTGTTCATTGTGAGTTTCTTTCTTCATCTTGTATCTTTGTTAGTATGGACAAGGGTTTATCTATTTAATTTATTTTTTGAAATAAGTAAAACTTTTTATTTTGTCAATTTTTTTAATGATTTCTTTTGTTTTGATTTCATTAATTTCAGCTCTGATTTTAATTATTGCCTGACTTCTATTGCTTTTGGTGTTTGTTTTTCTTTTTCTGGGACTTTGAGATGTAGTGTTAGGTCATTTATTTGTTGACTTTTTATTCTTTTAATGAATATACTCAATGTAATAAACTTTCCTCTTAGTACTGCCTTCATAGTGTCCCAGAGATTTTGATATGTTGTATCAGTGTTTTCATTTAACATTTTTATTTCATCCTTGATTTCTTATATCATCCATTCACCATCTAATTGTATATTACTTAGTCTCCATTTGTTACAGTAGCTTCTACTTTTCATTTTATCATTGATTTCTAATTTCATTCTATTGTGGTCTGATAGAATGCAGGGTATTATCTCTGCTTTTTTGTATTTACTAAGAGTTGCTTTGTGGCATAAGGTATGGTCTATTTTCGAAAAGGAGCCATGTGCTGCTGAGAAGAAAGTATATTTGCTCGTTAATGGATGAAATATTTTATATATGTCTGTTAAGTCTAAATTATTGGTTGTATTATTTAGTTCTACAGTTTCCTATTTAGTTTTTGTTTGGAAGATCTGTCCAGTAGTGAGAGAGGTGTGTTAACGTCACCCAGTATCATTGCATTGTGGTCTATTTGACTCTTGAAATTGAGAAGGGTTTGTTTGATGTGCATAGAGGCTCCATTGTTTGGGGCATACATATTTATAATTGTTGTGTCCTTCTTATATATACTTCCTTTGAGAATCATGAAATGTCCTTCTTTGTCTCTTCTGATTAACTTTGGTTTGAAGTCTACTTTATCTGAAATGAGAATGGAAATTCCCACTTGTTTATGCAATCCATATGAGTGATAAGTTTTTCCCATCCTTTCACCTTCAGCCTGTGGATGTCTTTGCCTGTGAGGTGAGTCTCTTAAAGACATAATATTGTTGGGTCTTGATTTTTAATCCAATCTGCCAGTCTACGTCTTTTGATTGATGAGTTTAGGCCGTTAATATTCAAGGTTATTATTGAGATATGATTTGAATTCCCTATCATTTTGATTTATTTCTGGTTTTTCATTTGTCCTAGCTTCTCATTTGGTTGAATATTACTTAAGTGTAGATGCTCCCTTTGTTGGTTTTCACTTTTTTTCCCACTTCATCCTCATGGAATATTTGTTGAGAATGTTCTCTAGTGCTGGCTTTCTAGTTGTGAATTCTTTTAATTTGTGTTTATCATGGAATGTTTTAATTTCATTTTCAAATCTGAAACAATTTTGCTGGATATAAAATTCTTGGTCTGTTTTCTTTCAGAGCTTGAAATATGTTATTTCAGGACCTCCTAGCTTTGAGGGTCTGGGCTGAGAATTCAGTTGAGATCTGAATTGGTTTCCCCCTGTATGTAATTTGATTTTTTTCTCTCTCACAGCCTTTAAGATTTTAATCTTTGTTCTCCGTGTTAGTCATTCTTATTGTAATGTGTCTTGGTGTGGGTCTGCTGTAATTTTGTACATTCCGGGTTCTGTAAGTCTCTTGTACTTGATTTTCCATTCATTCTTTAGACTTGGGAAATTTTCTGCTATTATATCATCGGAAAGATTGTGCATTCCTTTGGTTTTCATCTCTGCTCCTTCATCTATTCCAATAGCTCTTAAATTTGGTGTTTTCATGTTATCCCATAATTCCTGGATGTTCTGTTCATGGTCAGCTGTACTTCAAGATTATATATTTTGTCTTCATTTTCTGAGGTTCTGTTTTCCAAGTGGTCTGGTCTGTTGATGATGCTTTCTATTGAATTTATAATTTGATTTACTGATTCCTTCATTTCGAGAATTTCTGCTTTTTTTTTCATGATCTCTAAACTCTTTACTGAAGTGGTTTTTCACTTCCTGTATTTTTTCTTTGATTTCACTCCTTATCTATCCTTTATTTCACATATCAATTTAACTATATACAATCTGAACTTCTTTCTGGAAATTTCTTCTACTCTGTTATCAGTGGATTCTGTGGTTGAAGCATCTTGTTTATGGAAGGTGCTTTATTTCTTTGTTTTTTTTTCATGTTCTTAGGTGTTTTCCCATCTAAAAGTATGTATTTAAGACAGGATAAATTCTACCCTGTAGACCTATAGTGCCCCTGAAGGTTTCCAGCGCTTCACCTTTACTGGTGAGACCAATATCAACATACCCAGTTTACACAATATATAGCCTTAAACCCAATAGCTCCCACTAAGGGGTTTATTGCTTTCTCACATTAAACCAAAATGTTCAATAACTACCTATAGTACAAACAGAATATTTGTTAAAACAATTTACAATTTCAAATGGTGGATGAGAGAACAGAGGTAGTGTAGTATGCAACATTCATGAGGGAAAAGGAGAAAAGCTAGAAGTAAAAATTCACTGGAAGAGTGGAAGATGAGTCAATAGAGATTGGCAGTTGGTTGGAGAAAAGTTGGAAAGAAAATAAACAAGACAGAGGAAGAATACAAAGAAAGTGAAAAAATTAAAGACATAAGAATATAACAAAAATGCAAAACACCATTTATATATCATTGTCCTCCACTGGTGCATAAAAACACTGATGCATAAAAAAATCCTGTTCCAAATATTTTAGAGATATTAGTGAATCAAAAAATAAAATAAAATAAATTTTGCTCGAAAGTCAAACTATCTCTGTCAGTGTTCAACAGTTTCTCAGCCTTGTCTCTGATATGTCTTGGGATCATCAAACCCAGATCAGCCCTCACAAACCCAGTCTCTATCCCTCTCTATCCCAATCTGGGCTTCAGCTACCTCAGGCTCAGCCATGCTGCAGACCCAAGATCTCAGTGCTGCTCCTACTTGCAGGGATACGCTCATGCCAAGAAGCAACCCCAAGATGCAGCAGCAAGACAAGGGCCACCAGCACTCTCAGCAGGAAGATCCCAGGCTTCTCCAAACCCAGAGGCACCCCACACTGAACTTTCAGGTCCCAGATGGAGTTTCTAGGCAAAGGCTCTTGTGGAGCTCAACATGCTGGCACCCAAGCCCTGGCTGGTGTCCCAAAATGGGTGCAGCAACATGCAACCAAAACTAGAGTCTCCCCTGAAGCTGTCCTCTAAGCTGTGGTAGCAGCAAGTGGCATCAAGCAAGTTGGCAGCAGGCAGCAGATCCACAGTGGTGGCAACTGCAGTGGTGGCTGCACCTGAAGCTGTGGGGCATGGAGGTAGTGTCACCTGGCGAACTCAGGGGGTTAACAGCAGTGTCGGCTGCAGTTGCACCCAGGGCAGTGGTTTCTTCTGTGGAGAGCACACAGAAAGAAAACCTCCAGGCAACCTAAGTCTGACAGCAGCGCAGCGGAAACAGGCAGCAGCAATGGCAGTAGTGGTACAGGCGGCAGTTGATTGACAGGAGACTTCCCTTTCAGCCCCAGCGACCACAGAGGTAGTGTGGGAATTTGTGTCTGTAACAGAGGCCATGCCCAGAGAAGCGACCTCCAGGCGCTGCAGCAGCGTCTGCCCAAAGTCTAATTCTTCACGTTGTATAAACCTTTTAATGTGCCATTGGATTCAATGTGATAAAGGGAAATACTGGTTTTTAGAAATGCTGGTGTGCTTGCTGTGTCCCTGAGATTGAACTTTATCTTATGGACTCAGATCAGGTCCCAGAACTGGAGTTTCTTGGATAAGCATTGGCTGCACACTTGCTGGTTGGGTTTTCACGGGAGTGGGAATTACTTACCTTGGGGTAAGCAGGCATTGTGCTCTGGTCACTTTCAGTTCCATTTGGATTACTGACCCTGTTTGGTCGGCAACCTACATGTGCAAGCACACAAGCCTCAAGGGGGAGAAGAGCAGAGTGTGTGCCACAGTGGGGTGGCCCTTCTGTGGACCCATGGACACAGGGAACCGGGCTGAGCAGGAGCTTAGGAGGCTGATCACAGCTAACTTGGTGTTAGGTCTTCCCAAGAGTTATTGACCCTGCTTTTGCAGTTTCTCCTGTCACTCAGGTCACAAAAGCAGTGGTTGTGGTTGCTAATGGTTATGTCTTGTTCATGATATAGAGACTCTTAAAACGTTGTGGCAGGTGCATATAAACTTACATGCTCCTGAGGTTATCACAAATAATGTCTTATTTCACATTTTTGAAAGATTGTTTTCCAGTAAAGATGAAAACCCAAGATAATTTTTAAAGTCCTTTCCCTTTATGTAATTATCTGTGAACATTTGTTTTATGACAGTACATACAGCTCTTGCTTTTAAAATAACATGACAATTAAAATTAAGTGGAGGCCCGTGAAGCTGTCCCTTCTTTGCCACAGGGAACTGTGGCTCCCAGGGGCCTGCCCTCCCACCAGCACCTTGGCTGGGCTCCTTCTTCCTCGGCCGGCTCCTTCCTCCTCTGGTTTTGTCTTTGCCCCTCACTTCTCGCTTGTTGCCCCTCAACCCCTTTTGTTTCTCTCCTTTTGTAGCTTTCAGTAGTGACTGAGTCTCACTGTCGCCCAAGTGGCCTGATTTCACATCTGCCTTTGGCCATACCACCACAAGGTCTGAAGCACTCTGGAGGCAGATCCAAGTATGGCTTCAAGCACTTTCCCCTTCACAGAACCTGGCATCCTTCACAAGCATCTTGCTCCCCGGTGACTGCAGAGTGGGAGGGTCAGCTGTCTATATGTGAGGTTGAACTCACTGCTCTGGCTGCTGGGGGCTGGTGTGGTGGCAGAGGGGGTGAGGCTCCCCCACACACCCAGCAGGACACTCAGGAGTGTCCAACAGCCCTGGTTTTTCCGCGGGGCATCAGACAGCTGCTGCACATCTTGCTAGCATGTTCCCTTGCTAGCATGTTGTGGAGACAGGCTGGCGGAAACAAATGTGAGTTATGTACACTTGACCTTCAGGAGCCACTTGATGCCTAGGAGATCTCCCTTGTGCTTTCTCAAGTTGTTCTTAGAACAAAGAATTCACAGGAATGATCGAGTCCAAGCCGCAGAGGCCAGAGGTCAGACTGAGAGCTGGGAGGGCCCCGTGCTGGGCTGGGCTACCCTCTGCCCTCAGCTCCCACTCGGCTCCCTGAGGGCCAGGCGTGACCTCCTCATTATTTTGTCAGGTGCAATTTACCAAAGCCATAAAAACACACCACCCCTGTGTCCTGAAACAGACCTGAGCTCGTTCATAAAAATGTGCTCTGGAAAGTGGAAGCTGTATTTCAGAATTAAGCATTCAGACTGTGCCGCCCACATCTAACTAGGAGGATTCTGTTTCCAATACTGCCTGAGGGAAAGAAGTTACCTGATTAGTCAAGGATATAATTGCAACTTTTTTAAAAAATAGACTTTATTTGGATTTTGTCAGGTGGATTTTGGATGGAGCCAGGGAAAAGGATGAAAGGGTACCAGCTGAGTTGCCCACCAGCCCTAGCAACTGGCCATTTCTGAAGGGTCTGAATAGATGAAGACACAGGGAGGTGAATGGTGGCGTATGCTTCCTCCTTGTCCTGTTGATTCAGAAGTGATTCGGACCTTTGCTTCAACATCGATGTTGTGAGTGAGAGAAATGGGTTTATCTGCAGGGACTGCAGGACACAGTGGGAACATCCTGCCCTTGGAAACCCAGACACGCACCAGCTTACTTAAAATCCATCCTTCACATAAAATAATGTGTTAAATGCGAGACTTTAGAAATACTACTTTTAGTAATTATTTGAAACTTGGTTGGAATTTTAAAAATCATTTAGTTTTTAATGGCTCTGGTGTACAGGATGCTGTTGATATCTGTGCAAGCTCTGGGAGCAGTTGGGCTGGTTTGCAGCCATCGTCACTCCTGCCCTTCTTCTGAGAAGTTGGGGTGACACTGTGCAGCCAGTGTGGGGGCGACAGTGTTGCAACTAGGCCTCCCCCACTGGGGGGGACCTGGATCTGCCTCTCCTATCCATTGGCTTTCTGAGACCAGCAGCTTTGCCCTTCCCTGTCTGGTGCCATCCTCCCGTCCTCTGCCTGTGAGAGGACTCAGGCTCCATGAAGTGAGCTCACGCAGCCTTGTCCTCCGAGCCTGTCCTTTCTCACGTATGGTGAGAACCTCAGGGTGCTGACCGACTCCCAGGCCAGGTGTCGGGCTCCCAGGCCCTGGCTCTTCACCAGCACTGCTAGTCTTGTGTCTGTGATAACAGCTGTCTTGACCATGGGAGGTGACATCTCTGTGGTCCTTTCTTTTCTTTTTTTTTAATATAATTTTCAGTTGTGGATGGGCCTTTATATTTATTTATTTATTTATGGTGCTGAGAATCAAACCCAGTGCCTCACATATGTTAGGCAGGTGCTCTGCCCGTGAGCCACAACATAGCCCCTCTGTGATCTTAATTTTCAGTTTCCTGATCAGTGGTGCAGAGTGACTTTTTGGTTGCTGGTTGGACATCTGCACATCTTGTTTTGAGGAATTTCTACTGAGGTTCGTTGCTGCTTTCTTATTGGATTGTTTGTTTCATGGCTATTGAGTTTTGAGTTCCCTCTATGCAGTGGCTTTCTGCTGAAGTAAGGAAGCCTGATCTTTGGAAGAGTGACTGGTGCCTTAGGTTTTTGGTAAGTTGTATATTTTAGAGTTCAAGTCAATGTAATAACCAAACATTAAAACATTACTAATTTGTAATTAGTAACTAGCTTTATACCATGGAAACAATTTTAAAATGAATAATAGTGTATTAAAATGTTTTTTTACATTCATAAGAGAAAATGTTAATTTTCATAATATACAGACATATAATAAGAAAAATACAAATAAGAAAAGTACAAACGAATCACCCAAAATTTCAAAAACAAAATAAGTGGACTCTTAGAAATAAGAAAAATATGTAAGATTTATAGAAATTAAATAATTCAAAGTCAAGTTTTGATGTCAACAAATGAACAAAGCTTGGCAAGACCCAGTGCTGGAGGAGGCAGGAAAAGTCTCTCCCACTGTGGGTGGGGAGGGGCCCAGGGGCATCTTCAGAGAAGCATTGAGCAGTCTCACCCATGCCCAGGCCTTGGACCCATAAGCCCATTTTCAGGAAAATGTTACTAGCCAACAGTGATGATGCGCACATCTCCACGTGTCTGCCTGCTCACAAAGTTGCTCAGTCTATCAGTTTTATGGTGGAAATTGCAAAATCCCTAGTTGCCAGACATCCCAGGTTAACCGATGCCAGTAACATGGGACAGCTGCCAAGGGAAGCTGCAGTAACCAAGCAGAGACAGCCATGAGGGAGGCCGTGTGTGCTGCAAACAGCAAGGCCACAGGGGTGGAGCTACAGCCCTGTAGGCCATTTCCTGTTCTCCACAAATCTGCTTCATGCCCAGGACGTTCTGCCCTGTGGTCTGATGGCATCAGAATATCACGATGCCACGTGCCCCAGGTGCTGGATGTAGACCCATAGGACTTGTTTGCCTAGCTGTAACCTGGTCTTGCTTTGGCCCCATCCCTTCTTTCTATGCCCCTATTTCTCTTCTGTGGAATGGAAATGTTTCCACTGCCATTATGAATTGGATACATGTGACTTGATTTTGGTTTTCATGGGCTCACACTGCAAGTGTGCCTTAAGTCTCAGATCAAATCTTGGACTTGGTCTTTTGGGCAGGGCTGGAACTAGGGAGGATTCCAGCTATAGGGACTCTTGAAAATCGATAAAACGTACAATGTGCAATGGACATGAGCTTTTGAGGGCCAGGGATTAAATGTTATGGTTTAGATGTCATGGTGACCCCGAAACTCATGTGTGGGATAACCCAAGAGTTTTTAGAGGTGAGATGATTAGATTATAAGGGTGTGGCGTCACCAGTGGATCAATCCATTGACAGGTAACTGTAGGCAGGTGGGGTGCTTGGAGGAGACCGTCACTGTTGCTGAGCCTTTGGGGTTTATATTTTGTCCCTGGCAAGCAGAGCTCTCCCTCTCTCTGCTTCCTGATGTCCATTTCCTGGGTTGCTTCCCTCTGCCACACCCTTCTGCCATGGTGCTCTACCTCACCTAGGTGTCAACCAACCATGGACTGAAGCTCTGAAACCGTGGCCAAAGTAAACTTTTCCTCTTCTAAATTGTTCTTGTTGGGTATTTTGGTCCAGGGATAAAAAGCTGACCGAAACCATGATGTATGTAATGGACTGCACTTGGTCCCAGTGTGCCTTTTGAAGCCAGTCTTAGCATTTTGGTTTTCAGATCTGCAACCAAATTACGCATTTAGCTCCATTTACAATATTCTAAAGGTTTTCAGGCTTACATCTCTCTACTTTTCAAAATCACTCCCACAGACTCCAAAAGCCTCCAGAGCTTCTGAATCCCAAGGTCTGAGGTTAGTAGTGACAACACTCATGGTGGGCTCCATTTTCTGTTTGGGTCAGCTTTTGGTCTTTGTGACCAAAATACCTGACCATAACAATTTACAAAGGAAAAGTTGATTTGTCCCACAGATGCAGAGGTTCAATCCACTGTGGGCCAATTCCTAGCTCTAGGCCTGAAGCAAGGTAGGATATCATGCAGAAGGGCATGGTGGAGGAGAGAAGCTCAGGATACGGCCACCGGGAAGCAGAGAGCTCCACTCACCAGGGACAACACATAAATCCCAGAGGCACACCCCAGTGACTGACTTCTTCCAGCCACACCTACCTGCCTACAGTTTCCCTGTGGCTAGTTTATGTCAGTGGACTAATCCACAGGTTGGGTCACCCCTCTCATGATCTGATCATTTTACATTGAAAGTTCTTGCATTGCCTCACACGTGAGCTTTTGGGGACACCTCACATTTAAACCACAGCAGTCATCTCTCGCATTGGACACGTCGTGAACGGGAGTGTTCTTGATGTGTGGGTCTGCTTTTGCAGGCAGTTCTTTGGACTTATCTATCTTGAAGTGATTCGTCTGATCTGCAGCATGGGGGACTGGAACTTCCCTTTGCATATTTTAGGACTGTGAATAGAAACGTGCTGAGCTGCTCCTCTGGGAGAGAAGGCTCACCCCTGGCTGGGTGGAGCCCTGGCGGAGTGTTCTCTCCCAGATACCGGGCCTTGCTCAAAGCCTGAAGTTCAACACTGGGAGGGAAGTGGTGTTTTGGTGCTGCTAGGCAATGCCTGCCCCTTGTGGGGCCACAAGCCTCAGAATGTCCCTCTCCTGAGGCTGGCATGGAACCACGACTGCTTCCCCACCCAGAACAGTTGGCTTACACCATTTCCTTATGTTTCTGGTCTGTCGTGGGGCCACTGGTGATCCCTGTAAAGCCCGTTTTCTGTTCCGCACAAATGTCTGCTTCATTCCCAGGATGTTCTGCCCTGTGGTCTGATGCCGTGTGACGGTGTCCAGTGTCCCTGTGTGCAGCACTGCTGTGCAGCTCCCGGCCCTGATCCCTCTGCGGAGCTGTGCTCACGATTAACCCCTTCCCCAGAGTCAGCTTGCCGCCACTGGCTCCCTCCCAACCACTCTGATCAACGATGACTTCTACCCACAGCTGTGACCCGACTGCACGTCTGCCAGGGTGGGACATGGCGTCCTGGCTGCTGTGGAGTGCACAGATGTCAGAGTGATAGGGACAGAGGGTGATGCTCTCGGGCCCTTCATCCTCGCGTCTAGCCTGGAGGCTTCTGGAGCATAGCATTTGGCTCCTGTGCTGGGGAGGGCTCTCAGGTGAAGGCAGAGCTGGGCCTCTCCTTGAAGCCCCGTTTGCAGAAGAGGCTGGAACAGCTCATCCCTCCCCTGGGCTACAGCCCTCCCTCAACGGTGGCTGTATGAGGAGGGTCCCTGGGGGCACTGGGAGGAGTCCAGGCCAGTCTGGCAACCCGTCTCCTCCCAGGACACAACTTTCTGAAGTCCTAAGGATACCTTAGAGAGGGGAAGGCCATTGGACTCTGTTAAAATTCTGTTTATATTTAAGACAATGGCCTGACATTACTTGCCAAATGTCTACTCATTTGATTGAACTTAAACCCTTTAAATATTTGCCATGTGGAGATTCTAGTGTGTGTTTGTGGGGGTAGTCATACTTTTAAATCTTAACAAATAGAGGTAAGATTTTCATAATTGTTTAAGTCACCACAAGTTACTTTGTTAAGCTGATTCTTCAAGACTAAATTTTGGAGTTTAGTTTATAATCTAGAAAGACCACAGAATATGTCACTAATTTTAACTAGGGGCATTCCTTTTGGCAAATACATTAGCTTTTCCAGACCTTTAATTAAATCTCGAATGCAGAACGCAGCGACCCATTTACAGGTGTGGCTGGGGAGAAGGTCCTGAGCTGGCTCCGCCTCCGGGCTGCAGGAGCAGATGGCCCAGTGCTGTTCCTGTGTGCCTTTGTGGGTCTGTGGAGGGTGAGGGACTCCTTCCAGGCCTGTGCTCACTCCAGGTGGACCTGGGGTTCCCACCACAGGTGACCTCCGAGTAGCTTGGCTGGAGACACCTGGGACAGCACTGTCATCCAGTGGGTGGAGACCTGGGGAAGTGGATTCTTGCAGTGCACAGTGTCCCTCCCATTTCCAGGACTCCTCCAGCCCCAGACTTCCGCTGTGCAGAGCTGGGGCCCAAGAGCTGTGCTGTTCCACAGAGGTGTCCCCATCCCTGGGGACCCTCTTGCCCTGTTTTACGGAGCAACGGATGCCCTTGAATTTGTCTCTGATGCTGGTAGGGAGTCCCCATGCGCCCAGGGCCATCCAGTCTAGTATTTCAGTATGTATGTTTGTCTACAGACGCTCAACATACATACAACAAGAATACATTCGTTTTTCCAAGAAACCATGTGGTATTTGTTCTGAAATCCAAGAACTTTGGAGAGGGACAGATCCTCAGGTTCACAGGGTGAGGGAAATGCTTCTTCATGATGTCTTCTCAGCGTGGAATTTCACCAAGGTCATCTAAAAAGCAGTTTCCCCAAGGATTTAAAAGACTATGTAATTAACATCATGGAAATTTGAACTGTAATAAATTTCAGGGATCATCCAGAATCCAGGATGCTTGGCCAGACTTTCCTGACATTTCAGATACCTGAGAAGGAGAGGCAACCAGATTGCCTACAGCTCTACATGCAGGTTACCCACAGCTCTACACACAGGTTACCTACAGCTCTACATACAGGTAACTTACAGCTCTACACAGAGGTAATCTACAGCTCTACATGCAGGTTACCCACAGCTCTACACACAGGTTACCTACAGTTCTACATACAGGTAACATACAGCTCTACATAGAGGTAATCTACAGCTCTACATGCAGGTTACCTACAGCTCTACACACAGGTTACTTATAGCTCTACATGCAGGTTACCTACAGCTCTACACACTGGGTACCTACAGCTCTACACACTGGGTACCTATAGCTCTACACATGGGTTACCTATAGCTCTACATGCAGGTTACCTACAGCTCTACACACTGGGTACCTACAGCTCTACACACTGGGTACCTACAGCTCTACACACAGTTTACCTATACCTTTACATGCAGGTTACCTACAGCTCTACACACTGGGTACCTACAGCTCTACACACTGGGTACCTACAGCTCTACACATAGGTTACATATACCTTTACATGCAGGTTACCTACAGCTCTACACACTGGGTACCTACAGCTCTACACACTGGGTACCTATAGCTCTACACACTGGGTACCTATAGCTCTACATGCAGGTTACCTACAGCTCTATACACAGGTTACCTATAGCTCTACATGCAGGTTACCTACAGCTCTACACACTAGGTACCTACAGCTCTACACACTGGGTACCTACAGCTCTACACACAGCTTACCTATACCTTTACATGAAGGTTACCTACAGTTCTACACACTGGCTACCTACAGCTCTATATGTAGGTTAGGTACAGCTCTACACACAGGTTACCTACAGTTCTACATACAGGTAACATACAGCTCTACATAGAGGTAATCTACAGCTCTACATGCAGGTTACCTACAGCTCTATACACAGGATACCTATAGCTCTACATTCAGGTTACCTACAGCTCTACACACTGGGTACCTACAGCTCTATATGTAGGTTAGGTACAGCTCTACACACAGGTTACCTACAGTTCTACATACAGGTAACATACAGCTCTACACAGAGGTAATCTACAGCTCTACATGCAGGTTACCTACAGCTCTATACACAGGTTACCTATAGCTCTACATGCAGGTTACCTACAGCTCTACACACTGTGTACCTACAGCTCTACACACTGGGTACCTATAGCTCTACACGCAGGTTACCTACAGCTTTACACGTAGGTTACCTACAGCTCTACTCACAGGTTACCTACAGCTCTGCACAGTTGCTACCTATAGCTTTACATACAAGTTACTTACAGCTCTACACATTACTTACCTACAGCTCTACATGTAGGTCACCCACAGCTCTACACACTATTTACCTATAGCTCTACAAGCTAGTTACCTATATTTTCACACATTGCCTTTATTTTTTCCTGTTTGTCCTACTAAAATTCATCTTCAAGATGCTGCATAGGCTGAACATGAAGTTACACTCTCCCTCACATGGCATGCAAAATCAGCTCAAAGTGGGTCAAGTATTTAAACCTGAGAGTGAAGCTCTAACTCTTAAATGAAGGCCCAGAGATAACTTCACGGTATTGATTTGACAATGATTTCTTGGCAATGACATCAAAAGCACAAAAGAAGACCAGACAAATTGGTCTTCATCAAGATTAAGAACTTTTTTGCCTCAAAAGACAATATCAACAGCAAGATAACACCCATAGAGAGGGAGAAAATATTTGAAAATCAAATACTCTAGAATTATTATAAGGACTATGTAAAAACTCTTACAGATCAACAACATAAAAAGCAAACAACCTAATTACAGAATGGGCAGAGCACTTGAGTGGACACTTCTCCTGAGACAGAGGATGACCAGTGGCTTCACAGAGCCATTCCCAGAGACATTGATGGAGGAGATTCCATTGAAGCCTCAGCAGGTGCCACTTTGCATGCAGCAGGCCGAGACAGTTGAAGCCCTTGAGCACTGTGGTAAGGCTGCTGCAGAGAGGGACCTCAGGTTGTGAAGCAGTCACCTGGAGACTGAGTGGCTCCTCTTCCAGGTGCCCAGGAAGAACTGCAGGCAGGGACTCAGCAGCTCCACGCACCCCACCAGGGCAGCACCACGAGCAGCCGGGGAAGCTCCCCACACCTTCAGGATGGATGAGCAATGTCAAGTGGACTGCCAAACTGCAGTCCTGACACCCTGGGAGGAACCTCAAGACAGCTCAGCAAGTGTGCAGGCCGGGCACAGCACGCCACATGGTTGCACGTGTTAGCAGATGTGCAGAGAGCGGGCTCGGAGGCTGTCTCTGCTGCGTGGACAGGTCCCTGCCTGGGAAGACGTCCTGGGTGCTGAGTCAGCAGTGAAGTGTGCTGCCCTGGCCCAGGCCACCCCAAACAGTTGAAATGATAGATTTTATGTCAAGTGTCTGTATCACAATAAAATGAGAACATTCCCGCAAATGCTAGCATTTTCTAAAGTATTTTCATCATGGCACCCTACATTAAATATTTTCAAAAGCTGCAATATAATGTGATGTTGAACATTTCAATCATTTTCCCTGTATTTGTCTCCCATAAGTTTTGTAATGCTTATGTAGAACAAAATCCAAAGCTTTGGAGCGTTTGCCATTGGTATTGACTGTAGGCTGTTTTACACAAATGATTTCACATATTAAAGAGAAAAACGAGCACAGTTGAGGCTGGCAGTGGGGAGGAGAGGTAACTGAAAGCATTTCACCTCTGCTCCCAGGGAGGCCCACAGCCTCCAGCAGAGCTGAAGATGTGGGGCGAAGTCAGGAGATGGACATGCGGGAGTTGTTTCTGTTTCAGCTTCAGGGGTGATAGATTCTTTGTAATTTCCGTCTTCAGCCCCTGTCCAACCCAGCATCATTCTTTTGGACTAAATGGGTAACTTAAGGGAGATCACTGAGCTCCTGCTGTATGCCTGGCACCGGGAGTTGGCAGTGACGGTTTGTGAAGATGTGACCCCTCTCCACAGTGCAGTTCTTACATCTGCTGGGAGATGCCCTCAGCCTTCGCTCACGATGGCTTCATGGGCAAATCCCAGAAAGGATGCCTTTTGATGTCAGAGAGACGACACATAGATTCATTATTTATTTATATTTATTGGTTGATTGATATTGGGGATTGAACTTGGGTGCTCTACCACTGAGCTCCATTCCAGCCCTTTTTATTTTTTTATTTTGAGACAGGGTCTCACTAAGTTTCCCCGGCTGAACTCCAACTTGCAATCCTCCTGACTCAACCTCCCAAGTTCCTGGGATTGTAGGTGTGCCCCCTGGGCCCTACTGACAGAAGCATTTTAAAGGTTCAACATATTGATTTCAGATTTCAATGTCCTAGAATCCTGAGATGTATGTCCCAGAGTCTGGTTTGGCCAGTTGGTTCCTAATTTGCGCAAGTTGGTATTTCATGATTTCATATTTTCTCCTTAAAGGATGAGGAGAGACTTCTGTAATGACTGGTTACTAACCTTTTCCTCTGCCTGCATCCCCCACTGACATTTGGAGAGCTGATCATTAATCTTCTGGGCATTGCTGGAGCGAGCATGTAGGAATAGAGCAAGCAGGAGAGAGGCTTGCCACTGAGAGCTAGAAACCACTGATGTGACCAGTGCAGGGTTTCAACCTCAAACCAGAGGGCATTAGTGAGAAAATCTGAGTCACCAATCAGTAACTTACTTGTTTCCCAGACGGCATAGAAACAGAAAGATGCTGGGCTGCAGGAAGCATGGCTGGCTGAGGAGGCAAGGCCCACAGGTGCTGAGCTGGCAGAAATGCAGCCCCAGGGTGCAGCTGGAGGTCTTCTGGTCCCACCTTAGCTCAAAGCCAGCAGCACTGAGCACAGTGTCGCACACTGTGCAGGAGCAGGAGCCACCAAGAGACACAGCAGTGGAGGGGCAGCTGTGTGGTTCTGATGAGGACCACTTGCAGCCACTTTTAACCCTGAAGAGTTCCTTGTCCCAGGGTCGCCCATGTGCCTGCTGAGTAGAGCATGCTGAAGAGGGGGTGATATGCCATCTGGTGACATTGCTTGTCCGTGGTTGAGCGCAGCTCCTCAGAGCCGGCTGTGATGCAAATGGCTATGTGACATTCATTAGCTCCATTGAATGTTGCAAACACCATTTGAGCCCTGATCAATGAGATCACAATCTTAATTCATCATAGAGACAAGCCACAAATAGAGAGTCGAAGTGACTACCTCACACAGGGCTCCAGCACTGTCAACCTCTGTCTGGCCTTTCAGAAGCCCTGTGAGGCTTGGTCTTGAGAAGCTTCTGAAGCCTGAGAATGTGCCAGCTGCCCAGAGCTGAGGTAGGCATAACTGATGCTCTCCCTTACAGAGAGCAAGTCGGGCATGAGGTGACAGGCACTTGGCCTGGCACCCATTTCTGCTCCACAGGAGGCATGCGCACACTCCACGCTGTGTCTCCCAAGTCCAAACTGCCAGTGTGCTGGTCCCTGGTGTTGGAGTCCTGCATGCTCATCTGTGAGAAACTGAGAATTGCAATAACTGCCCAAGCATAGAGGTAAAGGAAAGAATATTGCCATTTTGAGTGAGATCACCCTTTGGCTGTGCAGGAGAGAGGGGCTCTGCCTGCGCTGGGAGCTTCAGGGGCAGCCGTGGAAGAGTGGCTGGGGTGACAAGGGCCCCGGGGAGAGCTCTACCAGGCTCCTCTGCTGTCAAAGCAGGGCTGGTGGAGTTTCCTCTCAGATTGGATGTGGGTGCATGGGAGAGGGATGCAGAACCACCCAAGCCAACCTGAGCTCCTAGACTACTGACACCAGGGAGCCAGGCTGCAGACAGGGAGGGTTCAGCTGGGGCCTGTGACTTTGGATGACGTGGGCCCTCGAGAGGAAAGGAACACAGAATCTCAGGGCAGATCTTGAGGCCAGGGTGGCTCTGGGGTCACCAGCTGTGGCCCTGGACCAGGCTGCAGTGAGTCTGGGACAGAGGAGCCCAGGAAGGCAGTAGAGTCCAAGCCCAGGACAGCCGACGCAGGGGGCTGGGCAGAGCCATGTGAAGAGGGGAGGTTTGAAGAAGAGCTGGGGTCTGGCAACCCTGGGGCTTGGGCAGGTCTAGGTCATCAGAGATGGACCTCATGGGTGTACAAAACACCCATCCTGGCACCACGGGCAGGTCCCTGGAGCAGGCCTGCCAACACGGTCACCGGCTGACGGATGTGCGTATGGGCTGTGGACAGCAAGGCCTGTGGTGCCAGCCCAGAACGTTCTAGAAAACTCATTCCCCTTCGTCAAGTAGGCCCATATGACAGTCCCACAGCAGCATCTTGGCCATCCTGCACACTGTCCCTTTCAGGTGGCAGGGCATGGCACCTCAGGAGCCTGCCCTCTGTCCTGCTTTCCTCCTCTTCTACCACCGTCCACAGGCCTCCTGAATTTGTCCAGTGCCGGGAGAACCCACCAAGGAGGATGGTGGGCAGAGCTGGGGCACAGCACCTGTCCCCGACTCCCCTGCACCGGAGCGCGTTCCCTTGACTCTCCGGGGCCTAAGGTGGCAAGACCTCCTCCCACTTCCCTCAGTCTGAGGAAAGAAGACAGAGGCCACGAGCCACTTCTGCCCTGGGTTAATCTAAGGTAGAGAAGCAGGACTTCGGTGCCGCTGACCCGGCTCACAGGAGCAGACAGTTTTAGAAAACCTGCATCTAATCCAGAGCAAGTGAGAAGAGTCTGGGTGGGCCATCACCTTTGTGCACATTATCTTGAAATATTGAGTCTGTCTATTTCTCTGTCCCATCCCCTTCACGCGTCCTTGCTTGATAAAAGCTCTATGTTGCTATGAGGCAGGAAGAGTGACTTCAGTGCTCCCTAGTAGGAGATAGAGGGTCCATGGAGGTGGAGGGGCGAACCCCAGCTCCCTGAAGACAGTCCTGACCTGTCACAGGGTTGGTACCTCTCCCTAGCTAAACTGACTCAGCCAGAGCAGCACCTGTGGCCCCGGGCGCCTCGCTGGCAGAGGCTAAGTGCCTGTGCACAAGTCAGCTAGGACAGCATTAGAAAGGAAGCTCAGGCTTTTACACAACAGGAGAAGCCACATGGCCAGTGAGCAAGACCCACACCGGACCCTCCTGTGGCACTGGGCCGGAGGCTTTCACTCCTGTGCCCAGGACTACAGAAGAGACCCTGGGTTTCCATCTCCTTCAAGAATCTGAGTTTGCAGACCCACCTAGAGGAGGCACAGCGTGTGGAGTGGGGATTTGTGAGGAGTGTAGTAGCTCAAGGGCTTTCCCAGTTGGGAAAAAATGCATAGTTAGGGGTTATGATCTTCCTGCTAAAATCTTATTTTTCTTCTAAACCTGTCACTGGTCATGGGGACGCAGGGTGGGTGGGGTGAGCTGGGGGTGAAGGGCAGCAGCCCTGTCCAGTCCCATTGCAGATTCATGTGGGCTCCACTTCCAGTCAGCAGAAGAAAAACAAGCATAGAAAGGCAAAGGGAGGTGAATGGCACCTGGAAGTAAAGACTTAAAAGTATAAAGCTCTTGGGGCTGGAGTTGTAGCTCAGTGGTAAAGCACTTGCCTACCATGTGTGAGGCACTGGGTTTGATCCTCAGCACCACATACAAATAAATGAACAAAATAAAGGTCCATCAATATCTAAAATTTTTTTTAAAAAGTATAAAACTCAAAATCAAATATTCTAGGAAACAGTTTTATAAAATGAAAAAGTTTTTTTAAAACAGTTTTTATAAAGACATAAATTTTAAAAATTTGGAATTGATAGTAATTTGAAAACTGGGTATTTAGCAATGAATATAAACAATATGAAATTAAAATAATAGAAATTTCTTTTAACTATTATACTAAAGTAGTGTCAAAAAGTTAAATACTATCAAATTCATATTTTTTGGCACCTGAATTGGCCAACTGTGGGCAATTTACTATGGTTCACCCTGATTACGCCCATGGCTTCCAGAGCTCCTCCCCCCTGCAGAGATCCACACTTGGTCTCCTGCCAGGAAAAGCACATCAGGGACTTCTCAGGCTCTGACAGGTGCCGGGAAAGTGCTGCTTGCTTCCCACCCAGGCCATCCTCCCTGGAGAAGGGCACCCGCTCCTGGCTCTCCTTGCTTCCCTTCCTGCTGTCTTGGGCTCAGACTCTGACCACAGAACACCAGGCTTGGGCACACTGGGGGCAGTAATGCCTTCCCCTGAAGTGCGCCTGCCCAGGCCCCTATGCTGTGTCCACTGTGATTCCCAGCTGTCTGACTGGCCAGTGCAGGGGCTGGACTTGGTCTTCCGGAATCTTCCGGCACTTCCCTCTTAAACGCCTGACTCTCGAGCATACATTGGACGGGCTGTCATACAGACCAGCTAGGTCACTGCAGATGCCAAGGAGCTGACGGAAGGGGCCACTGTCTTCATACATGGTCCCCGCAGCATGCGAAGCTTCAGCCTGCAGGCTGCATGTGTGAGTGTGGGCCCCAGGTTGCAACAGGGCAGCCTCCTGCCATGATGGTGCTGCACAGACACCGAGCTCGGTTTGCAGAGGCTTGCCGAGCTGCCGATCGTGTGGCCAGGCATGCGGCATGTGGTGGTGGTGAAGCATTTAGGGTGGGAGAAGAGTCTAGCACAAGAGGTCTTGGGGCCAGCATCTGTGTCTTCCAGTTTGTGGCTACCTGGAAACTTCATGAAATACCTTATAGTTATAACACTTACAAGCTGAAAATGTTACTTTACACCCAAATCTCTGTTCTGGTACTTTCCCTGGCCTCCATTTTATGTTTTTGTTACATTTACATCTTTACACATTGCGTATCATTAGGAAGTTAATTTATTTGTATCCCTTTAATTTCTTTCTCCTAATTGCTATGGCTAGAATTGCAAAAATGATGTTGAATACAAATGGTGAAAGAAGGCATCTTTTCTTGTTCCAGTTTTTAGAGGGAACGCTTTAATTTTTTCTCCATTTAGAATGATGTTGGCCTTGAGTTTAGCATGTATAACTTTTATGATGTTGAGGTATGTTCCTACTATCACTAGTTTTTCTAGTGTTTTGAACATGAAGGTGTGTTGTATTTTGTCAAATGCTTTTTCTTCATCTATCAAGATAATCATATGATTCTTGTCTTTTAAAAAATTTATTTATTTATTTTAATTTGTTATAAATGACAGCAGAATGCATTTCAATTCATAGTACACATATAGAGCACAATTTTTCATATCTATGGTTGTACACAGAGTAGAGTCACATCATTTGTGTCTTCATACATGTACTTGGGGTAATGATGGCCATCTCATTCCACCTTCTTTCCCAACTCCCTGCCCCTGCCCCTCCCTTCCCTTGGACCTATCTAAAGTTCCTCCATTCCTCCCATGCTCCCCCCCCATTTCAATTATGGATCAGCATCTTTATATCAGAGAAAACATTCAGCTTGTGGATTTGGGGGATAGGCTGACTTCACTTAGAATAATATTCTCCAACTCCATCCATTTACCTGTAAATGCCATAATTTTATTCTCTTTTAATGCTGAATAATATTCCATTGTGTATATATGCCACAATTTCTTTATCTGTTCATCTACTGAAAGACATCTAGGTTGGCTCCACAGTTTATCTATTGTGAATTGTGCTGCTATAAACATTGATGTGGCTGCATTACTATAGTATGCTATGTTTAAGTTCTTTGCATATTAACCAAGGAGTGGAATAGTTGGGTTAAATGATAGTTCCATTCCAACTTTTCCAAGGAATTTCCATACTGCTTTTCATATTGGTTGTACCAATTTGCAGTCCCACAAGCAATGTATGAGCCATTTCCCCTATATCCTTGCCAACACTTACTGTTGTTTGTATTCTTAATAGCTGCTATTCTGACTGGAGTGAGATGAAATCCTAGAGTAGTTTTGATTTGCATTTCTCTAATTGCTAGAGATGTTGAACATTTTTTCATATATTTGTTGAATGATTTTATATCATCTTCTGAGAAGTATCTGTTCAGTTTCTTGACTCATTTATAGATTGGGGTTTTTTTGGTGATAAGATTTTTGAGTGCTTTATGTATCCTAGAGGTTAGTGCTCTATCTGATGTGCATGTGGTAAAGATGTGTTCCCATTCTGTAGGCTCTCTTTTCATCTCACTGTTTCTTTTGCTGAAAAGAAACTTTTCAGTTTGAATCCATCCCATTTATTGATTATTGACTTTATTTCTTACACTATAGGAGTCTTATTAAGAAAGTCAGGGCCTAATCAACATGATGAAGATTTGGGCCTACTTTCTCTTTTATTAGGCACAGAATCTCTGGTTTAATTCCTAGGTCCTTTGATCCACTTTGAGTTGAGTTTTGTATATGGTGAGAGATAAAGGCTTAATTTCATTTTGTTGCATATGGATTTCCAGTTTTCCCAGCACCATTTGATGAAGAGGCTATCCTTTCTCCGATATATGTTTTTGGTGCTTTTGTTTAATATGAGAGAACTGTATTTATGTGGGTTTGTCTCTGTGTCTTATATTTTGTACCATTGGTTTACAAGTCTATTTTGGTGCCAATACCATGCCATTTTTGTTACTATTGCTCTGCAGTATAATTTAAGATTTGGTATAGTGATGCCTCCTGCTTCACTCTTCTTGCTAAGGATTGCTTTAGATATTCTGGGTTTTTAAATTTTTTCTAGATGAATTTTATGACTGATTTTTCTATTTCTATGAGGAATGTCACTGGAATTTTGATTGGAATTGCATTAAATCTGCTTTGATGTACGGTCATTTTGACAATATTAATTCTGCCTACCCAAGAACAAGGGTGGTCTTTCCATCTTCTAAGGTCTTCTTTGATTTCTTTGTTTAGCATTCTGTAATTTTCATTGTAGAGGCCTTCCACCTCTTTTAAGTTTATTCCCAAGTATTTTATTTTTTTGAGGCTCTTCTAAATGGGGTAGTTTTCCTAGTTTCTCTTTCTGAGGACTTGTCACTGGTGTACAGAAATGCCTTTGATTTGTGGGTGTTGATTTTATATTCTGCTATTTTGCTGAATTCATTTATTAGTACTAGAAGTTTTCTGGTGGAATATTTTTGATATTCTAGGTATAGAATCATATCATCAGCAAATAGTGACCATTTGAGTTCTTCTTATTTCCTTCATCTGTCTAATTGCTCTGGCTAGAGCTTCAAGAACTATGTTAAATAGTAGTGGTGAGAGAGGGCATCCTTGTCTTGTTCCAGTTTTTAGAGGAAATGCTTTCAGTCTCTCTGTCTCTGTCTCTCTACTTCTCACTGTCATAAACTGAGCAACTCAAATCTTCCATGCCCTTCCACCATGACTTTTCTGCCTTGGAGCCAGCTGACCATAGACTGAATTCTTGGAGATTGTGAGCCAAAGTAAATCTCTCCTCCTCCAAGTTATATTTTGGTCACAAGCACAAAGAGTAACACATAAAGACTTTCTATCATAGATTGCAAGAGCTTGAGGTGGATGTGGGTTATCTAAAGAGTTTGCCTGGGTGTCTCCCTCTACCTCCTTGATAGATTTCTGTGCAAACAGGCAATGCTGCCTGCAAAGGTACTTAATGTCTTCTGAGGCTCTTGGCCAACCTGTACCCTGGTAGGTGTCCTGTGAATACCTATGTATTTATTCTTTATTCTTGTATTGAATAACAATGCATAAGCCTGCTGGTACCTCTCTTAACTTAGTGATCAGTGTGTGGCTCAAATGGTGTTCCTTTTGCATCTCTGAGAAATAGGTGATAGCAGGTTTTGTTCATGATGTTTTTCAACCAAAGAATAGATGAGGAATGTAATTCATCAGAATCATGAGTGATGCTTACAGCAGCATCAAATTAAGGCTTAGACACTATAAAGCAATGCTGGCCCATTGAGGACGGTGTGCCTGCCGCACCATGTTGCTCCAGATTCAGCCTCTGCCAGCCTCTGCACAGTCACAGTGGCCATGTCACTGATACAGCATGGTCCTCCAGGCACAGACCATCCTGAAAAGGCCAACCACAGGAAGAGGAACACTGACAGACCTGAACTGAGGGTATTAAGAGTGGTGACAGCTGCTGAGTACTCTGGTGGAAGGCCACCATTGCTGGGGACATGCCCTGGAGACAGAACACACAGAGAGCAGGACAGAAGAAGGAGTTAAAGGAACAAGCAAATAAGTGGACTGATTGAAAACTGACGAGGAGAAATTCTGATTGCACCTGTCCCCTGGGTCGTCCCCAGGGATGGGACCACATGTGGCACACACGGGCCAATCAAATGGTTCTGGATTGGTGAGCCCCACAGCTGATTCGCATTCTAAGCACTTTGCCCTCCTGTGGCTGTCCAAGGCTTTGTCTTCCTCTGGGAACAGCCCGGCTCTCACTCCACTCAGAGGTCCAGCCAAGCCTGTCCTATTTTCCCCTAGCCACAGGTCTGTCACAGTTCTGTAGACAGCTCCTCTGCCACACCTTGCTAGGACAGATGCCCAGGGGCCTGTTTTCCTGGTGTCAAGGCCCAGGTCTGGAGCAGCCTCCTCTCCACCCTATGGAGGCCACCCCACTGTGGGCTCCAGTGTAACCTGTAGCCCAGGGAACCCAGGCCTCTGCAGGCCATGTTCTTCCTTGGGTCCATCAATAGCCAGTTTCAGCTGGTGTTCTTTGTTCTGCTGTGCCTCAAGGACTCCTTATGGATGGAATCAGCAGTTTATAGGAGCACTCACAGTCCCCGAACAGGCGCCATGGAGAGGTGAGGGGCACCTTGTCTTTGGGCTCCTCCGCCTTCGCCAATTCTGATTCTAGAGCCACAGCCTACCCTCCCCTTACTTTCTGAGCCTTGATCACCCTTCTCACACAGACATCCATCCTGCTCAACGTGTTTTGAGGATTCATTGAATTATAAACCCTAACAAATCAAACCATGTGCTTTTTGCATTGCAGGGACCACACACTCACTGAAGCCAGGGAAGAGGCAGTTTTCTGTGGATCCTGTCCAAGCTTCAGTATCCTGCTATCCAAAAGCACAGTTTTGAAGGCTGAGGTTAGGCACATTCCTGCTGTGTTGGATGGGATTTCATTAAATGAGAGGGGGTTTGTAGTATTCTCAGACCGAAGCAAATTTTATTAGGCCTAATTATTTTTAGGTGAATCTATGGAATCTCTCCAATTTGTTCTGTCCAAATATCTGACACTCTGAAATTTTATTTTGTTTTCTTTTCAAAATTTCCTTTCTGTTTCTCTCTGATATTATTTGAAGTAAAACTGAATTTTTTCACATGGGGCCGAGGACAGTGGGGACCGGGGATATGGCTGTTTCCTTTGTGTGCTATGGAGGAGAGCTCTTCAGGTGGCCTCCTCCTCCTGTGTTCTGCCGCTCTGGGCCCTGCAGGTCATCCTAGGCCCTGCACATGGTGCCTGCCAGACTGCATGGACAGGTGCCACAGTGGCGGCCCAACTTACCTGCTCCTTCCACCATGAGCAGTTGGCAGGTATTTCCCTAGAGAATGGCCATCATTTGGATTTCCAGTATCTGTGTACTCAGCGGTTCCTCCCTCCCTTCGTTGACAAACCTTTATGTGGTGGTGACTGCACAATGACCATTGAGCTGTGAGTCCCAGATCCCAGGCACCTGCTCCGCAGCACTCAATTCATGATGCATGTGTCTTGAGCTCACCACTCCAGGTCAGCCCCACAGCCCAGGACTGGCTCATCCATCGCCTGGAAACCCAGGCTCTGTCCAGACCCAGCTCCTGGGTCCCAGGCAGCAGGTCTGCCACCATGAATCCAGAGGCCAGGCTTGCTGCCACGGGCATGGATCAGGCCCATCTCCATGGACCTGGAGGCCCACTCCCTGCAGTGGCCAGCCCCAGTGGATGCCAGGTATGTTCAGGGCTTTAAGTGCAACACACACGGTCTCCATATCCTGTTACCAACCTCCTAAGCCATAACTCCCTGAGGAAAAAAATTTTGTTCAAAAGAGACTGGCTTGTTTTCAAGCTTGTGAAAGCCAGCCAGAGGGCTCTGGCTAAGTTTAGACAGCTAAAAATAAAGTGAAAACTTGGATTTTAAAATTATTATTATTATTTGAAAATATATTTTTGCAATGTACTTATATAGTGGTACAAAATCAGATTAATAGAATTTCATTGTTAATATGAAAATAAGTCTGGCTTCAGCTTGAGTAAAATAAAGAACTTCTGTCATGCTGCCTGTTTTTCTTCTTAAAAACCAAATGTGCACAATTCTGTTGGAGAAATGAAGAGTGTAATTGTGTGCTTTGCCCACCATGCTCAGCCTGTCTGTCTTCCCTTCTGGAGGATCCTTTAGCTTCACTTTGCCCCTGATATGCATCTTCAGCCACAGCACCTTAGAATGACATATTTCTGATGTAGTTAAGAATTTATCTAGGGACATTGGCTTTCCCTTAAATAACATATCTTCAAAATCTACACTAAATATATTAAGAATGAGGAATAATTCTGAAAAGGGGCAATTCCAGTCTCCTCTCTTCTGCACTCATGGAGAAAACATCAGCTTTCACAGCAGCTGGACAGCTGGGAGGTAGGTATTCCCTATTGCTGTTGAAACCACAATGTAAATTCTCTGAATCTCGCTAAATAGGAAAACTATCCTCAGAACTGACTAAGGAAACATTGATAGTATTATACAGTGGGTTCTCTATGAGTGTGCTATGCAACAAACTCCCAGGGATTCTGAAAAGACAGTTTGAGGACACCCCAGGGAGGGCCGGTTTCTAGTTCTCTTCTCTGCAGAGAGACATCAGCATGAACAACTGAACTCACAATACCTTCAGAGAAGCTAAGGAATCCAGGTAAGAGATGGTGAATCTGCTTCCATACCACAGTCCTAAGACTGGCCTGAAGCCTAGGCCCGCAGGACCAACTGCTGCTAAAGTCGGAGTCTCCAGAGGCTGGTCTAGCCTTGGGTCAGGCCTCCTGGGTCCAATCCATGGCGGTCATCCTTGCCTCTGGATTCATGAAGGCAGATCTGATGCCTGGGGACTCTGGAGGCCCCCAGCGATGGCCTAATCCTGGACTGTGGGAGCTGACCTGGAGTTAGGAGCTGCAGAGGCCAGGCTGGCACCTTGGTGGGCCTGCAGCCTGTGTTTATAGGGGCCAGTGTGGCCCTGAAGTTCACTGAGGTGGACCTGGTGCTGGTGTCCACAGACAGTCGGATGCTACTTTCCTCTCACTACCATGGAGAAAGAATTTTCTTGGGGCAAGGTGGGGAGAGTGGTAACAGAGAAGGGGAGAGCCGTGTCTGAGACTGGGCTCTCTGATGACCTCATGGCTGTCGTGTACCTGGCACCTGGGAATGTTCCCGTGCAAGGGCACAGGATACCTAGATGCTATGGTAAGGCCCTGCAGGAGAAGGCTCCATGCAAACGTCTTATCAGCTTCGACCTTGATCTCGGGCACATAGCTCCCAGGGATAGAGGGATTCTGCTGCCAGACCACACAATGTTTCACCAGCTCTGCTGCTCCTGAGCCTGCCTGTTTAACAGCCACTTTAAACTCTCTGCACACCTGGTCTCCAGGCCCATTCCTGACCCAGGACCAAGACCACCCGCGTAAGAATTGAAGCTATGAGCTCACCCACTAATTCCATCAGCCATCCGACTCTCAACCTCTGGAGGCCCACCCCGTGAAGCCAGTCTGCAGACAAGAGACGAGGGGCCTCCCTCTTCTGGCAGGCAGACACCCACTCAAGGCCTCGAAGGTCTCAAGTAACCAGGGAAGACGATGCCAGCCACCAGTGGACAGGAGGAGAGGTCCACGGGCCACGTGGCTGGCCAGGACTCAAGATCCCACCTGGCCCCGAGAGCTGCTGAGATGTGGAGAACATGAACAAAATGACAGCTCAGAGACAGACACTGCCTGGAAGAACCCACAGGTGTTCTGTGGTGAAGCCCAGGTGGCTGAACCAAGCCCCCCCCCCCAGGCTCCAGCAGCAGCCTCCAGGACCAAGAGTGGACTCCAGGGTCATTTGAGAACAGAAGAGAGGAGAAGTCTGAGAAAGGCTGCGGACTTCCGGACACCATGCAAACCAACACACAAGCCAGGAGAATGCCAGAGGAGCTGAGGGTCAGGCCCAGTCAGTAACCACAGCCTCCAAACCGAAAGCCAGGTCTGTGAGGTCCAAAGAGGCACAAGGCATCAAAGGATGGGCGACCGTCCTCAGACACTTTGTGACCAGGTTCTTCAAGGCCCAGGAGTAGAGAATGTTGGGAGCAGCAAGAGAAGGGAAGCCTGTCCAATACAAGGGCCTCATGCATCCACATCTGCGAGGACACGAGAGGGGGCACCAGGGCCTCTGTGCGCATCCACGACATCTGCAGGGAGGCGGGAGGGGACTCCAGAGCCTTCGTGCGCAGCCACAACATCTTCCAGGGACTCAGAAAGGGAAAGGAAGGAATAAAAGCCTCTATTGTGAGATAAGTCATCAAATCACACAGAAAGGTGCAGGCAAGGAGGAAAGGAACTGCAAAGCAACACGGCGAGAAAGCAGCACTGGTGAGTCCTGGCCTGCCAGTGATCACTCGAAACGCCAGCCACGGCGAGCTGAGTGGGAAAACAGGAGCTTGGGACACAACCCACCAGAGCTTCAGAGCTGCTCACCTGGAAGGGCAGAGAGAGGTGTCCCACACAGCCATGAAAGAGCAAGGCCACTCACAGGAGCCAAAGCGGACTTTGTTCAAAACCTTAACAGGAGACAGACAAGGTCACTGTTTTAACAAAGGGATCAGTTCACCAGCAGGGAACAATGTTTGCAAAAACACATGCGCCCAATGTTGAATGAACAAAGGGAGAAACAGAAATGCAGTAACACTTCCAACAATGAGGTCTTCCAAACAGCACTGACACGCACTTCAGGCTAAATGGACCTGGAGACACACAGCACATCTGTCTAGTAGCTGCACCTGCCTTCTTTAGCACACGAGAATGCTCTCTAGGATAGAGCACCTATTAGGCCACAAAACTTAATAGGACTGAAACTTTTCCAAATACCTTTTCTTATTATGATGTTATGAAACTAGAAATCAATAACAGGAAGAAAATTGGAAAATTCACAAACTTGGGGAAATTGTAGTACACACTCTTGGACATTCTGGGTCAAAAAGGAAATCAAATGAAAATTTAAAAATCTGAGGCAAATAGAAATGAAAACATTAGTCTGAGTTACGGAAAAAGAAATTTTAAGAAGGCAGGTTTTTGTTTTTGTCTTTGTACTGGGGATTGAACCCAGGGGTGCTTAACCACTGAGCCACATCCCCAGCCCAACTCTTGCTAAGTTGCTAAGGGCCTCAATAATTTGCTGAGGCTGGCTTTGAACTTGTAATCTTCCTGTCTCAGGTCCCGGTTTGCTGGGATTACAGGTGTGCGCCACTGTGCCCAACAAGAAGGCAGTTCTTAATGGTAAATTCCTACATGAAGAAAAAAATTAAAAATCTGAAATAAACACACTAATTTGATACTTCAAAGAATGAGAAAATTCAGTAGAAAGAAATAATAAAAAATTAAAGCAGAATTAAGTGAAAAGAGACTAGGAAAAACAATAGAAATGACCAATGCTAAGGGTTTTTTTTTTAATAAACAAAGTTGACAAATCTTTAGCAAGCCTAAGCAAATGGATAAAAATTTAAATAAATTAATTTACAAATCCAAGAGGAGACATTTCAGCTAACTCATTGAAATATAAAGGAGAATAGGAACAACTATGTGCCATGCAGTTGAATGACCTAGAGAAAGGGCTAAACCCTAGAATTGCACAATCTACTAAGAAGGGTCATGGAGAAACTGGAAATCTGAACAGACTACAGCAAGCAAGGAGGTTGGATCAGTTTTCAACAATCTTTCATTGCAGAAAAGCCCAGAACCTGATGGATTTAATGGTGAAATGGACCAAACATTTAAAGAAGAATCAGCATCAACTGTTTAAAATTCTTTCAAAACATTAAAGGCAGGTGAGACCAGCACACTCATGCTGAGTCCAGCTTTGCCCATTACCAATGCTAGACAGGATGCTCAGAAGAGAAGATGAAAACCCACATCCCTGGTGAACACAAATGCAAATATCCTCAGCCCAATGCTATCAACTGAATTCAAAAGCTTGCTGAAGAGGTCACTCCCTTGGTCAGGTGGGATTTATCCCAGGATGGTCAACAGGCACAAGTCAAAAAATGCAATGCACCTCATCCGTGAAACAAAGGATGAATCACACAAGTGTTTCAAAAGGCACAGGGAAAGCTTCCAGCAATATTCAATGCTGCTTTCCATGACCAAACTCTCAACCAATCGAATGTAGAGAAAGTGCTTGCCAAGACTGTCTTGAGCCCACAGCTGACAGGCACAGCACAGGGCTGAAGACCTCTGCCAAGACCAGGAGCAAGACAGGTACCATGCCTGCACTTCTGCTCACAGTCTCATTGATGTGCTGCTGGGAGAAGGAGCCACCAGACCAATCTTTTCTACAGTACCATCATAAACCTTGGGAATGACTTTAACCAAAGCCATGAAAGATCCACCCACTGAAGACCACAAACCACTATTAAGATGACACAAAGGAATGGAAGTATATCAAGTGCTTCTGGCTGAGAAGGATTGATGTTAAAAGAGCCTGCTACTCCAGGGATCTATGGACTCAAGGCAATCACCATTAGAATTGCAAGGCCATTTTCCACAGAAAAATAAAATTTACAATTCATATAAAGCCACAAACCCTCCAAGTTGCCCCAAAAGAGAATGAATCTGGAGGCATTGTGTTTCCTAACTTAAAAGCTTACCACAGACTCAGGCATCAAAGCAGTGTGGAATTGGCATGAAGACACACGGGTGGACCTACAGAACAGAATAGGAGTCCAGAACTAAATTTATGGTCAATGGATGGTCACCAAAGCTGCTGAGAACACATAGTGGGCAAAGGAAGTCTTAATTAAATAGAGCCAGGAGAACTGGAAATTCTGGGCAAGTAGATACTTATACAAGATGGACTAAAAATGGGCCAAGCTGTGGGGTGAGATCAGGGAGAAAGCCTGAGCTGTTTGGGTGTTTGTTTGTTGGAAATGACATTGGAAGCAAAGGCAAGAGATGCTGAAAGGGGCAGATAAAGTTGCACGGAGCTAGAAACTTCTACCCAGGAATGGAGCAAGCAGCAGGGTGGAGGTGCTGTGGCACAGGAACCAACTTCCTTAACAAGACTTCTGAGGCTCAAGAAATAAAACTGAGAATCAATACATGGCATGTCATCAAATTTAAAAGGTTCTGCACAGCAAAGGAAACGATGAAGAGCATGAAGTGAGAGCCCACAGAATGGGAGAGTCTTTGCCACCTGCTCCCAGATGGGCATTAATATCCAGAACACTTAAAGAACTCAAAAAAACCTAATATCAAAAACTAAGAATTACCCAATTAATAAATGGGAAAGGAACTAAACATATGTTTCTTAAAATAAGAGATACGAATGGCCAAGAAATACATGAAAAGATGTTCAACATCTCTGGCAATTAAGGAAATAAAAGTCAAAACCACAGTGAGATTTCATCTCACTCGAATCGGAGTGGCAATTTTCAAGATTACAAACAATAATAAGCATTGGCAAGGATGTGGGGGAAAAGGTCCACTCATACATTGTTGGTGGAATTGCAAATTAGTGTGACCACTCTGGAAAACAGAGATTCCTCAGAAAACTAGGATTGGAACCACCATATGACCCAGATATCCCACTTCTTAGTATTTATCCAAAAGGTCTAAAGTCAGCATATTATAGTGATGCAGTCACATCAATGTTTATAGCAGCACAATTCACAATTTCCATGCTATGAGGCCAACCTAGGTGCCCTTCAACAGATGAATGGATAAAGAAAATGTGGTATGTATACTCAATGGAGTATTTCTCAGCCACAAAAAAGAATAAAATTATATATTTGCTGGTGAATGGATGGACAGGAGACTATAATGCTGAGTGGAATAAGCCAGACTCAGAAAGTCGAAGGTCACCTATATGTAGAAACTAGTCTAAAATAAAGATAAAAGAGAAAGAAAAGAAAAGGGGTGGGGGAATTCCATCAAAATAGAAGAAAGATCAGTGGAGTAGAAGGAAAAGATTGAGGGGCGTGAGGAGGGATGAAATGGGGGGAAAGCGGTGGAATGAATTTGACCTAACTTTCCTTTATACACAGAGTGATATACCACAGAGAATCTCATCATTATGTGCATCCACCAGACACTAAGTTTTAAAAAGCTCTAAGTAAACAGCACAAAGACCAGCAGACTAGAGGCAAGGGAACTGGGGGAGGGAGAAGGGGAGGGGAAGGGAAATACTGGGAATTGAATTAGAGCTAATTATAATCCTTGCTCTTATAATTATGTCAAGATGAATCCTATAGTCACGTATAACTGAAAAGAGCCATTAAAAATAGAAAAACACAATAAAATGCAATTTATCTCTGAATGTGATTTCCTTATGTCCAGTGAATGACAAGCAATGGCAGCCAGATGAGGGAGATGTGGCGCAGTGCCTGAGGCAGTCTGACCCTGGGACAGAAGAGGAAGCTGCAGGAGACTGGCTGAGGTTGAGATGGGTCCATCAGGAGTGCCCATAATCATAACAGAGGGCCCTTGAAGGCAGGGCTGGGAGAGGGATGGACCATGCTGTTGGACCTGGGGGTGGGGCAGGCAGAGCCCGGGTTCAGGAGAGGTGTACTGAGCGCACCGTGATGCGAGCATCCTGTTCCCTGGCTTCTGCCTTGAGGAACAGGGTGGATGTAGACTCCTCCACATGCATCTCTCTCTCTTCTGGTTTTCCTGCTGGATGCTGTCCTGCCTGAGAAGCCAGAGCACAGCACTCAGCAACAACTGATCCAAGCCCACCCTGGGGCTGTAATCAAAATACTTAAACTTTGGTTTCCAAGTTACTAAACATCCCTTTCTGACTCACACTTATACACTCACACAATCTAACTGTACTCTTCTGCCAACAAAAGTCATATCATCTATGCCAAGTAAAGCTCGCCATTGACTTATTAGGGACAATAGTCAAGAACTCATTTTTCACACAATACCTAGTGAGAAGCTGCTGTGCAGATTTCCACTTGGGTAAGAAGTGTCTTATCCTTTTAAAAACTGACTATGGAGTTGCACAAATTGAAATTTCTGCTTCCTGAGTAAACTCCTGAGTGCCCTAGCTGCTTCCACTCAGCCTGACAGACCACTGGGGCTGGTAGCTCTGTGCAGAGGCCAGCTGGTCCAGCAGAGCTGGTGGCAGCCTTGACCAAGCCACCACAGTAACCTGCCACACCTGGTGTGTCGCATGCTTAATGCTTGTAGGAACAGGAGTCCAGTGAATCCAGTGAACTAAGGCAGGAGCATGGTGGCACCCGAGTAACAACCAGGGAGCCTCAGCCAGCGCACTCCTGGGCGACCCCCTTCCTCCTCCTGTAAGGGACCTGCTGTGGCTTCTGAAGGGCAGTGGTGTCACACTCGTACACCCCGTTTCTTCTCATTTTTCCTTTCATGCCAGGAGTGTTAGAAAGGACTCAAGGGTGAAGAACTGGACAGTATCAGTATCAGAGTGGATTGTGATGCAGGGGAGATTTGGGGATCCACTGTTTAATGGAGGTAAGATCACACAATGGATCGCTGTGAAGGTCCTCTGACTCCAGGTGTTTGGGTGTCCTGAAGCATGGGTAGTGGTGAACCATAGCTCCTCCCCAGGAGTCGCCAGGGCTGTCCGCCTGGAGCTTCTAGGTGCATGTACCCTTTGGAGCATTGGCTATCCAGTGAGTGACTGTGGATCTCCTGCAAGACAGATTGGACTCTTTGAGTGTGTCATGAAACAACTGGTAACTGTCAAGTACAGACGCTCAGTGTGTCTCAGGTAGAGAAGCTAGACTCCTGCATCTCCTCTCCTTGCTGTCCTGCCCCAGTTCTCTGAGCCTCAGAGTAGCCAGAGACAGCTTTACAGGAGGGCTGAGCCCCTCCTTAGTCGAGGGTCTGTGAACGGCTAGAATTTCTTCTTGGAATCCTTGGAAGGATTATTTGTAGAGCGTGTGGTTTACTATTGTAATTGAGAATAATTTTTAAAATGCTATTTCCTTATCTTTAGAAATGCTTGAAAGCCCAACTTTTCTATTATGCTGTCTTCATGCTTTCTGAAAAAGAATCAAGAATTAGGGTCGAGTGAAAAGTGGAAGAAGAGTTTGAGTTCAACATTGCCAAGCACAGTCAGGAAGCACATGCTCATGTGGTGGGTGTCTCATCCATCTTCCACTCCTGTACCAGAATACTACAGACGGAGACATTTATAAACATGGAAGATTATCTGCTCACCATCTCTGGAGCTTGGGAAGTCTGAGAGCATGGAGGGCCTCTGTGTGGGCCGCAGTAGGGTGGAAGGGCAGGAGCTTGTGAGAGAGTGGGGGCAGGCAGAGAAGCTCTGTCAGGAGCCAGCTCCACCCTCCCAGGTCCCACCTCCACGAGGTCAGAGAAAGGGGCTTTCCGAGAGAACCTCAGACCAAGCAGGGGCCTCAGTCCAGGGAGGCTTCCTGGCTTCTCTCTGGCTGAAAGGATACAGAGTTCATCTGCTAGAATCTCCTTGCTCTTTCCTCCCCCCGAGACAGTGATGGACGTCTGGAATCCTGGTGCAAAGGGGAAGATGAGTACTTTGGGTCCTAGATGTAGGTGCCCATCAAGGGCTCTTTTTGAACAAAGGCTCATCCAGGTTTCAATAGCTGCTCTGGGAAGTGATCCCACAGGCTGCTGTCTTCCTGTGGCTGGAAGAGATGTGCAGGCATCCCGCCAGCTCCTCCAGGATGAGGCTGCGTGGGGCCAAACAGATCTCAAGTACCAAGCAGTCCACGGGAGGCCAGTCGTGTGAGCAGAGTGCAGAAGAAGAGCAGGAGTAAAAGAGAAACGCAGGGGGGAGAGGAAGAAGGAAGGAAGGACAGAAGAAAGAGGACAACGGTCTCTGAGGCTGGGTTCAGGGACGCTCAGGAGATATGGGCCCTGATTTTTCAGGATTTTGCTTTAAAGAAAAACCAACAAAAGTTCAGGAGTATTTGCAACTCACAGTGCTTGGAAGAGTCAATAATAAGTGAGGAAGGGTAGACATAACTATGTTGATCCAGAAGCCTGCATCCTGGATCCTGCCAACCTGGTGTGCTGCATGCTTAGTGCTTGTAGGAACAGGAGTCCAGGGGTCCTGATCACCTCCTGACCCTTGGTCCACTCTGCGGCTCCCAGAGGGGCACACCTCCACTGCTCACTGCTGGAGTGCATCCTTCAGACCCCAAGGTGTAGGCCAGATGCAACCCCCTACCTGAGTACCTGCCCCCCCTGCTCCATTCCCCTCTTACCTGCTCCACACAGGAATCGCCTCGCCTGGGCACCTGCCTCCTTTCTCCATCCACCCCCCATGTGCCCTGCGCAGGAACCACCTCCCCTGGGCACTTGCTTCCCTCCTCCATTCACCTCCCAGCTGCCCCTCACAGAAATCTGCTTCTGGAGGTTGTGCTTTTTTGTGGAGCTTGAACACAGTCTTTGGCTTGTCTCTTGCCCCCTCATCTGTCTCCTAGGATGTCCTCTGAGGGAGGCATGGGCCCTTGCATGGCCTGCTGAGACTCCCCAGTGGCTCAGAGTCTCCTCTGATTTACTGACATCCCAGAATCTGATTGCAGCTCACTGCCTGGTCATCAGAATAGAGCTGCCCTCCCTTTCAGCTTTGCATCTTGAAGAAGAATGTAAGTCAATAAGAGGATGGGTCCCAAGACACTTCTGACCTTACCCCAGGGTCACTTCACTCAAGAATGCCACCAGGGAAGCCACAGGATGCTCCGCACCCAGAGACTGCACCCAGGTTCTCGCCAAAGAACAACTATGTGACTGCTCACACGGCGACTGGTTTTAAGAGTGTGCAGACCATCTTTTGTGTCTAGCTATGGCCTGCTCTGGAAGTGGGATGTCCCTGCAGTGCATGCAGTGGTGCCCGTTCTTCCCCATGGAGTGCCATCCCACTGAATGTTTATGTCCCAATCTGAGGAATGTCTGGTGGCCTCATGTACTGGGCTGGGGAGTTCTGCTCCTGTGGATATTCTGTGCAGGCCACCCTGGTGCATAGGTGAGCTGGGTGGCCAGGTGTACAGCTGGAGGGAGTCATGGGGCAGGAGAGCTCACAGTGTTCAGAGCCTTGGACACTTTGTGCCCACTGCTCTGCATGCATACTGGTGGCGTGTGTCCCCATGTCTCCTCGTGTTCTGCTCCCAAGATGCTGCCTGGCTTCTCTGTCTCCTGAGGTCACAAGCTCTTGATTTCTGTAGGTTTCCTCTGGTAGCCTTCCCTCGTGGTTTGTGCCTTGGCATCTGGTGATGCCTTCTCTCCACATGGAGGTGCTTTCTGAGGTCCTCTCCTGGGGTCCTCTCTGCCTTGTCCTTTAGACAGCAGCCTGCTCCGAGTGTCTGTGTCTGCCCAAAGTGAGCCTAAGTCTCTGGGTCTGGAGTGTGCACTTGCCATGCACTGACGCTCAAGAACCTTCAGCCAGAGCTTGGAGTCCAACGTTGGCAGTGTGAGCTCCTCCTTCCGTCCCTCAGTTTGCCTCTCCAGGTCTGGATTCCAGCAACTTGGAGGAGTCTGGCGCCAGGTGAAGCAGGTCCCGCCCTCGGGTGCTCCAGGCGGGCCTCCTCTGTCTGACTTCTCACCTCCACGTGGATTGGGCCTCCTCTGTCTGACTTCTCACCTCCACGTGGATTGGGCCTCCTCTGTCTGACTTCTCACCTCCACATGGATTTCAGAATTAAGGAAGAGACAAAAAATACCTGCTAAGGGCTGTGGCTGGATGAGTCACGGAACCTTCTCTCTTACCTGGGATCACTGGCCGTCACCACGTGGAGCCTCCGCTGTTTAGAAGCTGCTCACTGTTTCACCAGTTCTCTGGTCTGTGGCCCTGCGCTTTACTTTGGAGTTGTGTTTTGTGGGATTCTGGATGCTTTTGTTTTGTTTCTGACTCGTGGGACTCTTGCCGAGGCAGCAAGCCACCTTCAGTTTGAGCTTGTTTGGGGTTTGCTTCCTGCCATCGTGGCCAGCCCTCGCTCTGCCAGAACCCCACCTCAGTGACATGTGCTTCCCTGTCCCGTGGCTTCTTTCTGTGGATGCCTGTGAGACTGCACTTCCTTTGCTTTCCTTTGTTTCTGTCCCCCAGTCCCTGGGGTCACCCCGTGTGCTCTCTGCATACCCCCAGATGCCTGGGGCTCCAGGCTTGGCCAATGGGTGGAAGAGTATTAATAGACACTTGTCAGAGGCCTGCCAAGGCAGAGCTGTTGAAGGACTTCCCCATGGTTGCTGAGATCCCACACAGGCCCGGCCGGCCCCACGGCCACAGGGGAGGTTCTTTGTCTCCTTCACTGGGTCTTTTTCTTGTGCTCTAGCATTTGTATTTTTCTTTTTTGAGTGAATCAGAACCACCCTTGGAAGTCTTCCGATTGTGTTTGGAATGAATTCAAACGCTGAAGGCCGTGCACCTGTGCTGCTCCTCCCCCGTCCAGGCTCACTTGATGCAGTTTCCACACTCATTATGCACTACAGGTGTACTTTATTTTTATAAAGAAATCTATAACTTCACTGCATTTTTTTGGATAATAATAATCACTGGAAGCAGGAGGACAATTTTCTGATGATAAAAGTACCTTTGAAAAATATAATTTTAATCATAAATTTATATAAATGGTGCTCAAGTCACTTCCAGACCAATTAAAAAAATGAGTGATCAACTTGAATTTCAGGAATTTTCAATGCATTAGCTTCGTATCCATAAATACCTAAATCACAAGTTTGTTTTCGATGATAACAAATGTGACTGGTGTAGATATTTTAGCACAGGGAGTTCCCATACCTTTACCTTGGACTCTGGGAGACACAAGCACAGAAGATCCTCCTTCTAAGAAGGCTTTCCTAGGGCATGAAGGATTGTGTCTTCAAATGCTTCTCCCTGTTAATGCTTTTATTCATTTCTGTAATTTCTGAGTTCTGCTATGAATCCTTTTTTTTTAATTTCTGGGGAAAATAATGCAATTAAAGAAACAAATCATTTTGCCAAATGTTTAAAAGATGCAGGATGCAGCCGCTATCCTTAGATATTTTTATGCCCAGAAATTAACGTGTGCTTCAAGATGACAAACGACGCTATTTCTGTCATCCCAGAAGCTCCTTTTCCGTTTCTGAGTCAGCGGCTGTCTAGCCCAGGGCTTCAGCAGCTTCCTGCTTCTCCTGGGCCACTGGGCCTTTCCACTGGGGATCAGATGGTCCTGTTGTACCTGGCCAGCCTGAGTGGATGTCTAGGTTTCTGGACATTTGCAACACGACCCAAGCACAATTCAGTCCAGACTAGAACATCATACTTTAGACTCCCATGACCCAAGCCTCATGAGAAGAGCTGCTCTTTTCACTGCTGATTCATTCAGCAGATGGGGCCGAGGGCCCAGCCTGTGCCAGACATTGGTCTGAGCGTGGGATGCCAGGGCGAAAGCTGGAGTGGGCTGGGGTCACAGTGCGTGGGGTCTGTAGGCAGCTGGTGTATCCCGTCTGCCAGGAGCCCTTGCTGTGAAAGGAGTCCCAGCCTGGGCCCACTGGCCAGGGTAGAGGGGAGGACTGAGCAGGGCCACCTGGGGCTAATGGGGAGGAGCTGCAGCAGAACCAGTCCCCGCCAGTCCTTCCACCCCTTCTGAACCATCTGCTCCTCTGAAGGTGAGACCTACCTCTCCCTCCCCAGGCTGGAGGACTGGGTAGCCCTGCCTTGGTGAGCCGGAGCAGCATGAGGTTGTGGCCATAGCAGGTGCGAGTCCCTGCAGGGCTGGCAGAGCTTTGTGTGAGCTGGTGAGTGGGAGGACCCATGCCCCTGAGTACCAGTCCCAGGGAGGCCATGGAGCTGGTGGGACTGCCCACTATGGCTGTGAGAGTTTCACCTGGGCCAGAAGCTGGGCAGGCAGCTCATTCCAGATTCCAGAGGCCCCTCAGTGAAGTGGAATGAGGTGCTCACCCTGCTGGGCTGCTCTCAGGACTACGTGCTCCGTGATGCCTGGTCCATGACCCTGTAATACTTCTGCCACTAGTACTAGTGACATGACACAAAGCCGCTCTGTCCAGTGCCCTTCTCATTCTCCACTATGAACAGCAGTTGTGGACCAAAAGACCAGAGGCTTTGGGATTGAAACCTAGGCCCTGCTTGCTGACTATGCAACCTTGCACAATTTTTTGACCTCTTCTGGCTCAGTGTCCCCATCTGTGAAATGGGGCAACCAGAACTTACCTGAGGGACCAGGTGAGGTTGTGCAGGTGCTAGATGGCATGGAGGAACAAACTGGTAAGTGACAGGTTGTAGGAACAACTCTTGAGTACCACAAGTGGAGCTTCAAATGCAGCAATGCAGGTATCCATGAGTTAAGGCTTTGCCTCCAGGTGGAGACCAGAAGTTACCCTAACCCTAACCCAGAGTATATAGGCAGGGGTGGGGTCGGAAGCAGAGCCAGGCTCAGCCCCAGCCCTCAGAGTAGGACTGTGCAGCAGAGAAAAAAATGGGGTGAGCATGTGAGCTATAGCTCCAGTGGACAGAAGTCAAGCTTTTAAAGTGTTCAGTGTTGATTTTGCAGAAAGCTGCTGCGGAGTGCATGGATGAAGCGCAGCTGCACAGTCAACAGCACCCTGCTGCTTTGTCCCTCCTAACGGGTGGCAGTGGTGCCTTACATGCTGAGCCTGGCGCTTCCAAAGGGAACCCTCTTTTAATTGTTGAAACCGTCTTAATGACACTAGAAATTAAATCTTTTCAAGTTCTTGTAAATGAGTGTTTTCTAAAAATAGAATTCTTGCTGAGTTTATGAAATCTTCATCTTTAAAAAACTCTGACAGTTTTTTAAAACTTTCTTTCTTTCTCAAACCTCCCAAGCTTTACACATGTGAATGGGGGCACGTTACTGGGGACTTGATTTTGTGGAAGGAGACATAATCAGATGGGGGACTGCTGTGGAGCACAACCCAGGCACAGGTGCCTTTCTGGAGACCAGCACTGAGGGAGAAGTCCAAGAAGATGATGGGAGAGGTTTGGAGCCATGACATCTTTGGAGCATCTCAGCTCATGGAGGCACGGCAAAGGCCAGGCAGCTCCTGAAAGTGCTCATGCTGAGATGTGCATCGACCGTGCCGCTGCTGGGAACCTGCAGTGGAGTGCATGCAGGTGAGCCCGACAGTGCTGGCTTCTCACAAGCTGGCAGGAGACTGTGAGCCATTGGCACCAGGAAAAGTAGGCACGCACCCTTCCAGGATGCTGCCAGTCTCAGAGGGACAGAAGGAGGCTCACACCAGCCCCTGTGCCATGTGCAACACCGGTACTCGCTCCTGTATGTGTAACCATGGAGCACACCTCTTTAATGGAAAGTTAGAAACAAACTTTAAACTTAGCATGCATCCCAGGACTTGTCTGACTCACAGGACCAAGGACTGCTGGACCTCCTCTGCTGGACTCAGCATCCTACAGAAGTGCCCGGTATAGCTGTGAGGCCTCTGTGAGGGGTGATGGAAGAGAGCTCCCAGGGGTCCAACGTGCTGTGGTCAGAACAAGTCAGTGGCCACCCACGCCACTTCCACATGCATACACTTGGCTCTGTGATGCTATCCTGTGCGCATCTGTTCCATGTGCTCACAGGAGAAACTGGTGTGTAGCAGGGCAACTGGTTTGAAAGGGAAAAGCTGAAAGCACCCTGTAGAGTGGGCTAGGGAATCCTCTGAGTCACCTAGGAGCTGCGTCAGTCTGGGCTCTGCGTCCTCCTCTTGGGTGGTGTGGCCGGGCTCCTGGCAGCACACATTGCTGTGGCACTTGAGGAACCAGCATGTGGAGCCCTGTGATGGGGGTTTGGCCTTGCTCATTTTATCAGCAACTGTTGGCCAAATGCCACTGCCTCTGGAAGCCCATCACAGGAGAGAGAGAGGGCACCCTGTCCTCCACAGGACAAGTGGTCTGCCTGTCCCCTCACCCACTCCACAAATACCCAGTCTCCTGGGTTCCAGACTTTGTCTTTCCCAATTGTGACTTCCCTGCCTGGACCCAGGTCAGGTTCAGACTCCTATTCACTTGAAGTCCCCCCCAGAGCAGATCCTGCTCCCGTCTCTGCTCTACTCTGACCCCATTGGCACACCTGGACGTCCTGGCCTTTCTGTCTGATCATACATCAGTCTTCTCCTGCCAGGGCCTCCGTAACCCTTGCCCTAGAGCAATTTCTGCCTCCGGCTGCACCGTGGAGCTCCTGTGTAGCGCTCCATAGCCACAGAGTACAGTCTGCACCACTAGTTTCTATTTCTCACGCACAGGCTGTTCTACAAAATGCGTGCCTTTGTCCACACACGTTTCAGAAGTAGTCCTCTCTCCCAAATACACTCATTCTTGTGGCCTGGCTGCCCTCTGCACCTCCTGACATCCTCGCCCAGCTTCACTGTAGCACATCCTCCGGAGCCCCTAGTCTTGGGTGGTGCCTGTCCTCAGAGCTTCCAGATGCTTCCCTTGAAGCATGGGGCAGTGCAGGGTGGGGGAAGGGTGGGCATCTGATCATGTGCTGGGCTTGTTGGCTTTGCTCTTGCTACCTGGTTTTGTGCTACCTCAGTTGTGAGAGCCTTGGGGCAGCAGGGACTGTGTTTCAAGACCTTCACATGCCGCCCCTATGTATGCAATGAACAATACATTTGTTATGAATGGACGATTTGCTGTGTCCAAGAAGAGAAGTGTATCCTGAAGGAAGGAGCTAGGACACGTGTGGAGCATGGCCAAGACCAGAGCAATGAGGGCTGCAGCAGGAGATCAGCAGGAAGAGGACATGGAGAAGGGCTGATCCTGGAGCCGGATTTGTGCAGGGTCCCATGGTGCTGTGCACGCTGTGCGAAAATGGCAGGCGCATACTCACGACTGGAGAGCGGGCACAGGGGCCGGAATAGGGAGGAAGGAGCAAACATGTGGGTAGAACTCCAAAGGCTGTGGCTGCGGAAAACTTGGAGACTAGGTCTTGGGAAACCATGGCTGCATTCTGGAGGAACTCTGCGGTAGCCCTGGGTTTGTCTCCAGGAGGACCATGTGGAGGGGGATAGGGCACTAGGGGCAGGTTGCAGGCGGTTCCAGAAAGGGTGTCCTGCCATAGGCTGGAGGCCTCAGGACTGCCCACTGGCTCCAAGAGTGGCCAGAGCTGTGAGAGTAGCCTCTTCAGTGGCCCCCACATTTGGGATGATCTCTGGCCCTATGTGGCAGGTGGACTTTCCAGGTGGCCATTTATTTCTGCTAGGTCAGTCTTCTCTCTGACAAAAACTGTAGTATCTGTGTGTAGACAAATTCAAAATAAATAAAACTGAAAAAGTGGTAAGGCTGACAGTGTAGCATGAGGAATTCACTGTTGCAGGGCGTGAAATCAGTGAATACCCCAGGACTTTGTCCTCCATCCTGGAGAGGAGATTTCTCGATCCCTGGAAGAGAAAGCACTAGAAGTTAAACTGAGGCGAGGTGAGCTGAGCTGAACTCAGCGTGGTTTGACCCTGTCTCTTGCTTGCCCCTGGGCAGGATCCTGAGCCCCTGTGGAACCCATCTGTCTCTGGATGTCATGTTTTTTGTGTTCCCCCACCCCAGGAACTCTGGATTTTCTGCTTCTTGCATTTGCAACCATCATGCTAGATTGGTCCATCCATGGCTTTTTTCTTTTTTCTTTGTTGTTGTTTTAAATGCACACAGGAGTTAAAATTGTATATGCTCTGTCAGCCACCCCAGCTGTGGAAAGTGCCTCTACATTCATGGAGAAGATCTCTGGAGAGCTAGCTGAGGTTTGGATTTTGAACTCCCAGTCCTGAGTGGTTCCAGTGACATCCATGAGACC